>NW_022436995.1:2701091-3214703 GCF_009761245.1 Sapajus apella
AAAAAAAAAAAAAAAAAAAAAAAAAAAAAAAAAAAAAGAAATGCTATAGCAATTAGAGTGGGAATTATAAGTAGGAGAAGGTTAATTATAGGCATGTTTAGAAGACGAGTTGAACCTTTGATTATAAAGTTTTATACAATTGCTGGGTTCTGCCATCTTAAAAAACCCTGTTGTTTGGTAGGGTAAATAATGGTTTGTTAGATTGAAATGATGTCATCTATGAGGCAAGAGTGCTTTATGAAGTGAGCCCTATTTGTCTTATCCTTTCTAACTGGGAGAAATATTAAATAGAAACTGAACTGGATTACTTCAGTCTGAACTCAGATCACGTAGGACTTTAATTGTTGAACAAATGAACCCTTAATAGTGGTTACACCATTAGGATGTCCTAATCCAACATCGAGGTCATAAACTCTATTGTCAATATGGACTCTAGAATAGGATTGCACTGTTATCCCTAGGGTAACTTGTTCCCTTGATTAAATTATTTAGTCAATGTATGTTGATTCACTTAGACTAGTGTGGTCTTAGTTTAGGTTGTTCAGAGGTTGAATTATGCTCTGAGGTTACCCCAGCCAAAATTTTTAATGCAGAGATAGTGGGCTAAAGCCTGGAGGCTTTTTGAGTTTTTATTTGCATTATTGAATTGAAGCTCCATAGGGTCTTCTCATCTTACTTGTTTATATCTGACTCTTCACAGGTAGGTTAATTTCACTGATTAAAAGTAAGAGACAGCTGAACACTGGCGTGGCCATTCATACAAGTCCCTATTTATGGAACAAGTGATTATGTGACCTTTACACGGCCAGGATACCGTGGCTGTTGAGCATACGTTACTGAGCAGGCAGTGCTTTTAATACTAGTAATGCTAGAGGTGGTATTTTTGGTAAACAGATGGGGTAGGATTTGCCGAATTCCGTTTACTTTTTGTAATCTTTTTTTAGAACATGCCTGTGTTGGATTAACAGTATAAATAATAGGGTGCTTACTATATAGTATATTAATATTAGTCTTTTAACTGTCAATGGATATTCCAGTCTGATGTAAGCTTATGCAATGGAGAATATTTTTATGTTATTCATATTAACATTATTGCTTCTATCAAGTGAGAGATTAGTCCAATGTGCTGTTAGGAGTTCAGTAAAGTGAGCAGGATTAAAAATAGTTATATGTTGAGTTTGAATGCTTCCTTAATTGGTGGATGCTTTTGGGTCAACTATGATAATATTTTTTGCTCTCTGCAGACAGGTTGTTTCCTAGGGTCTAAAGAGCTGTCCCTCTTTAGACTAACAGTTAAACTTACAGGGTGATTAAGTAATTCTGTGGGTAAGTTCACAATTAAATAAAAATTCTGTCTTGGACAACCAGCTATCACCAGGCTGGGTAGGTTTGTCACTGCTACTCGTGAATCTTCCCAGTATTTTGCCACATAGATGGGTATGCTCTTTCAGCTATCCTTGAGTAGCTTGTCTGGTTTTGGTGGATTTGGCTGTGTTTCTCTATATAAAGTATTTCTAGTTAATACATTATGCAGAGGTAAAAGGGTTTGTCTTTGCTTCCTAATGCTTGATTTAGTTCTTTCATCTTTCCCTTAACGATACTATGTCTATTGTGTCAGGGTGAAAATTCTCTCGTCTATACTTTTGTTTAAGGTATATTGTTTAAGATAATTTAATAGTATTTTTTAGTGAAATTTCGGGCTAGAGTTAGCTCAAAGTGATCAAGTTGTGATGAAATCTTCCAGGTGTAAGCCGATGCTTTAAGTTAAGCTACGCTTTGGTTTGTCCAAGCACACTTTCCAGTACACTTACCATGTTATGACTTATCTCCTTCATATGTGCGTAGAGAGTTTTTAGAATAATAATTTCTAGAAGAATATTTGAGGAGAGTGAAATGTGGTGTGTGCGTGCTTCATGGCCTTATTCAACCAAGCACTCTGTTCTTGGTTTACTGCTAAATCCTTCTTGGGCCTTTAAATTTCATAAAGCCTGTTTTGAGATTTTCGAGGGATAGAAAATGTAGCCCATTTCTTGCCACCTCATGAACTGCACCTTGACTTAACATTTTTATGTATGTACTTATGCTTACTTATCACCTTTCTAGGGTTTGCTGAAGATGGTGGTTATATAGGCTGGGGCAAGAGGTGGTGAGATGTATCGGGGTTTATTGATTATAGAACGGGCTCCTCTAGAGGGATATAAAGCACCACCAAGTCCTTTGAGTTTTAAGCTGTTGCTTATAGTATGCTGGTGAATGATTTTCTTAATATGACAATTAGAGTTTAGGGCTAAGCATAGTGGGACATCTAATCCCAGTTTGGGTCTTAGCTATTGTGTCTTCAGTATATTAAAGACACTTTTGTGGTGTATTTTATTTCAGCTGGAGTTTTTTACAACTTAGATGGAGGCTAGCTTTATTGAGGGCAGACCTTAAACACTTTATGTCGAGTTCTATTACTTGGGTTAATCGTATGGCTGCAGTGGCTAGCAGGAAATTGACCAACTCTATGAATTAGTATAACTTAGTTAAACTTTCCTTTATTGCCAAAGGTTTATCACTGCTGTTTCCTGTGGGTGTGGCTGAGCACAGTGTTTTGACTTGAATTTGTGTGTGCTTGATACCTGCTCCTTTTGATCTGGGTGAGCTAGAGGACATTTTCACTAGCGTGGGGATGCTTGCCTGTGTAGTCCCACCAAAATGTAATAGAAAGGCCAGGACCAAACTTACTTGTTTACGGGGTTGTGCATGACAACATCTAGACATTTTCAGTGTCTTGCTTTGAACAGTTAAGCTACATTAACTATGTAACTATGTAAGTATAAAGTTATAATATAAGACGAAGAGAAATAAATATAAAGAGCTATCTATGGATCTGGGGACTCAGGGCCATAAATGTTGAACTGACAGAGGTTTGGTTGAGAGGGTTATTTAAAACTAGGATATGATTGATTTAGAATGTGAGACATGGGGTAGTGCTTTTAGAGGGACATATTCAAGGTATTATTATAGTATTAAGGTGAGACTTTAGTTGTGTTTATTATTCAAAATGGAGTTCTAATTTAGTAGGAGGGATTAATGATTTTTAGGAAAATAGCATCAATCAAGGGGTAGCTGTTAGTATACTCATGGTTGAAATATGATATCTGGGTTCTGACTAGGTTGCATTTAGTCTCTTGTTTTCGGGGTTTGGTGAGAGTACGTTTATCTGGGTTGATGGAGAGAAGTCAGAGATGGGGTAGGAGGGTTTGTGGTGTGGATTCAATCAGAAGTTGTTCTTAAAAGTAAGCGTAGGTACGTCAGCTTAAGCATCTATTAATTATTATGTCCAAGCATGAATAGGTAACTCAAACAATGCAGCAGCAGAAAAATAAGAATAAAAATTGATCAAAATGCTCAAATGATATGAATAGACATTTCTCAGAGGAAAACATACAGATGGCAACTACATGAAATCATGTTCAACATCAATAATCAATGGGAGAAAAAGCAAATCAATGAGATATCATCTCACCCTGGTTAGAATGACTGTTATTTTTTAAAAATGGTGGTGAGGATGCAGAGAAAAAGGAACTCTTATACACGATTTTTGGGAACATAAATTCCTGTGGATATTCATTAAGAAGATAAAAATAGGCCGGGAGCAGTGGCTTAAGCCTGTATTCCCGGCACTTTGGGAGGACAAAGCAGGTGGATCACGAGATCAAGAGATCACCTGCCCAACATGTTGAAACCCTGTCTCTACCAAAAATACAAAAATTAGCGGATCATGGTGGTATGAGCCTGTAGTCCCAGCTACTTGGGAGGCTACGGCAGGAGTAATCGCTTGAACCTGGGAGGCAGTGGTTGCAGTGAGCCAAAATCATCACTGCATTCCAGCTGGTCAACAGAGCAAGACTCCCTCTCAAAAAAAAAAAAAAATAGAATTGCCATATGATCCTTCAATTCTATTATTGGGCATATATGCAAAGGAAAAGAAATTTGTCAAAGAGATACCTGCACTCCCATGTTTATTACAAAACTATTAACAATAGCCAAGATATGCAGTCAACCTAATGTCCATCAACACATGACTGGATAAAGAAAATGTGATATACATACACTATTCAGCCATAAAAATAATGAAGTCTTGTCATTTGTAGCAAAATGGATGGACCTGGAGGCCATTATGTTAAGTGCAATAAGTCAGGCATGGAAAGATCAATACCATATGTTCTCAGTCCTATGTAGAAACTTAAAGTTGATCTCATAGAAGCACAGAGTGGAATAGTGGTTACCAATGGCTGAGAAGAGTGTGTAGGAAAGTTGGTTATGGATACAAAATTATAGCTTAGTTGGAGGAATAGTTCAAGTGTTCTATAGAACTGTGGAGTGAATATAGTATACAATAATTATTTTATTTTTTTCAAATAGCTAGAAGAGAGGATTTTGAATGTTCTTACCACAAAAAATGATAAAGTTTTGAGGTGATAGATATGCTAATTACACTAATTTCATCATTACTCATTGTATGCATGTATCAAAATATCACATTATACCCCATCAATATGTACAATTATGTGTCACTTTGAAAATATGTATATAAAATTTTTTAAAAATATTTATTATACCAAGGTGGGTGAGGGTATTGGTCAAAACTCCTATATCCTTATTAATTTTATTTTCTATCTTATTACTAAAACATAGGTATTAAAATATCTAAGTATGACTGCAGATCACCTGTTTCTCTTATTTGTTCTGTTGGTGTTCTCTTGATGTATTTTGAAGCTTTGCTATTGAAAGTATGCACATTTATGGTTATGTATTCATTTGTAAAAACTTCTCTTTATCTTTATAAAATTATTTTCTTTATCCCTAATGATCTTCCAGTCTTGAAAATTCACTTGTTTTTGTTGAAACAGTCCAGATTTCATATGCTTATTGTTTACACTGTATGTCTTTTATTCATAATTTTGCTTTCGACTTAAAACTTTTTGTGGCGCTTTTCAGTCCAGGAATCTCCTGGTTTGTGGGCAGTAAAAACTCATTTGGAAATGCATTGTTCTCACTTGGAACTGCACTCCAGAGCTGTTCCTATTTGGGCATCTTGGATCCTTGAGCCGGGCTCCACCCGCCTCCTCCTCACTGAAGTGTACACATATTATAGACACCATATAACTGTTGAGCTCTTTTTTAAAAATCTGATCTCAAAACCTCTAACATTGTAGATATATAGTTGATGATCTGGTTGAATTTGCATCTACTATTTTGTCATTTGTTTAGTATTTATCGCTGTATATTTTGTGTTTCTCTATTTCTTTTTTTGTGCTTTACCTTAGTAAGTGGAGTGTTTCTTTAAAATTCAAGTTTTATTTTTAATATTTTATTTTGCATTTTTAGAGGATCCTCCTTGAACTGTACTGTTCAATGCAGTAGCCTACATGTACCCGTATGTATCTATTTAAATTTCAAATTTAATTAATTAAACTTAAGGTAATAATTGGACTGTCACTCTGCTAGTGGTGGAAATAACAGTCAAATTTGCATTTCAGAAAATAATTCACATTAAGACTGTTGTAGAGGATGGATTCAAGTCAGGAACACACAGAGGATCAGAAAACGAAAACAGGAATATAGAACAAGAGGATTTTAGAAAACGAATTATTATTAAATAAGCTAATATAATGAGGGTCTGAATTAGAGAAGTGGTAATGAGTTTAGAATGGATTCTAGAGATACCTGAGCAATAGAAGCAATGGGAATTACTGAATGGTGTTAGTGAAAGGCTTGTGAAAGAAAAAAAAATGTCAAAGATGAAATTTGGAATTTGACTGTTCTTTTGTTAATGTTTTATGAGCATCAGGAATACAGAAGGAGACAATTTTAAAGTGGGGTGAATAAAAAAATGAAATTAACTTTGAACTTAAAATTGTGTGCCTGTGGCTTTTGCATGTGTCCAGTAGGAAGGATGGAAGAGCAACATATTTTAATTTTGTGCAGTTATTAAAATAACTTGATAGTCTCAAAATTACAAATCATTGTACAAAAATTTATAAAATAGAAGAAAATTGGACAGTCTTATAGAATATAGAAATAATGAAATGGCATCTCACTAATTGTCCAATCATTCTCTTTTTTGGAAATAAAGATTTCCAAACTACCTAATGCTGATTTCACTGCTATTTTGTTGTTGTTGTCATAACTGTTGTTGTTTCAGAGTCTTCTATTTCTGTTTTGGATAGCCCTTTTGCTTGTCCAGCTCCCTGTTGCATTCAGTGAAAAGGGCTCTCAAGTTAACCTGTCAAATTGAATTAACTGCTGTAAGCTGTCCATGGTGACACTTGCTATAATTAATTGAGAAAACCAGCATAAATGCATCCTTCAGAGTATTCTGTAAATGAGTGTGAAGTCTCATGAGATCTCTTGCTCAATTCCAAGTGTATGGAGGTTTTGGATGGTATGTGGGTTGTGCTATAGAAACCATTTATAAACAGGTTATATGGTGTATTGCCCCAAATTCCAAATACCAACAGATTTGCACTCAAGAATCATCATTTGAGAACACCGAGAGTTTTGGCGGTTTTTACTTCTTTCTTTGCTTGTTTATCCAAATAGGTATTTCAGATTTTTCTCTTCTTCTTACTCTCACCTATCTATAAAAGAAAATTATTTCAATTTTCTGTAATATAATGACCATTGAACCATGTTTAATTCTAGGTGAGAATTACATAATAATTTAATAAAAATAATGTTATCTTTCAAAAATAGCAAGCAGCATTTACAAAGTACTTTTGTTCACAAAATTTGATATATTTTCATAGTGATCAATTTCATTAATACAACTACTTAAAAGATAAAATATTAAACTGTGCAGAAGTAGGTTAAAATGCCTTTAAAATTTAGGATTTTATGCTCTTTTCTAAACAAGTGTTGATCAATATAACTTTTGTCTTTGTAACAGAATTCCCAAACCTTTCTTGGAGTGATAGGATGACAATTCTGATTAAAAGTTAAATTGATCACTACTAGATGGTTGCCTAGTCAGGGATTATTGGTCCATATTGTTAATTCCTAGGTTTGTGATGGGGCAATAAGGTAATACATGTATTATAATTATCATAGTTGTAGGCATAGAATGAGCACTTAGTAAATAGTAGTCATTATTTTTATTTTTAAATTAACATTTATTAAACATTTACTGTGTATCAGTCATGATATAAGGTAATCTAAAAATTGATTTAATAATCAGCTATTTTAATTTTTTTGATTCTGAATTTTTACTAAACTTTGTTTATATGTTCCATATATTATATAGAAATATATTTAATTTTATATATTTTAGCAAAATTATTTTTAACAATAAATTGATAATTATAAACACATTCTATCAATCTTAATTAAATACTAAGAGCCTAACGTATTTTTTGCTTTTTTTTTTTACTTCAACATTTTTCCACCATGTTTAGATTATCAAAGCTCTGTGTAAAGATATTATTCATAGTTACTTAAAATGTTAATTTCACACTCTCATGATATCAATGTTCATATTCTCTTAAGTTATAATGTTTCATGTAGTTACCAAAAAAACCCCAAACAACTCATAGAATAAAACTACTTACCAGACTCTCTAGAGATACAATGGATGAACGTTCCTTAAATACTTAAATAATGTTTAAATGTCTCCCCTGCATTTTAATAATTTGACCTTAGAAATTTTAATTTTACAAATACATAAAGACATTAAAAGCCTTACAATCAATTAGATATAATAGCTAAGTTAAAATTAAATTCAGTGTAGTCTTGCCATATTTAAACATTAAGACTTTATTTTTTAAATAAAATTAATGTATGTATGTTATAAGGAATAGAAATCATTCTGTTATAGAGACACATGCATGTATATGTTCATTGCAACACTAGTCACAGTAGTAAAGACATAGAATCCACATAAATACCCATCAATTATAGACTGGTTAAATAAAATATGGCACATATATACCATGGAATATTATACATCCATAAAAAAGAATGATATTATGTGCATACAGGCACATAAATGGAGGTGGGGGCCATAATCCTTAGCAAACTAATGCAGGAACATAAAGCCAAAAATCACTTGTTCTCAGTCATAAATGGGAGCTAAATGATGAGAACACATAGACACATAGAGGGGAACAACACATATTGGGGCCTATTGGAAAGTGGTAGCTGGAAACTGGGAAGTGGAAGAGGATCAGAAAACATAAATAATGGATACTAATACCTGGATGATGAAATAATCTATATGGTAAACCCCAATGACACATATTTACCTATGTAACTAACCTGCATTTGTACTTTGAACTTAAAATAAAAGTTAAAAAAATAGAGTTTTCTCTTAGCATTGACATATCTAAGCCAATGGATTCATTTACAGTGAGAATCAATACTGCCATGACGACCACACACTCAGTGTCTAGGGGCAATGCATACTGTTTCTATAAGACAGACTGCCACATAGTTCAGAATAACAAATCAAGATTGGTGGGGACCGTATGACTTGCTGAGCTAGTTTAAAAAATGTTTTTTTTTTTTTTTAAATTAGGCTATTACTGCTTTAAAATGTACACAATTGTATGATTTCTTTATGGTGGTTTTTAATGCATAATGCATTAATGTGTTGATATCACAATTCAGTCTCTGAGAAAAACATTTATATTCCTAAATTCTTAGGACTATATCTCAATTTAACATCGAGATAAAGATAACAGTGTTTCTCTTTACTCTTTTTGTTTGTTTTAATCTGCCTGTCAATTCTTATATAAGTTTCACTCTCCTTTATGGCAGTGGTTGAATATATTTTAATACCTAGAGAAAATTTTAATTTTTACTCTTCTATTCAAAACTATTTAGTTATTTTTACCTCTTTCTTATTCAACAACCATTTTAAAAGCATCTGTGTTTTTAAATTTTTAAAAGAACATTTTGAGATTATTATTGTAGTTAAATGAATTACATAAATATTAGAATAACTGAAATTTTTACATCTTCAAGCCATATTATTCGCAAACACTATTTGCTTCTTCATTAACTCAAGGTTTTTATATTAACAGAATTTTATTTTATTTTCTTCATTCAGACCTTACATAATGTTCTTCTGTTTTATATTGATGTAGAATTATGGACAAGATTTTTTTTATTATAATGTATTATTGCTGGTATTCAGAACATTTTTTATTGGAGAACTGGAATATTGGAAAAATTCCTTTTTTTAAAAAAAGAGTTCTTTATCTTAATTTGAAATGATCTTGTATCCAGGTCATTTGTTGAACTATCTCATTATTCTTACCCAGTTCTACCCACTAGATCCAGTTTTATCCAATGCTTTCATTCATTGAGGGAAGATTTATGACCGCATAGCAGACACTGTGTGAACCTGTGAAGACAGAGAGATAAAGAACTTTTATAACCAGTGCATGAAGGCAACTTGCTGTAGTGAATGGGAAAGGATGAAAAGGAAAAAAAAGTAGATGAGAAAGGTGGCATTGAAAAAACAGAACAAATATCCAGCCTAGAGAGTCAGCACATTACCATGCAATGCTTCATAGACTTGCCTCAAACCACTTTGCTTTTCTTAAATTATGGATTTGTTCTTCACTGTGTGCTTCCTTGCTAATATGTGAAACTGCTCTATTTCATTTGATTCATAAAGTCTTGAACTTCTTAAAGATATTTAATTGCCACTTTATACATATTAATGGGTTACAGTGTGATATTTCAATATATGTATACAATATGTAATGATCAAATCAGGATAATTAGTATAAGGTAAGGTAATCGTACCTTAAACATTTATTATTTCTTTGCATTGGAAAAATTCAGAATCCTTTTCTAGCTATTTGAAAATACACACTAAATTATTGTTAACCATAGTCACTCTACAGTGGTATTGAATGCTAGAACATATTCCTCCAATCTAGCTGTAATTTTGTGTATATTAACCAATCTCTCCCTATCCCCTTACCCTTTCCAGCCAGTATATATAATAAAGTCTTGCATTACTACTTTTCAAAAGATACTCTATTATTCTTAAAAATTATCATGCCAAAAAGACTTGTCTCTAGGCATCACTGTTCAAATATTTTTTTCATTTTGGGGCAAAGAATCAATCTGGGAACACAGATAGATCATATAAGAATCATAGATAAATACCATTTCTTTCTACTTTCAGAAAATTTCAAGTGATGATTGATTATTTTGGAGTGAGGATGTTGAAAATGTATAATATAAGAAAGTAATACATGGCCTGGAAAACCATGAGCTGTGAACTCCAGAACTTTGATGGATAGTAAAAATAATTTTTTTTATATTCAGGGACTAAAAATACTGATATTTATCTAAACAGAGTTAACATTCTTTCAATACAGAACATACCTGTTTTGAAGAGAGAGATAGTGATCTATTCCAAATAAAATAATGCCAAAATCTATTGATTTAATTGATATTCACCTTTTTAACACCAAGCCCAGGAAATTTTCAGACTTCATTGCACTTCTTGTCTGCAATATCTCCTTTTACATGTTCATGCATGTATATATATATATATATATATATACATGCATGAACACATATATATATGCATGAACATATAGAAGGAGAGATACACACACACACACTTATTGTAAGTTAGAATCTCTTAATGTCTATTCACTTTTCTGTTTTCATATTTCTTTCTAGTCTGGGGTAAACAGTATGGCAATACATATCTGATGGGGTGACAGAGCAGTATTGTTTGTTCTTTTGCTCCCTTATTTTAGCAACAAATCACGATTGTATGAAAATATAGGGAAATTTCCAAAAAGACATGGGGAAGTATTTCTGGGGCATCACAGAGCCAGTAGCAAAATTATGGCCTCTGACTTGCTGGGGTTGTACTTCTTCACTATGTTATTGGAGCCGTTGTGCTTCTAATTTGAAAAGCAAAGGGAATGATGTCATGGGAGCAGCTTTTGGATATATGCCTAATACATATTTTTAAATTTTCTGGCAAAGAGGAACATCCTATACACTTATTTACTATTGTGTTTTAAAAATTCTAGGAATGTGTTTGCATATGAATTATATGAGAAAATACAAAATTTTGGTAAATTACACACAGATGCATTTTTGGAGTTTATCAATTATCAAATAACATTTTTAACTGGGAACTGAAATCATAGGCACAAAACCTAATGGGCCTTCAACCAAGCATCATATTTAGGAGCAGTGTTAGCCTTACAGAGGTTTTTTTGTGACCAACTATCTGGCTATCTGGCATAGACTTAATTAGCTCCCAGACCAAGAATTCACTTTATTGTTTTCAGAGAATTACTTCTTTGTGTTTTCCTGGGAGGAATTCATATGTCAAATCTGCAGGCAAACTAAGAACTCAAAACACTGTTGAGAGGCAATAGGGAAATGAATTTTCATGTAGAAATCAAGAGACACAGGTTCTTATCACATTTTAACATTAGGATTACATGTTTGACACTAGGAAAGTCAATTCTTCTGGTTTTCAAGTTCTTCCTTTACCAAATAAAATGATTGGACTAAATAATCAATGCAAAAATATTTTGATATTGTCACATAGCCATGTTTAATGGTTATTGGATAGTGTAGAGCAAGAATTATAGAAGTGAAATGGTGATTGTTACATTTACCAAGATGAATAATCGTATCCTTGGACTTATATAAGGATACGAGTTCAAATAAAATTTTAAGATTGTTGAAAGTAATTATTTTTGCTCTTCTACTTTCATTTTATTTTCTATGTTTATGTAATCTCGTGAATTATGATTAATTTATGAATTAATCATAATAGTAGAAACATAGACTCTAAGGAGATTTTTCTAATGGTATGGTGAATGTAACCAAAGACTGATGTTTGAATTCATATGGTTTTTTTACATGTAGAAATTGCCTTCTCAGAAAATTAGCTCAGCCCCATTTGGATCAAACTTTGCAATGTGTGGTAAGATATAAGAGAAGGTTTTACCATTACAGAGTCCAAATTTTGCTGACTAGAACTCTGCCACAGTACCTCCTGATTTAGAAAAGAATAAACAGTATACAAACCAAGCCCTGCTGAAGTAATCATTTTTGTTAGCTCGGTTTTCATCTGTCCCTGAATTGACCCTGGAGCTCTAATTATACTTAAACTTTAAGTATAATTGTGAACATATGGTAAATGAAGAATACATGAACCTGAGTAAATTTACAAAGTCAGCTATATGAAAACAGATTCTTAGAGGTCAAACTAAACTAATATGTAAATCCATAATGATTTTCACCTCCAGAAATAGAGCTTATTCTTTCCCTCAAAATAATTACTGTCATTCTAGCTTTATAAGTATGCATTGTTATTGCTTTGTAAGAAAAGCTGATTTCAAGTCTTACTTTTCCTTCTATTTTTTAATTTTTATTATAGTATTTTTATGTTGCTCTATTCTCCTTTTAAAATGTTTCTATTTTCTTAATGCAGAAACAATAGATCTTGTCCGGAACAATCTTGTTTTTATGTAAAATTTCAAGCTGGTGATGACATGTATAAAAGGAAAAGTGCTGCAAGCTACAAATGCTGTTCAGTTTGCATTCCATTACATTAGCATATCTAAATGATCCTCTCGAGCCCTTTAAATACCTATCCTGTGCTTACTCTTTCCAAAATGTTTTCCATTTTTTTTTAAATCCAAGTTGATGGTAACTCTTTCATAGGGCAGAATTCAAGTAAATATTGTAAAGAAATAAAGACTTTGCAATGGCCTTTCTGTATGTGTTTACACAATGCAATCTCAAATTATTTGAAGAGCTAATGATTAGGCAATAAGCTGGGAGCTGAATGAGGAGACCCATATCAACAACGATTTATATTTTATTTTTTAATGTAGAAAGTATTTCAAGTATTGTGTATATTTTTCTTTCTGTTACTACTTAATATTAACAAGACTTAGCCATGATTAATGATTTTTGACTGGCAATTTAATTATGAATAAGCCAACAAGATTATCTCATACTTCAAAGAAATAGTCCTTTTCCTAACAGTCTCTGTATTATCTGATGTGTATTTAGGAAAATTATCACACCAGCTTACCATCAAATATAGTATTATTGATATAAAAATTAAGACCACATACAGAATGATTACAGAAAAGTAATTACAAGACATTTGAGGTTAGTTTTGGTGGAATTATTACATGAAAACCAAAGAAAGTACTTGATTTAGATCAGGCAAATAGAATCTTCTCTAGTCAAAGATCCAAGCTCATTTTATTTCATATCAAAACATTAAAGTAACTAATTAGAAGTTGCAAACACATTTGCTAAAAATCTAATCATGTTTACATTTTAACAAAACTATGGCTTCCATGATCTTCTAGATTTGACATCCAAATACTTTATGTAACTCCTCAATTATCTAGCAAAGCAACTGACAACAAATCAAGACAAGGTACAGGAGACTGTAGCACAATTGGAGAGCACATGCATTTTTGAGACAGAAATAGAATGTTAAGACTAATAAGACATCTAGCATGGTGCTTGGAACAGTGGGTGACAGGCTTTTGTTGATTGTAGGATTGATTCAATGACAATGTCTGAATGACTGACTCCACTGGACTAACTAGGATAACCCCACATGTAATGGAAACAGATTCAATCGCAGTGTTGCTATAAATCCCAGTCCTAGGGCAAAAACACAAATTAGAAAGACATCCAAGCAGCATGTGAATTATAATGTTAAAGATTTCACTTTTAAGTTATTTCATTTAATGAAGAATAGATAAGTTTATTGAAATCTATATTTATTTGCCTACTAGCTTAGCCACAGATACCCATAATGCTTGTCAATCAAATAGGCTGGTTCTCTGTGGTCATCACAGTGTATATCTTTATAAAAATACTGTGAAACACATGCACACATAATAGGAATACAACGATAGGAAAACCATTTCTGCCACCTAAAAACTGTTCTACAGGGAGATTCTTGACTTTTAATAACATAAAGAGAAAGGATTCCATGAGCTTTAAGTCATATAGTATTTATGTTTTATTCATACTTACAAAAGGGATTATATTGAGTATTTAGAATTCTTATACTAGATTATAAAGAATGTTTCTATAAACATTGCATTTTGAATTTTATCCTGAATAGATATTTGCAAACAGCAATGTCTCACATTAAACTATAATTTGTATTTTCTTCCAGTTTTCCATTATGAATTCTTCTGTAACTTACTCTAACACTTTAAAATGTCCTAAGTGAAGATTGTTATTATACAGCATAATAAATGTTTTCTGCTTCACATGAAACTATTCTATTTTCTTTCTGAATGTGAAATATCTGGTCATTATTCTTTATAATATAGGCTTAAATTCTTTTGTTTGATGGATGTTATTAAGAACCACATTATTCCTATATTTCCAGTGTCTGTAAATGAATGGGCAATTAATGAGATTCTTATTTAAAGCATTTTTTTCTTTCAGTTGAATTTTGCATTTCTACCTATGGTGTTCTTGTGCAATTATGATTCTTTCCTTACTAGATTTGTTTTCTTGAATTTGTTTTCAGTGGTCTGCTTTCTGATTTAAGAATTTGTATAGAAATTAGGAGAATGGTAAGGTGGTGGCCTGATAATTTATGATAATTCCATCTTCCTTGTGGAAAATTTCAAGAATAATTGAATATGGTTGGCACATCATAGGTACTTCAGGAGCACCTAAGACTCTGTATTCTTTTTGTTGTTGAAGTATTTATATTTTTAAAGCTAAAGTTGAACTGTAAATGTGATTTTATATTCACTTTTTAAAGTGTCTAAAAAATATATCAGTTTGCCTCACTAAGATAGCACTATTACTCACCTATTCATCACTCAATTTTTACTTGTTTTCTGCCTTCTTCTTTTCACTAAACTTTATTACTAATAAAGTTGTTACTACTTACCCCTCACTTAAAGAGACAGTCCTGTAAGTAAAAAGAGCCCAGAAGAACTGAAAATAAGCAATTTCAGAAAAATATATATCAAAATTTATTACGTTCAGCAACAGTAATACCAATTTAATTCATATTTAGGAGAAATCAAACCGATAGAAATTATAGGGAAATGTATAGCAACAAACACTATCAAAAAATAAATTTTGAAAATTAACAGCAATTAACTTAAAAAAATTAATGAACAGTAAAAGAAATTAAAAAAAAATTTAACAAAGCAATTAATGTTGATAAAACGAAATCTTGATAAAAATTGATCCAAAAACAGAAGTTAATTTTGGTGTTTGTTCTTTCCAAAAAAATTAAAACATTACACAAATGTCTACTAATAATAATCACAGCGAGTTTTTAAAAAAATAAACATGGATAAATAAAATTAGGAATAAAAAAACAAAAGTATAGTATAGTAGAAACTGAAATGTATGTAAAACAATAACCAGGACGAATTGCCTGCCAATACATTCAAAGACTTAAATGTAACTGATACTTTTAGAGCAATGTATTCATTGACAATTTTAACTCATGAATTTGTGACAAACTGAATAAAATATAACCATTAAAGAAATTGAATTTGTAGTAAAAAATTTCATAAAGGATATTTTTATTCATGTATTTACCAATCCAAGGGGCAGTTAGTTCCTATTTTACACAAAATATTTCACATAAAATGGGAAAGTTATCCAACTTGTTTTTATGCCAAAATGGGAAAGAATACAAGAAATTTGCAAACATTGTTTCAGTTATAAATTTGAATGCAAATATTTTCAGACAAAATGAAGCAGAGTACTAGAATGCATGTATCAGGAAAAAGTAGTACAAACACCTTGAATATAATGTCATTCACCATCACATAAATTTATCAACGTAAGTCACCTCATGAACATAAAAATTATTTTACCGTATGCAGCATCTCTTCTTAATTAAAAAATAAAAGACAAGCAAAACAAAAAACTTGGCAAGTTAGGTATAGATGAGGTATATTATCGGCTGAAAAATTATAGTAAATGTATTTTTATATATTTTGTATATTTGTACTTACTCTGTTTTCTTTTAAACTAATTTATATATTTTAAAAATTATAATATTGATTTTTAATTTCCAAAGTAGATATGTTTTTGTGTCTGTGTGCCTATGCATATCTGTATGTGCATACACATATATTTGTGGGTCTCTGTCTGTGACAGAAATAATAGAAAGAGAAATAACCAAAAACTAGCTAGCTCTAGAATATACACTGAGGTTGGCAAGAGAGAAGGGTATGTTGGAATTTTCTTTTAATTGTGTACAATATTTAGTGTTTGCATATCTATACAATATACATATATTATTTTCTCTGTTTTAGAAACTTGTGAGTTTTTTATTTCTGGAATCTTTCTTTTTAAAAAACTTTTAAGCTGAAGCGTACAAGTGTAGTTTGTTACATAGGCATCATGGGGGTTTGTTGTACAGATTATTTCATCACTGAAGTATTAAGCCTAGTGCCCATTAGTTATTTTTCTGATCCTTTCCCTCCTGATACCTTCCAGGAGTTTGTTGTTTCCCTCTATATGTCCATGAGTTCTCATCATTTATTAGGTTGGTGAAAAAGCAATTGCAGTTTTTGCCATTAAAAGTAATAGTTCCCACTAATAAGTGAGAACATGTGGTATTTGGCTTTGTCTTCCTGCATTAGTTTGCTAAGGATAATGGTCTCCAGCTCCATCCATGTTCCTGAAAGGACATGATCTCATTCTTTATTTATGACTGCATAGTATTCCATGGTATATATGTACCACAGTTTCTTTTTCAGCCTATCATTGATGGGCATTTAGGTTGATTCCATGTCTTTGCTATTGTGAATAGTGCTGCAATAAACGTGCATAAATAGTGCTGCAACAAACATGTGTCTTTATAATAGAATATGCATAAATTTAATAAAATGTGCATAATTATAATAAAATGTACATAAATATAATAAAACATGTGCATAGTGCTGCAATAAACATGTGTCTTTATAATCAAATTATTTATATTCCTTTGGGTATATACCCCTAATGGTATTACTGGGTCAAATAGTATTCTTGTCTTTAGGTCATTGACAATTCACCACACTGTCTTCCACAATGGCTGAAGAAGACATTTATGTGGCCAAAAATCATATGGAAAAAAAAAGAACAATATCACTGATCATTAGAGAAATACAAATCAATCCCACAATGAGATACCACCTAACTCCAGTCAGAATGTCTACTATAAAAAGTCAAAAAAATGAAAGATGCTGGCAAGGTTGTGGAGAAACCACACTGTTAGTAAACTAGAAAAGTCTATTTTTGATGTATTGACAAATGATGATTCAGACTATGGCAGTCAGAAAGCCAGTCCCTGTATTACAGTAAATTAATGGAATTGCCTTTCTGGGAAAAGTCTTGGGAGGCAATGTGATAGCTTTCTCCTGGTGATATCTGACTTCACTGGGTGCATGTGAGTTTTTCTGTGATTTCACATTTGATATTTAATAAATATTATAACAAAATTGTGACATTTTGCTTTGTACAATAAAATATATTGAGAAATTATAGTATTCAGCAATAAATTAATATATCTATTTCTCCCACATTCAAAAAAATTTAATTGCTCTGAAGTGCTTAAATGTGAAAATAAATAAGCCAGATGAAAATCAAGGTGAAGATTTGCCTCTGTATGAAAATTATCTCTGGATGAAAATTCATCTCTATATAAAAATCACTTTCTGGTCATAAAAGTATTAAAATTGGGTTGGGCACAGTGGCTCAACCCTGTAATTCCAGCACTTTAAGGAGGGCAAGGCAGACAGATCGCATGAGCCCAGGAGTTTGAGACAGCCTGGGCAACACAGCAAAACTGTGTCTCTACTAAAAACACAAGAAATTAGCCAGGCATGGTGGTGCATGGCTGTAGTCCCAGCTACTCAGGAGGCTGAGGTAGAAGAATCACCTGAGCCTGGGGAGGCAGAGGTTGCAGTGTGCTGATATCATGCCACTGCACTCCAGTCTAGGTGTCAAAAGTGAGACCCTGTCTCAAACATAATAATAATATTTTTTAAAAATTAATGAGTTTACCTCAACACATTACAATTTTATCTAAATATCAAAAAGTTAAAACTACAATTGAGAAACAAACATTATTGAAAAATAAAAAAATAATATCTATAGCAAAGAAACATTTTTAAAAATGTCAGGCTGGGCACTGTGGCTTAGGCTATAATCCCAGCACTTTGGAAGACTGACTCAGGAGGATCACTTGGGGTCAGGGGTTTGAGATCAGCCTGGCAAACATAATGAAGCCCCATTTCTAATAAAAATACAAAAATTAGCCAGGTGTGGTGGTGGGTGCCTGTAACGCCAGCTAATTGGGAGGCAGAGGCATGAGAATTGCTTAAACCTGAGAGGCAGAGATTGCAGTGAGCCAAGACTGTGCCACAGCACTCCAGCCTGGGCAACAGAGCAAGATCCTGTCTCCAAAAAAATAAAAAGTCAAAACCCATTGTTAATAGACAAATACTATAAAGAGACAATTCCCAAAGGAGGTAATATATAGGATTAATAAAATTATGAAAATGTGCCCAATGTAGTAGTAAAATAAACACAACACAAAAATGAAATATACATCTTAACTGTAAAATTAGAAATAATTAACAACAATATTAATATTTACAGCTCGAATGAGACAGGTAAACTCTTATACTACTATTTGGAAAGAAAAATAACAAACTTTTTAAGAAGCAATTTGTTGATATTTACTTAAGCCTGTTGATCTATTCTTTAAAAGAAAAAGTGAATTCTATGTCCTGCAGGAAAAAAAGTTACAATCTCCGGCAGTCATTCCAAAAGATACAAAAAATAAAGAGCAATATTAAACATGCAAATTTTTATTGCTAACATTTTGGTGGTACTTGTACCTCTGAAGTTATCTCCAAGCTACTTTCAGAACAAGTCTGGAGACAAATCTCACCCAATTTCCCTCTCCCTCTCTCTCTCTCTGTCTTTGGTGGTGATAGTGATGAATGGGAAATAAGGAGCTAATTCTCTAGGTAGCATACAAACACATGCGCATGTGTGCGTGCGAGGGCGCGCGCGCACACACACACACACACACACACACACACACACACTGCAATTTGGATTCTTTAGGACAATTGTAGGCCACGTCTTAATGTCTAGGTTCTTGAGACTGTGCTATAGAGAGTAATTAATTTTCTTAATGACTTCTCTTATTCTTGCTCTGTTAGTTTGTTTCTCCCTTCTTCTGTTCTAATCAATTCATTGTAGCAGGTAGCACATTCTTATAACCAAATATCAAACGTGATTTTAGCAAGAGAAATCAAAGTATTTAGAGCCTTAACACACAGTATTATAATTCTTCCTTAGAGATTATTTCTTTTGGAATTACTGTAATTCTGGTGTTTGTGAAGGGCATGCCTATAGGGGGCATGAAATAAGGCAGCAGATTTAACTTTAGGTGAGTGTAGAAGTCACTAGTAACTTTTATGCCACATGAAATATTTGCATGGCTAAAACAAGCCCTCTCATATCAAGTGTTAGGCCTCTCTGTGGGCATTCCTAGAACATGTGGATTCCTCATTCCTTACGGGTTTCATGTTCCAAAAGAAGAAATATTGTACATGTTTATATAAGAATTTAGATATATTAGCATAAAATCATCCTTTGGTATCCTTGAGAGGATTGGTTCCAGGACTGCTTGAAGATAGCAAAATTCACAGATGCTCAGTTCCTTATATACTGTTCTCTATTCTGGGACTGCAAGAAAAGTGGAGTAAGCAGAATATTGACTGGAATGACTGTGAGACCATGTGGAACAAGGCATATACAATAAAGATACTTTTAATATCACATTCAGTTATTAAGATTTCCATCTTTGAAGGCTTAAGTTTAGAATGTATTCAAAGAGTTCAATATGTATTGACTTATATTATCCTCACAATGCCACAAAGATAAAGGTAAATTTAGTATCATTATTTTAAAGCTAAGCAGATTTGAGTTACCGAGAATTTTGCTTGCCCAAATTCACTCAGATCTTATGTGACATAGCAGGGATTCAAATTCAAGACACTATGTTTAATATACTCATCTCTGACTTCGTTACAATGAAGGTATGTGCACATCTGTCCCGCTACAGATAATTTGGCATTTATTTGTAAGCAAAGGTTTTGTAAAATTTAAACTATTAACTGGTTGATTATAAGAAAAATGGACAAATCACTGTTTTAAAATCTTCATAGATTCCATAAATAATTTAATTTCCTTAGTTGCCTTATTCTGGAGATTTTATAGAAGGCAAAGAGTTGTGAGTGCACACCCTCTTTTATGTGACTTAACCCAGAATATAGGACAAGTTTGAAGATCACAGTGCTCAGATTGTGTTTCTGGAAATTCTTCACTGAGCAGCCTCTGTGCATGGAAGAACTAGGACCTGAAGAACAGGAGTGTCTGTGATAGAGAGAGGCTGTGTAAACATTTCCTTTCTGTATATGGATACAAACCAGACGTTGTTTGCCAGTAGATGTTGACACTGGTGAGTAGGATAACAAGGAAAGAGTCACTCCTCACTCCTGCCCCTCCAGTATCTCATCTCTAACATGATCTTTATAGCAGTTCTCTAAAATTCTTTCCAGATGGAAAATGTATGCACTTAAGTTGCTATAAATATTCTCTCACTTAATCTCCAATTTTCCTAGTCAGAGACTTTAAAAGGCAAACCCTAGCACTCTAAGATTATTAAATTGAATAAAATGCTTACCATGAATTCTGAAAATGTTGCCAGTGTCCCATTCAGATATTTATAAAACTTTTTATCGACTTGAATAGAAAATACCTTACTCCTAAATTGAGATCCTTTGCTTTTGCTGTCAGAAAAAAATGTTAATGGGAATTAAGAAAGCAGTAAGAGGGGAGGGGAAGAGAGGAGAGAGAGGGATAGGAAAAATGGGAGCTGGAGCGATAATGCAGGTTTGTCGCATTACAGAACAAAGCTAAATGCTAACTATGACAGAGCAAGGTTTGTATGGATATCACTTCCCATTGAAGTTACAGGTTTCATTTATTCAAAATCTTTTTAAAGCAGTCAGGTATACGGCCAGCCCAAATTTAGAAAAAAAACTTCTATCTTTCTCAAAGAATAAATTCAATTCTGACTAATGAATAGCAGAGAGCTAGCTAATTTTATTTTTATACTAAATTTCACAGCATTGAACAGTTTTGATGAAAAATCAGTCATGTAAAATACCTCCTGTCTTCAGGAATAGAATATTTAAAGTGCTTCTGAAGAGAAAGGCATTAGATTTTAAATAATTGAAAACAATTTTTCAGACAATTTATCTTCCTTTAGAATTGTTTATTGAATAAAGCATTAGAATAAAAACATCATTATATATGAGAGTTATCTTTCCAGGAAAGGATCTTTTCAGGAAAGGATCAAGGAGAAAATACAAAAGGGCAGCATAGGCGGGGTTTGAAAGTGTCATTATGATGACAGATAGGACAAACTTTAGATAAGAAAAAATGTGTAGTCACTGATGCTGTTTTATTTCTGTTCGTTGGAAAATATGGAGCGGTAGACATGTTTGGAAGTGATTGTAATACAACCTAATTTGATAATGAGGGAAAAAGAACGAGGCAGTAAGAATGATGGGCATAATCAAATGTATGCCCAACAAAAATTATTGTCTCAGAAAAGGAGAGAAGAGGGAAGAATAAAAAAGAAGGCAGAAATGTAAATTCAATGGTTTTAATATCAATTCATAAAAATGCATTTATAGGAGTGAAAATAAAGGGGAGATGACTTCAGGAATCTTCTCATAACTGTTCCTGCTGGTGCTGCTGTTAAATAATCAATTTCACCATATTTCTGCCCAATAGCAATAGCAACGGCAGTGACGCAGGCCTAGCAACAAACTGTAAACTATGAAAGTTCAGCGAATATTTAACTAAATCACAGAATGTCCATTTGGAATATTTATCACAAGCTATTTGAAACTGGACCAAATTTTAATAAAAGGAATCAAAATAGGTTATATTACTTGACTTTCCTGATTTTAAGTATTTTAATTCCTAAAATAATTTTATATCCTAATTAAATAATTAAATTTGATGTTATAATTTCTAAATTCCACCTCAGATGCACATGAACTATGGCAGCATGATAAACTTCAATATTGTAAGAACTCAGCTATGTTTTTATGAAATTTAAATTTTTCTGAGTATATTCTGGAAGCATTTTTTGTGAAAAAATTAACATTTTAGTTAACAAAAAAGTAGACATTCAAGTAATTTTTTTCATTCTTATTGCTAGCAGGAGGATAATGATAGCCTTATTAATAAAATCACTGTAATCTTATTTTTTAAAGTTATAGAAACATCAAGTAAAGTATCATATGTAAATCACCTGGTACAGTACTGGGTACAGCATAATTATTGGTTGATAAATGTGTTGTTTAATATTAGTCTCATTGTATTCATTCATCTACTTATCTACACACAATTTAGATCTATATAATATACAAAGCACATATAATGTAAATATATACCTATATATGTATGTGTGTAGACACACATATGTAGATTTTTAAAATTTGAACCTGTGATTTGAAAGGCCACTGAATAATTCTGTTGCATATATATTTTCTGTGTCTCTTTTTTTTGTTGAAAAATATTTAGGTTCTAAATGTCAAGGGCTGCAACCATTTACTCTGTGCTCTCTCTGACCCAAGTGTCTGGCCCATAGTACCTGCTCTATTGATATTTATGGATTGAATTTCAAAATGAATGCAGTATTTTGAAGGGGCACATGTACTTTAGATATCTTAATATTCTTCATATACAGTAAATACCGTGGTGTCTTACTGGCTTTCCTCCTCCTTTCGCATGACCTTATCAATGTATGTCCTTTATATTAAAGCCCCACCCATTACAGTTTTGTGGATATGCAGATACGGCTTTTCTTTCTGAAGCTTTGTCATCTATTTGTTCATAGGGTCTTAATTTTCTGTAAATTTTTGGCACCTAAAAGCTTCTACATTCTTTCTCATTACTTACATCACATTAGCATCCTTTTGTATAATTATTTAACTTTTGGGGTAATTATCTCTAATTTCTTAATAGAATTTGAAATTGAAAGCAAATACTGGGACCCATATTCCTTTATATAAATACATTTATCTTTATTTCCTCCAGTTAGAGCTCAATGAATATTTAATGTCTTGGGAGGTTTCCCAAAACAGAAAATTATTTCTCAATAAAATACAATGATGTGGGTAAATTGTCACCCTCATATACTGCTTGTGGGCAGTAAATTTAGTTTAGTTAAATAAATATCATTGAGTAGGCCTCTGTGAAAACCTCTGCCCCTTTCATCTCAGCCACTATCAGAAGTTTCTCCATTTGTGCTTATGGCAAAGAATGCATAATCCTAGCACTTACCTGTATCTCTTAATAATTTGAAATTTCTTTGAAAATGAGGACTTGGAAATGTTCTTGCGGTTCAGCCCAATTCCTATGTAGCATTCACTGAATAATGTCCGTTAAGTGGGTTATAAAGTTATAGAGCTTTTCTGCTTACTTTTTTTATTATCTGCTATTACATTAACAAGGAATATTCTAAGATCATATGATGTTATTCATGGAGTGATCAAAATAGTTTCTAACAAATGGAGTTTTTGTTAACCTCATTATTCCTGATTTTATGCAGTAAAAATCATTTGAATGTATATAGTCTTTTCTTTGTTTTTTGGGGATAAATTCTACTCTAAATTCAACTTTCTATGTCTTAATATAACTAATACATGTAAGACAATGAAAGTTTTCTCCTGACTAGTAGAAATAATTTTATGCCAGTCTAAATATAGCACCCATCCAGAGGGGGCAAACTGATTTCTTCACATATAGCAACACTGCCTGGCAGCAAAAAGTTTAGTTCTAATCTGTCAGCATGTTTATCCAAAAAACAGTATCTGTATAATTATTTGTGCGTTTTGCTGCATTTTTTAAATAAAAATGATTAACAGTAGTGACAAGAAGTATATCTCATAAATGGAATGCAAATTAAACAAAAATAAAAACACTATACTTATCAAAATGGCTAGCCCTACCTAGACGGTCCTTGGGATTTAATTCCTCCATCTGTGAAGGAAAAGAAACAAATTGTTAAATATATGTGAAGTATTATACTCAAGAACTATTATCAATGATTTTGTTTAAAATTAAGTTTAATTTGAGAGGTTGTCACATTTTAAGCTCTTTTAAAACAAAACCAAGTTCATAGCTTCCAATTCAGTTGTTCAGTGTTAACTATTCTTTCAAGGAAAATTTCAAGAACCCATTAATATTGAAACTAACTATACAAATCCAGATTATTATCTTAGTCTAGCCTAGGGTTAGAAGTAAACTCTGGGCAACCCCTTAGCAGACAACTAAATAATATTCAGAATATTATTCAGAATGAATATATGTGGAGTAGACAACTAAATAAATATTTGAATATGTAAATACGTTAATGAGAAAATAAAAATAAAGTCTGGCTTTTCCCACAATTGGGAGCAATTTGATTATACTTATTCAAAAGGGGTAAGATATGGGGTCAGTACATAACCTACCTTATAAAGCCATCCTAAAGTTTCCTAGAAAACATGAAGAGCTTGCTTTTATTTTGATACATACAAACTTACATGTACCACCATTTTAGCATATATTAGCTTGAATTATGACTGTTTTCAAGTCTTTTTTTTTTTTCCTCCTAAGGCTGTGGATAGTTTGTGAGAAGCGCCAACTTTGCATTTCTTTTGTTTTTCATTATAACTTTTATTTTAGGTTCAGAGATGTATGTGCAGGTTTGTCATTAGGTAAACTGTATATCACAGGGGTTTGATGTACAGATTATTTCCTCTCTTAGGGAGTAAGCATGGTATCCAATAGTTATTTTTCTAACCCTCTCCCTCCTACCCACCTTCACCCTGAGGTAGGCATTGTTGTCTGTTGTTCTGCTCTTTGTGCTCATGTGTCTTGTTGTTTGGCTCCCACTTATAAGTGAGAACGTGGGGTATTTGATTTTCTGTTTCTACATTAGTTTGCTTGAGATAATGGCCTCCAGTCCCATCCATGTTACTGCAAATAACATGATCTCATTCTGTTTTCTGTTGATGTAGTATTCCATCATGTGTATGTACCACTTTTTAAAAATCTAGTCTACCATCGATGGGTATCTAGGTTGATTCTCTTTGCTATTGTGAATAGTGCTGCAATGAACATATGCATGCGTGTCTTTATGGCAGAGCAGTTTAAAATTTTTTGGATGTATATCCAATAATGTGATTGCTGGGTCAAATGGTAATTCTGTTACAGGTTCTTTGAGGAATTGTCACACTGCTTTTCACAGAAGCTGGACTAATTTACAGTCCCACCAGCAGTGTATAAGGGTTCTCTTTTCTCTGCAACCTTGCCAGCATCTGCTATTTTCTGACTTTTTAATATCAGCCATTCTAACTGTTATAGATAGTATCTCATCGTGGTTTTGATTTGCAATTCTCTAATAATTAGTGATGTCCAGCATTCTTCATAACTTTGCATTTCTTTATGTATCCTTATCACCTAAAAAATACCACACATTTAGCAGATGTTCAAAAAAAATATATTGAAAGTGAGAGATAAAAGAAACCAGTAAGAGCAAATAAGGAAAGATCCAAGAAGCTTGTTAATCGTAATATTTTCACATGATTGCTGTGCAGTATGAGACAAAGGTTAGAGAATAAAAACAGCTCCTACTGCACAGCAAAAGCATGTATAAATGTTGCTACTTTTTCCTCCACCTCTGTTGATAAAATTGCAGGCCTTTTAAGTAGTTCAACTGGGAATTCAGGATTACTGTATAGTTTGTGGGGAGAATAAAATGTTAGATAATTTGTAGCTTTGTCTGGATCAGTTATGTGCTCTAATCTTGATACTGATTATTATAAAATAATCATTGTGCTATAGTGTGCTAAAATATTTGTTGGAAACTAATTGTTGTGAACTTTTTATCTGCACTTGATGAGCTGCCTATGAATTATTAAAAGGCTAAGCAGGGCAAAACTGTTTAGTTAGCAAATTAATCTATAATGCATAAAATGCAAGCTTCTGCAAAGCTCAACCTTTTGACTAAAGATTTTAGGTCACCACATTCCATATTTTGATCTCCATGACATTCAGATAACTGGTTGAAATGTTAAAAATTCAGTCAATGCTGAAGTTATTTATGCCTACCTCATGCCAAACATCTAGTTTGACATTTTGTACTGAATTGTTAGAATTGATCATTTGTCTTGACATCAGGTGGTTACATTGATGCACCTCAGATACGCATATGCATGTGCACACACACACACACATATACAAACAGTGATGGCTTTTCTGCTTTATAATAAGTTTTATTAATTGCAGGAAATTACAAAATCCAGGTAATTATGAATATAACTGGTTTATGGCATGAGTTGGGCTTCTTAGGTTGCAGGCAGCAAGTAATTTTATAGCTTTCTGTTAATTTCAGTTTCTGAAACAAAATGCTATGGTGATCCCATGCTTTTAAGATTACTTTTAGTAAGTACAAATTCTTTTGGTCACTATTAGTTGCAAAAAGCATCTTTCTTTCAGTAAGTAAATCCCCATCTACCACATAAATGAAAATTTCAAATTCACGTATTTCTTGAAATGTTCTCATCCCCCTGTGCCAGCCTGCCTGAGTGGACAGCAGGTCCTGAAGCAAGGGCAGAAATGGCTTCTGTTTTGCTCCTACTTCTCTGCTAGCTTGCAACTGCTTCTGACACCTACACAGTTAGGCTAGAACAAGAAGTGAAAAGATCAAGCTTTTCATTAGCTAAATCAATTGCCATCTGGGATCTGGTTTGTCTGTGTGTCAAATGGACAATTCCTAGCTCTTTGTTTCACTGGGAAGGGACTGCTGTGATGTCTTTGATGTGGGCGTGCATCCCCTGAGGGTGGTTGCTCAGCCCTCTCCTCAGTCCCGACAGAGCTACTTCTTTTGTGCTCCCTTTAGTCCCAGTGGTCCTTATTGTTAGTGCCTCTTATAAAGTGATTACAGACAGACTGTCTCTTGCAGTGTCCACATTTAGACCCTGGAAAACACTGGCCATTGCCTACTCATCAGTGGAATTGCATCATTCATCAAGGTCAGCACTTCACAGTGGTTCCTTACTGGACATGAGAAGTGCCAGCCACATAGCCTTGCCTCTTGGCTTCTAAAGGGTGAGTCAAATGGCAGTCCCTATGTCCTGCAAATTCTAGGATCACCCATCAAACTCTCTGAGTGAACTTGTTGAAGTTCCCTTCACCTGAGGCAAGGGGAAGCCACCTCCATGTGCTGAGCACATGAAGTCTCTCAAAATATTTCCCAGCCTCCTGAATACCAATCTCTTTCATGAGCCCTATCTTGATGACAGGCCAGTTCCAGCAGAATTTGATTTGGACTACACCTTTTGCAAATCCTCGAAAAGAGGTGCAGCAACTCATCAAGATGCAAGGTTTGTAGAATTAATTAGTTGTTCATTATAGACTCTAGAGTCTCTTTTAAAACACTGAACAAAGAAGAAAATTCACATTTAGTATCCAATCACATAAAGAATAACACAAAAATTACTATCCAAATACAAATGTTACTTATTTTTCATTCTTTTTCTCTCCTTTAATACGAACAAAATTGAGTTTATATTTTAGGTAGAGTTATAGATCACTTGTTCTTACTAATTGTTGCTTGAGAGAGATCATAAGCATTTCTCCACATTGCTAAATATCCAAAATGGAAATATTTAAATAATTGAACAGTATTACTGGGTTATGGTATATGGGGAACAGATAACTTTTCTTACTAGTTCATAATTTCTGGGCCATATGGAGCCATGCCTTGACCTGTTCAATAGGACATGTCTATGATCTGAAGTTCCTGAGGATTGATTGAGCTGGTCCAGTGACTGCTGGCTCTCTGCATTGGCTCACTTGGGAAGGAAATGAGTGGTTTTTAAGTGTAATAGAGAGAATGAAATGTAAGTGTAGGCTATTTCTTTCTTTCTTCTGAGCAGGAACAAACTTACATTTTTGAGCCTCTTTTATAGGTAGGTTCAGCCATGAGAGTAAAGTGTGGGTAAAAGAATGTAGACATTGTGTCCCATTAAAACCTCCTGAATGATCTCTACTCTCTTGTTTTCTCCACTCATTTTAGAGTTCCAAGCTTAAAGCCATATTAAATGATTTTGTGTTGAGGATAGTAGAACTTTTTTTTTAACCTTTGTATAGCAGGTTCCTGTTATGGAGAAAATTGGCTCATAGCCCAATGTACGCAGCAGTCAACACCTATGGTTCCGGCGTTTGAGAAAAGAAAAGCTGTATTGCTAAAACAGCAGCTGAAAGGCTATTGTTAGGCTTAAATATATCTACCCAATTTGAAGTATGGGACACATTTTAGCAGATCAGTGGGCAAGAGAAAGGATTTAGGAATGTTGGCTTAGCAGGGTCTGATTAGACGGCTTCAAATTTGACTGCTTACAGTAAGATATGTTGAGGCAGATTTTACCTCCGATCTTCTGGGCCAACAGACTCCACAATTCTGAAAAAGTTCTACCATTCAGGCTCCAGTCATGTCTCAGTCTTCTTGGCTCTGAGGGCAAGAATAACTTATTCCAGGTTCCTAGAAGTCAAAGCTTTTGCTGTTGTGCATGCCCAGGCTACATGACAATTTTTGGCTCTGTCTTGTTAAATGATGACTTTTTTTGTATTTGAAAATAAACGTAGGGTTTTTTAACTAAAGTAAAAAACAAATAAGACATTTGTTTAAGAGATTTATCTATGTTAAAAAACCAAGGGTGGTATAAAATATAATTTTGGACCAATAACTACAAATTTGAACGTGACACTTAAAAATAGGTGTGTTAGCAAGATTTGAACTTCAACCAATCTTTGAATGATGATTTTGCAAGTAAACTAGTTTTTAAAATTCACAAAATTTACTTAAAAAGAATTTATTTTGTTTTTATGTGGAAACTACAAGAAGTTTTATTTGAATCCAAATTTAGCCTAATAGATTGTCATTTAGTTTGTTGTGGGAATACATTTGTGAGTGATGGGAGACTTCTTGGATTAGAATAGAGATTTTATATTACTGACCTACTGACTGAACAAATATAACTCTTGGTTGAGGGTTGAATCATATACAGAGGTTTAACAAGAAGTGAACTTAACTTTATCAATAATTTAAAGCAAAGTTAAATATTAACAATTTATATTTTTCAAAATTCTTATTGTCTTGGTCATAAAAATTATAGAACTGTGGGGTGAATTTTCCTCATCAACCACAGAAATGACCTTCTGGCATACAAGACACCTCTTACCATGTAATGCAAGAAAAAAAAAGTGAGGTAATGGGGTTCTCCTTAGAAACTTCATGATCTCTGTCACCTTCACTTTCTGTTTGAAGGAGTTCTTGTATATAAATTACCTGGTATTTCACAATGTGACATTGCCACATCTCATTGGTATGGGCAGCCAAGAATGCTCTGACAGGTGAACAAAGATTCTATACTACCTAGTGACTGATTGAACTAAATTGTCTCTTTTGGGGGTCAGGGATTAAACATAGAGATTTAACCAGAAGTTAACTAACACAGACTTAAAGAAACCAAGAGACAGAGGGTAAAAGTAGAAGCCGTGAAACCACAGAAACCATGGGTAAATGGAAGCCACAAAGGGGAGCAATAAGGGAAAGAGAGTAGGTGATCACTGAAAATGTCAGTAGACATAAAAGCAGAAACAAAATAACTGAATTACTGTAATGGAAACTATAGACCTTTAAGCATTGGATACTTGCTGGTGAGGTGAGAACATGATTACTAGGTGGTTAGAACTGAATACAACCTGAAAAGAATTCTGTAACTTCATTACACATGAAGCCATGCAGCTATTGGGACTCTATAGTTCTTTCTTACTTCTCTGGTGGTGGTGTGGAGGTGGCTTTAAAACAATGTCTCATTAACTGCAGTTATGTACACATATCTCTTTTACTCAACTCATCTGACAATTCTAACAAAAATGGCTAGAATGCTTTTGAGTTGTCATTTTTTATTTCATGATAAAGAATTTTAATTATAGTCTTACATTCTTATTATAACAAATCAGAACATTTGTGTTGTTTCAATTGTTTTATTATTATTCTGTCTTGTGAAAGTTTTTATATTTCTTTCATAGATGAGATAATAGAGATAGAGAGGTGAAATACCTTGCCCAAATATCTCTGGCAAGCAAATAGAGAAAAAGGACAGATGCATGAATATAAGTGTACATGATTTTTGCAAAAAATGAGAAATCCTCCACAATTTGTTCTATAAATTGCTATTTTACCAATTATGTTATATAGTTATTCTTCCATGTAAGTATACATATTTCTTCCTCAATCTTAACTGTTGAGTGGTATTTCATAGAATTGAAATACTGAAATTTGTTTAACCATTTCTCTACTTGTGGTTTATTTATTTCCAGCTTTTTTTTTTTCTGAAAATGTAGCAGGGTATCAGATGATAGCTTATTTATTTCCAGTTTTTCATTCCTGGAAAGGTAGCATGATATCAAGTGAGGCTTTTCTCATGCCTAGGTACAAATCTGAGGAAAACTGAGCTTGGTTGGGCGCACCAGGAGACAATCTGCTCTCCTCCGGAAAGTGGTGGCCTACAGGGCTCTGGAACGTCTCAGGGAGCGCCTCCCCTATAGTCCACCTCTTAACCCAGGGGATCCCGGAGTGAGTCCGATCTGCACCTGGTGACAATATCTCACTGGGGCCTCCAAATATTATACCTGAGCAGGTTAGAAGGAAAGCGCCACACTCTGAGTTCCAATATAAAGTCCTTTATTGTCGATGACTGAGAGTCAGCTTGTGCTCAAAATCTCTCCAAGGAAGGGGCTTGATTCCAGATGTGTGTGTGTGTGTGTGTGTGTGTGTGTGTGTGTGTGTGTGTAAAATTGCATTTTAGGTTCTGGGGTACATGTAAAGAACATGCAGGATTGTTGCATAAGTACATGTATGGCAATGTGGTTTGCTGCCTCCATCCCCATCACCTATATCTGGCATTTCTCCCCATGTTATCCCTCCCTTTTTATACCTTGCTTAAGAAAGGGGAGGGAAAGCCTAGCTGAAGCAGAATTTACAGAAGCAGAACAAGCAAGTTAGAGGAGGCTGGTAACCAGGAGGCAGGAGGTTCCCATGATTGTTGATTACTAAGGCGGGTATACACAAGCGGTTCCCATGATTGCTGGTTACCCAGGGGGATTTTCGGTACTTGTCATACAATCAATCAAAGGAGTATTCACAATAGCAAGTGGGCTTGCTAAGCAGGATATGGTTACAATGGTTATATGTCTCTATAGTTCTAAGCACAGCATGACCCAGCACAGTAGCATGACCCAGGTATGCACTTAAGGAGAAATGGCGTGAGGGGTGAGGCTGAGGTTAAGATGGAGTCTGTCTGGCACTCAGTAAGATGGAGTCTGTCAGGCTAACACAGGGTAGGTTAGCACAATCTATGTCTATCAGTAGTTGGCTAGGGACAGGAGTGATGGAAGATCAGATTGCAAAGAAGAACATGGAAGATTTGGGGGAGTGAAAGAAGTGTACACTGTCTTGATTGCAGTTATTACACAAGTGTATCACATATCCCCAAACTTAACTAATTATGTACTTTCCATATATAGTTTATTGTACATAAACTATAAAATATAGTTCAATCAAGTAATAAAAAAATGTAGATTTGAGATAAAATTTAAATTGTAATTAACTGGAAAGTTCTGGATATGTCCTGGTTATAATGAAAGGGACTGCTATTCAGTTGGCAAAAGAAATTTAGCACAGTGTGATTAGAAGGAGCAAAGAAAAATAATACTGTTTGATGTTTGTAGCCCACAAATTTCAAACTGCTACATGCTCTAGACATCCAAATACTTCATTAATGACCTTTACTCATTCTATATCTTGATAAATACTGCCAAATAGCCCTTCCAAACAGTTAAACTAATTTTAAAGTCTGACAAGAAATGCTTGTGACTGCTCATTTCCCCTTCTGCATCATCATTAATACTAAAGAGTTACAATCTCTTTATGGAGCAAGATGGTCAATGAAAACCTTAAAATAAAATGCAAGGCAGGAGCCAAAAGAATGGAGATATTCAAAACTTGAAAGGTCATAAAAGGGGGAGAAAAAGGGGGAGAAAATCTTCCCAAAGAGTCAGTATAAATAACGTCAAATACTGTAAAGTGGTCAAAGTTTCTATTTTATTTAAGAACATGTAAGCTGTCAGTGGTTTAGATGAAAGCAATTTCAGTTTATCGTGGTGAGAACAAAGAGTTGATTATCATTGTTGAGGCATACATGAGGTGAATGAGCGAAAATATAATCAGTTTTATTGTATTTTGTTTCTGGAGAATTTTCCTTAAATAATTTTACTGTGAAAGGAAAAGACAGTCATTATAGTATACATGTTATTTTTTGTTTATTTAAATTTTTGGAAGTGATTTTACTTTGCAAATGACAGATACTTGAGCATGTTGCAACATTAATGAGAAAGTTAATGACAAGGTCATTTTTTGAGAGGAAATAGTAGAAATTTGATATGATGAGATTCCAAGTGAATGAGATGCAATATGATTGTATGTATAATGTTAGGATAAATACTGTTGCCATTTTAGTATTTGAGAAGATAAGCATTTATGTAAATACAATACATTCTGTAAATCTGGAATTCTGATGTTCCTTATGAGTGGATCTTTTCTCTGAGAATTATCAGGCTGTTGCAGGTGCTGGATATTGTGAAGTTGAAAAAAAATGATTCTTGAGAATGGGAGAAAGAAACAAGTTGACTTGGGAAATATGAAAATTTAGCTCAGCACTGCTAAGGTTTTCAAAAATCAGATAGGCTGTCCCCACTCCAGGTATCTGGAAATAACCACAGGGCTTATCTAACTCCTCCTAAAGATATGGTAGGATTTATTATGTTTTAATCTGCACTAAAAAAATACAAAACATTTAAATGTAATGACATGGCATATTTACTATGTCTATACTCATAAGTACAAACAAAATATACTTTCTTTTTATTTTCTATGATGGAAATAAACTTTTCCTTCAAGTATTCCATTTTAATTACTAGGACAAATAAGAGAAAAATATTTTAAACTTGCCAATTAGTGGTATCAGAGTCTGGAGTATAAATAATCTAATTTAAATGGCTCTTTATTTTAGATAATTCCTAGTCACGTTCTTTTTTACATCCTTGCCCTTCATCTCTCCTTTGCTTCTTCATTCCTTTCCAAAAATTTGTCTGGAAGTATAGGTGATTTTTATGGCAGTCACAGATGTTCAATCATCAAACTGATAATACCCGGGGTGTGAACAGGCTCAATTGGCATTTTGAATCACTGTACTGGCACACAACAGCGTAGTCTTGGTCCTTTCTTTCTGTTAAAAAGTATCTAAATGTCACTGAAGCCCAGTTTCTGTTAGTTCCTCTTCTTTGCAACACTCATATGACACACATGAATTTTTGGATACACTGTGGATAACTCACTACTCATGGGAGTCTTTCTTGGGTTAATATAACTGGGACATTCCTTCTGCTAATGTTGTGCCATCCTCTGCCCTCAATGATGAATGGGCCACCCATGTGGATGCAGTCTCATATTAGCATCCTGCAGTCTTCCTCAGGCAAGGCCAGAGGAAACAGGCCACTAGCCCACTGTTCTTGGAATCCTCCATGCCCGTTTTTATATTTTCTGGTTATGATTGACACCAGGGAAGGACAGTAGCTATAACAGGTAGATGGTAGATGAAGAGGTCAAATAAATTAATTAATTTGAAAATACAAAATACTGTTCCCCTTATTTATATCCTCTATAAATTTAATCGAATCATAAATGTTGTATAATAAAACATAAAGACTACATGAGGTAAATCAATTTTCAATTATTTGTCAGTAAGTGACAGGTAACAATATTTAGTTTAGTAAAGATATTTAGAAACCAGTATCGTTCATGGTTTACTCTACATTCCTCTTCTTCCACTTTTGTTATTCCTGTCCTTTGTCTCACAGGTTTTGGTCCAGTGCTCACATTTGCCAACATATCTTTATCCCCAGCCTGTACTTTTAATTAGAATCTTAGTACTGTCTTGCTAAGCAAACTGTCCCATCCAGCATAATATTCAAAATACTGTCTGCTTTCACTGTTAGCACAAGAACGGCTGTATAATCTTTCAGCTCCTCTCTCTTGATCTTTCTCTTTAATTTGAGAACTTCACTTTCATAATCAAATACATCTTCTTCAAATATGAATATTCTGTTTTTTAGTGACTTTAAATGATCCTAGGCTGGAGATCGTTTTTGACTGGATTCAAACTCACAGTAAATTCTCCCATTAGTTAAATATTGAAGGAATTGATGCTATTGTGCATTCTCTCTCAATCATGATTACAACCAGGTAAGGCATGTTACCATCTAACCACTTCAATCTGCCGTGGATGTTTGTCCCATATTTGCCTACTCAGCATCCACCTCTGCTTTCTGTATCTGTGAGTCATGGTTTAGGACATGACTTCAAGTACACCCACTGAGAGGAACCACTATGCCTTGTTCCCACCACAAGACACCCAGAACATAAGCTTGGGAGCTGAGATACTGAATCTGGCCTGAGCAGAGGAAAGAATAACAGCAATAATGCACTCACAGTGGCTGGCCTAAACAGTGTGGTATCCACCAATGGTGCTCTATGCTAGCAGCTGTGGATTACTGCTAAATCTTGATTTTAGCTTTCAATTTTCTATATTTAAATCTTACTCTGAAAAAAGAACATTAAGTTCTCTTACATAAAATTCTTTCCATGTATTCATAATTGTTGCTCCTCATTCTTACTGTATATGATAAAGGATGTTTAGCCAAGTAAATAATCACCATGGATATTATATCACCTTGCTCTAAGCTGACTGACAGAGGAATTGCCATGTGGGAGGACCTTCATAGTATCTGTAGATCTTTCAGCTGAAGGGCAATCTAGTCTGTTTGGGCTACTCTAACAAAATACCATGGACCGGTGGTTTATATACAACAGAAGTTTATTTCTCATAATTCTGGAGACTGGTCCAAAATCGAAATGCTGGCAGATTCAGGGTTTCATTAGAGCCCACTTTCTGATTCAAAGATGGGAACTTCTAGCTATTTCCTCACAGGGTGGAAAAAGGCAAATAAGTTATCTTGGCTTCCTTTGTAAGAGCGCTAATCCCTTTCATGTGACAGAGCCCTCATAACCTAATCACCTCCTGATGGCTTCACTTTCTAATACCATCACATTGGTGATTAGGTTTTAACATATAAATTTTAGTTCAGCAGAAACATTCAGTCCATAGCAGGAGCTGATACAGTTTCTTTGTGTCTGCATGTTATAAAGTTAATGGTAGAATTCCAGAAGCCGTTAATAAGAAGGAGGCCACTAGGTTTTCTCTAGCTCCTCTGTAGGCAGTATGGAATGACCTTGTCTCACCTTTCTTAATGTTCATGAGTTCAATATCCAATTGACTTAGGATATTAGACCTCAGTATCCCCTCTAAGATTGTTTTCAAGGGAAAAAGGGGCCAGTCACCATAATTAGTAGGGTGAATGTGACACCTTATTAAACCTTCCAATTAATCCTTCTGTTTTCAAGTGTCTTATTTCACCTGGTGCTTTTAATTGTTTAGAACAATGGTTCTCCAACTTTGATGTGTATCAGAATCACCAGAAGAGCTTGTTAAAACACCACAGGGCCTCCTCAAATACAATGATTCAGCGTATTTATAGTAGGACCCAAAAAGTTGCATTTTAACATGTTACCTGGTGAAGATACTGCTGCGGATCTAGGGATAAGACTTTCAGCTTTATCCAGTTTGCTAAGTTAATCACTGCACTTTCTCTTTTGGGGTTCTAAGGTTGTCTACTTTTTCTCCTCCCTCCATCTCTTTGTCCTTGGAGGTTTAACCTTTGAATATTTTTCAGAGTATACTGTTTAAGTTCTACATATTTGTGAATTTCCCAAATTTCCAGCTGATTTCTCTTTTTCATTCCAGCATTTCTCTGGAGCATAAATTGCTCCATGCTTTGATCCAATTTTATTTTGACTCCATTGTATGAGTAATATTTGAGCCCATTCTTTGACGTATGCTCAGACCCTAGAGGGTAACTCTTAGCAGTCTTATTCACTGGAAATGGTTCTCTCTGACAAACTAGCTGGCCTGTACCTTAGTTTATTGCTGTTATAGAGCTACCAGCCTTCTCTTACTGCTAATCGCCCAAATCTCCACTTTGTTCGAGCGTACAGTTAGGCTTGAACTTCCTCATGCTGTGTCCTAAAGTCAGTTCCTTTGGGGTGAGCTTCAGTGCATTCTGTTCCTGTATTCTTACCCCAAGGAAAAATTCTGATTTGTTGCTTCAGAGTTATGATCAAGACAATGGCCAGATTCTCTAGTAGTTACATACCTGCTTTATGAGCACAGTTTTGAGCATTAGTGGTATCCTCTGGTCTTCCCAGCTTGCCTCCCCTCTACCGAACTTCCTTATTATGAGACAGTTGGGTCAAGGCTATTGGGGTATTAGTTGTCTTGGACTGTGGTACCTGAGTTAGAGCCTCTGCTCTAAGAATGGGTGCCAGGTGGAAGATTGGAGCCTGAGATATCTTTGCTGAACTCATCTGGAATTTAGTCTCTGCAAAACAGAGCTCAAAGAGATAAAAACGATGGCAATCTGCTTTTTCTGGTGAGATACAGTAGCCATTGACAGGGAGCTGGGACAAAAAGAATGCCTGTCTTCTTGCCCACACCTGACTACAGTGGCGATGCTGTCATGCTCAGCTGGAGGGGTGGGGGCAGAAGGATCAGGCTGTAACTCAAGTCTGACAGATTAGCTGTTCTTACAGAGATTCAGTAAATTTCCCTGACTAAATGTTTCTTGGTTTGCTGTATTCCCTGTGGCAATTTTCAGGGACTTAGAATGTTTGCTTGCGTTTTTTAAGTAATTTTCACCAGTTAATGGTTTTGCACTGGGAATAAATTACAAAAGGTTAAATTACCATTGATGATTTATATTAAATTTCTGTTTCTAGTCTAACAGTGTCGTTGAAAGCCTTTTTTATTTTTTCAGGCACATAACAAATCTATTTATCTGTGGAAGGCCAGATTATATGAAGAAAATGTTTTCTGGTATTATTTCTAAAGCATATATACTTCCTTTTTATGATTTAGATTTTTTTTCATTTTTTTATTTAACTGCCCTATTGTGTGAAAGGCTTTCAGAGGCATATTGAATTATATGTTGCATATCATAACATTCTAATTCTGAAGAACAGAATTTTTGGCAGTGAGTTACCAAAAGAATATAGCTCAGACATTTCTAGAATAAATGTCCATTGCTCTATTTCTTTTTGTGTAAAATGGAGATAATTTTTCAGTGTTGTTTTGAGGATTAAACTAATATATACAACATAGTTAAAAAGAGTACCTGACACATGGTGTGCACCCGGTAAATATTGATAATTGTTGCTGTGATTATTGTAGTTGTTATTCTTGTGAACGAAGATGGCTGGGTGGTGAAACATAGTTTAACAATAAAACGTTCTTCCCAGAATAAATTTTTAATTTAAAAATATAAGGAAAATTTCATTTTCTTTTTACATGAAACATTAGTAAGTTTCTTGAGAGTGTGGGGATGTAAAATTAGCATTGGCTCATATTCAGTCTTTCACAAAGAACTGTTTTTGATACTCTCAGCCTCTGATTTAGAAGCTCACTTAAATTCAAAGAAGCATAGTAATTTCTTTGATTCCAGTTCACATCATGAAGTCATCTTTTGAGAAATGCCATTGCTTAGCTTTGGGGCTGAATAGAGAGTCTTTTTGAATTCTACTTCATCCACATTTCTAATCTGTTTTCCATACTGATCTTTTTGAGATTAAACAATCTTAAATCAAAGCTTTATTTGTTTGAGCTTATAGAATGTGCTGCAATTATTTAAGAATCACCAGCTTCTTCTGTACTCAGCAGCTGGTACAGATTTTCAGAAGAACTTGTGAGTACAAAGGAACAACACAAACGTCAAATATGATAGTAAATTTGGCTTATTCACTACCTTGATATGAAGTTTCTAACACTTTAACTTACATGAAGTAGCACATTCATATTTTTTCCAAAAAATTATTCCAATATGAGCTCAAGAAAATTGGTTGAAATTGTGGATACTATAAATATTGAAATTATTATTTGCATATGTTAAATTAGTATAAATCTTTATCATTTTTCATCAGGTAATTCAATAGGATGTTGGAAAACAAGACTTCCACTCTAATATAATGTAAAAATGATCATCTATTTAAGTCATTATGATTTCTTTTAATTGCTTCACAACCACTGTAAAGATTTGCTCTGGTCCTAATATTTAAAATTTTCTGCTTTTCTTTTGCTTTTCTCTCCCACAAATTGGGTGTTTTATTCTTTTTCCTACTTAATGAATTTACACCATTCTATGTTGAGCACAGAAAGGTGGAAGTATACAACCCTGATCTCTCTTTTCAATGCTCTGTATCTTATTGTTTCCTTTTCTGTAGAATCAGTTTTTCATTATCCTTATAAGGAGACGCATTTTTTCAATCCTTCCTTAAAATCTAACTTCTTTACCAAGTCATTTATCTTCCTTATAGAAGAGTGAGTGTGACTGTTGTTAGTGTACTGATGGGTCCCTTTACGTTAGCATTATAACTTCTAGGTATTAGCTTACTTCCATGTGATTGTTATTTCATGTATCATTGTGAACATATTTTTTCCAGAAAGAAGATACATATTGACCTAAAAGAAATTTCCTCTAAAAGAAAATTTGCCTAATGTGCTATATGTTTATATTTCAGAGGAATTACTTGTAGTCTAATTCTGATAATCTGTAATTCCTATATATAGTGATCTATGCACTAGTTTGTAAACTGATTGTAACTAGTATAGGAGGTAAGAAGCTCACAAAAAATGTAAGTTAATTATTAAATTAAAGCTGCCAAGGAGAAGGGACTTACAGAGTGCTTACATAAATTGGTTATGAGTAACATATAAACAAGGAACAACAAAATGTGGAAGGCTGCAGGAGGCCTCTGAGGAGGAAGGCCTCTTCATGCCTCATGTTCCCATGCAGGGTGACTTTGGCTGTTACCATAAACATTGTGCTCAAGGATGTAAAACCCCTTTGTAGCACTATGATGTAGCCAGACGTGTAGGCTTCTTCTAAGGCCCGAGTTCCATCATCTGTACGTAGATAATAAGCTAAAGGTAACCACATGTTCTTGTTTTGTGAAATCTCCAAACTGCCACTGTTATCAGTCCTTAGAATGACACACCAGTTCCTGTTCACTGATTCAGTTCCAGCTCACTGATTCACTCCACCATCACCCTCTCCTCAACATCACTCCACCCCTACCCTGTAGATCAAAGTGATTGTAAACAATAAATAGAGTGGATGAACAAAGCTTGGGGCCTTCACTGTTGCCTCCAGAGTAATAAAGTGATGGCCCCCTGGTCCCACTTTTTCTCTTAATCTTTCTCTCATTCCTTTGTCACCACCAAACTTGGGATACCCATGGATGATATAGGGCTGGCTCTCTACAAATTATGTCATTTTTTTTTTGGTAGAAAGACATTTTCTATGAAAAATACAGTGTTCTTATTTCCATTCTAGAATAAGCTATCACCTAAAACACTGGTAACAGTCTGTAGACTGGCACTGGTTCACAGACCCCATTTTGAGGTCTATAGCACTGTTCAGAGAATTTTAATTCTCCCTTTAAACTCATGTACCTGAGAAAAAACTTTATATTGCCTGTGCCTATAGAAAGAAATATAAATTTACTCATTTTTCACCTAAGAATAAAGAATGCTTACTTAAGGGAAGCTGGGGACATGCAAGTTTCTTACGTATGACTCAAAAATTTGGTTATTAATTCCTTTCTTTCTGTGGGTATTTTTTTGAATTCTTAAAATTCCAAAATATGTTGATTTTGTCAGCTACAAATGTACTGATTGTAAAACTGTTCTTTTCTTTCATAGAAGTAAGCATGACTTTATGGTTGAGAAATTGTAACTTCAGAGTACAGTCTAGAAAATAGAAATATGCTACCTATTTCAAAGGGGATATCAAACAGGGAATTGGTTGAAAAGTGTTAGAAGGGTGGTATAGCAAAAGGGAGAGATGTTGGCAGAACAAAAAAGAATAAGTATATTTTCCAGAAAAATACAAATGCCACTAGACTGGAATCCAAAAACCTACTGTGTCTACTGTTGGTCTGCAGTAGGACAGCTATTCAGGTGCTGAAATTGCTAAAATGTTAGCATGGATATCAGAGCTATGCTTCTGCTTGCTTACCTAGTAAACACTTAGGAAGTTTACCCACTGATGGAACTGCTGGAATTGTTAGTCACCTAATCTCATCTGAGCTATAGCAGCATCTAAACTATAGCAACATCAGCAATTTCCAGCAACTACCAGCAATTGCCACTGCTGTCTTTACTAAAAGCTTCTCAGTTCTAACAGCCTTCAAATTACCTTCTGGAGGCAAGGAGGGAGCATGGCGAAAGCAAGAGCAAGGGAGAAAGGAGAGGAGCTACACATTTTTAAACAAGCAGATCTCACTATTACAAGGACCGTACCAACAGGATGATGCTAAACCATTCATGAGAAACTACCTCCCATAATCCAGTCACCTCCCATGAGGCCACACCTACAACACTGGGGATTATAGTTCAACATGAGATTTGGGTGGGGACACAGATCCAAACCATATCACAGGCCAAGGTCAAGGCTTAGTTGAAAAAAAGGCTCAGAGGACGCTGATCAATATTTGTTTCACTTTTGGTTGGTATTACCAAATTGACCTCCATTGATGTGTACAAGATACCCAGTTTTTCACATTTATAAACCAGCTGTTTTCAAATGTGTTCACCTTTGTCAACCAGATGTGCAAAATTAGGGTGTCTCCTTACAAACTTGCTGTTAGCGAATATCAAAACCCATAAATGGGTGCATTATCTTTTCTAATAATATATAAATGTGTTGTTTATAATAGTGAAAATCTGGAAGCAGCCTAAGTATGTCTTTGGGGATTTGTTAAATAAATTATAGCACATTCACAGGATGAAATTATTCATAGAATCAAAAATCATGCATAAGACCTGGCAGAGTCACTCATGCTTGTGATCCCAACACTGTGGGAGGCTAAGGCAGGAGGATTGCTTGAGTCCAGGAGTTCAAGAGCAGTCTGAGCAGCATATCAAGACCTTTTCTCTACAAATGAAAAATTAAACAATCAGCTGGGTGTGCTGTTCCTGTAATCACAGCTACTCAGGAAGCTGAGGCAGGAAAACTGCTTGAGGCCAGGAAGTGAAGCTGCAGTAATATGTGATTGCACTCCATCCTGGGCAAGAGAGCACAATCTTGTCTCAAAAAAAAAAAAAAAAAGTCAGGCATAAAATTTTATGAAATGTCTGTTTCTGGGCTTATGAAGCCCCCTCTGCCATATAGGTCCCATCTGAAATATTAAATTACTGCTCATAAATTTTTCATTAAAATTTTTAATTATTCAAATAATTGGCAATGTATAAAAACATGGAGACACAAGTGAAATACTAACACTCCCCTTCCCCATTTATTCCCATTACTAGTAATAACTGCAGCCAGTTATGTAAAGACTAGAAGACCTTCTTCTAAAATGCATTTCATGTAGTGCTTTCGGTTTTACTTTTTACTGAAGTAATACGTGAATAAATTCTCAGCCTTGAAGTGTGCAAACAACATAAAGTTATGTACACTAAAGTTCTTTCTCACTTTTTGGCCATAAATATTATTGCTTTCTCTAGAGAAAACAACCATGAACATGCTGATACTTCTCTTCTAGATCTCGTTTTAAGAATTAAAGCTACTTTAATTCTTAAAGTTGTTTTTAAGAAACAAGAAAAGGTGTTTTTAATTATTTTATTTTTAATTAGCATTATGAAAATCTAAAATAAAAAACATAAACAAATTACCTTCCAGGACCTCACATTGTCTGAACATAACAGAAAGCAAGTGTGCAAGGGAGTCTGGGAAACGTAGCCTGTAGGCTCACAGCTGTAGCATTTCAGAGTGCAAAAGGACAGTACAAAAGCACAATTAATAACTTTGGTTACTTGCATTCATACCTATACTTCTATCCAATTTAAACATATATTGGAGATACACACACATACACACACACACACACACATATGTGAACATAATGGAATATATATATCCAGCCCCATTTTTAACCTTAATACATAATATAAAAACAATCAAAAAGTCATGCTTGGACTTCCACCAAGATGGCGGAATAGAAACAGCTCTGGTCTGCAGTTCCCAGCGAGAGCACACCAGAAAACAGGTGATCTCAGCATTTCCCACAGAGGTACCAGGTTCATCTCACTGGGACTGGTTAGACAGTGGGAACAGCCTAAGGTTGGCAAGCCAAAGCAGGATGGCATCGTCTCACCCAGGAGGTGCAAGGTGCCAGAGAACTCTCTCTCCCAGCCAAGGGAAGCCATTAGGGACTTTTCCAGACACTCCAGCACTCCAGCTCAGACACTATGCTTTTCCCACTGTCTACATGACCCACAGACCAAGAGATTCCCTCACACACCTAAATTCCAGCACCCTGGGTTTTCGGCACAAAACTGGGCAGCCATTTTAGTTGAGTGGCAGCTGGAACATGAGCAAGACAGAGCTGCTCATTCCCCTGAAAAAGGGGGCTGAAGCCAGGGAGCCTAGCGAGCTAGCTTGGCAGGTCCCACTTCCATGATGACCAGCAAGCTAAGATCTATCAGCGTGAAGTTCTCACAGCCAGCACAGCAGTTTGAGTTCGACCTGGGACCTTCACGCTTAGCGTGGGGAGGAGCACCCACCATTGCTGAGGCAACATAGCCTATGTAAACAAAGCCACCAGGGGGAAGTTTACACAGCAGCTGGACATAGCCCAGCATGGCAGCTCAGCAAGGCCTCTGCAGGCAGACTGTAAAGTAGATTCTCTTCTTGCTCGGCAGGGCATCTCAGGAAAAAAAAGACAGCAGCCGGTCAGTGACTTACAAAGCCCCCAACTTCCTGGGATAGAGCACCTGGGAAAAGGGGCAGTTGTGGGTTCCACTTCAGCATACTTAGAGGTCCCTGCTTGGCAGCCCTGAAGGGAGCAATGAATCCCCAGCACAGTGCTTGAGAGGTCCCTTAAGGGACAGGCTGACTCCTCAAGTGGCTCCCTGACCCCCCATGTAGTCTAACTGGGAGAGATGTTATACAGGAGAGCTCTGGCTGACATCTGGCAGGTACCCTTTTGAGATGAAGCTACCAGAGGAAGGAACAGGCAGCAATCTTTCCGGTTCTGCAGCCCCTGCAGGTGATTCCCAGGCAAGCAGGGTCCGGAGTGGACCTCCAGCAAACTGCAGCAGAAGGGCCTGTTAGAAGAAAAACTAACAAACAGAAAGAAATAGTTTAACATCAACAGAAATGATGTACACTCAGAAACCCCATCCAAAAGTCACCAACTTCAAAGACCAAAAGTAGATAAATACATGAAGATGGGAAGAAACCAGCACAAAAAGGCTGAAATCACCAAAAGCCAAAAGGCCTTTTCTTCTCCAAAGGATCACAATCTCTCACCAGCAAGGGAACAAAAGTGAATGGAGAATGATTTGATGAATTGACAGAAGCAGGCTTCAGAAGGTGGGTAATAACAAACTTCTCTGAGTTAAAGGAGCATGTTCTAACCCAATGCAAGGAAAATAAGAACTTTGAAAAAAGGTTAGACAAAATGCTAACTATAATAACCAATGTCGAGGAGAACATAAACGACTTGATGGAGCTGAAAAACACAGCATGAGAACTTCATGAAGCATACACAAGTTTCAGTACCTAAATCTATCAAAGAGAAGAAAGGATATCAGAGATTGAAGATCAGCTCAATGAAATAAAGGGAGAAGGCAAGATTAGAGAAAAAAGAGTGAAAAGAAATGAACAAAGCCTCCAAGACATATGGATTATGTTAAAAGACCAAATCTATGTTTGATCAGTGTACCCGAAAGTGATGGGGAGAATGAAACCCAGTTGGAAAATGCTCTTCAGGATATTATGCAGGAGAAATTCCCCAAGAATTTCTGCAGGGGATTGAACTAGAAGTATTCTGGTTAGAAGGTAAGCACTGAAGCTGGAATAAAATGTGAAAAGTATCAAACACATGGAAGGCGTTAGAGATTGTACAAGATGTAATAAGATAGTCCTATTCCCATCTCCCTTAGAACAGCTATTAGCTGTTTTGCAAGATCCTCATATGAATAAGTTATGAACTGAGGGGTTATATGTTGAAAACAAAAACAGTATGATTCACAAGAGATAACCTATTTCAATAGGTGTTGTCATTCATGCTTCAAGCTTCAAGCAATGTTTTAAAATTTTCAAGAGGATTAAAATAGTGATGCCATGAATTACTCATTTTAGTTAGGTAGAGACATCTGAGATAAACTTCATAATTGAGTTATGAATTATAAAAAATGCTTAGCTATTTATACTCAGTTAAATAAAAAGAAACTGAGGCCCAAATGGAACACAGAAAACACTTAAGAATATGTTTACCTTTATTTTAAGCAAGCTTCAAATGTAAAATTCACTTTATATATTATAAGAAAATACAAAGGAATGTCTGAATTATGACTTGTCACTAGCTTCTTTATGAATTTCATGAAGCTCCACTCCAGCATGGGTGACAGAGAGAAACTCCCTCTCAAAAAAAAAAAAAAAATCAAGAAGTTCAACTGATAAAGCAACATATTGAATTTTTTTAGAATAGGTTCTCTGGGAAATACAATCTCTGAAAAACATACATGCTAAGGTTTAATAGGGAGGCGTAAACCCAGGACAACCAGAGTGAGGGGAAAAGAGAAGCGAGGCAGAGAAGGATCGAAAGCAAATACAAGGTGCTGAATTCCTAAGCTGGTCAGAGTATCTAAGAAAAGGCAGCTGCCTCCTCAAGCATATATGGCTCTTTCCAGTCAGTTTATATGAAACTGCTGTTTTTTGGAACAGTCCATCACAGAGAAGGAAGGAAAGTGTATCTGTCAGTTCCTTCCCATCATCTTATTTTACTCTGAGAGGCAGTAGTCTTATCCTTCAAATACATTTGCAGTTGATATTATCTGGTATCTTTGGACACATATTGCAGAATCCCATTTTTTATTCCCCATATTGGGACAATACATTAGTTCTCAAAAGTGGTTAAAAAATAATAAGCCAGTGAGTCAAGTGTGGTTAGACTTCCTGCAGTTGCCCTTATCTGACTTGGAGAGGGCTGAATGCCAACAGTGAGAGGAGGTAAGACATTAAAGACAGTGGCCCCAGGTCTCCAAGGAAGAAGCTGCTAGGGCTGATGAAGCAAATGGGTTGGCCAGATCTGGAATAGTTCATGAAATGAGGCTAAGACATAAGTTAATTTAAATAATTACAGATGTAGCAATTTAGACATCTTTATCTAATCCTAGATCTCTACTCCAGTTTTCAAAAGTAAATGCCACATGGAAGTAAATAGCTTCAGAGAGAGTAAACTCAGGAAACCAGAATCTAGTGTTAGCACTTCATAATTCAGTGTTTGTTTTTCTCTTGCTAAGAGGAAATTCGACCAATCACTAAGCGAACAAATGCATAATATACCTCAAACATCTTGCTCACTTACTATATGCCAGAAATGATATTGGACTCTGGCAAAATCAAAAATAAATAACATCAAATGGAACACAAGAAGTTGACAGTCTTTTGAAAATGAAAGACATCTAATCAACCTAGTTCCAAGCAATGTCAGAAGTCAGAAAACAAAAATATTCTACTTAGTCATTTCAAAATGAAGGGTTTATCTAGTTCTCAAAGAAGATAAAATGCCTAATATTTCTCAAAAAGGATAATTACAAATGTTCCATGTTGAGTAGTATGACAGGAATAGCACAAAATTACATTTTGATCTGGCTTCTACACTTCATTTTATTATATTTTAGTTCTAGGGCTTCAGGGAGTGACTTACTCTTTCAAAGATTTGTTGCCTTTATCTATAAAATAAAGAGATTGGAACGGACTACACCTAAAATCAATACAACCATATATGACAAACCCACACCTATATATTGAATAGAGAAAAATGGAAAGCCTTTCTATAAGTTCTGAAACAAGAAAGACAAGAATGCTGCTTACTTTCACCATCTTTATTCAACATAGTTCTAGAAATTCTAGTCAGAGCAACTAAGCAAGAGAAAGAAATACAGGACGGCAAAATTGAAAAGGAAGAAATACATTTTTTTTTTGTTTGCAAAGATATGATCTTAACTGTGGGAAAACCTAAAGACTCCACCAAAAACTATTAGAACTGACAAATTCTGTAAAGTTTTAGGATACGAAATAAACATATGAAAATCAGTGGCATTTGTATATTAAAACAGCCAACAGTCTGAAAAAGAAACCAAGAACGTAATCCCACTTACAATAGCTACAAATCAAATAAAATGCCTAAAAATAAACTTAACTGAAAAAATGAAAGATCTCTATAATGAACACCATGAAACACTGATGAAAGAAATTGAGAAAGAAGCAGACATACAAAAAATGGAAAGATATTCCATGTTCATGGATTAGATGAATCAATATTGTCAAAATTCTCATACTATACGAAGCAATCTAAAGATTCAATAGAATTTCTATCAAAATACTGATGATATTTTTCACAGAAAGAGAAAACAAGAATGCTAACATTTACATGGAATCACAAAAAACCCAGAATAACCAAAGCTGTCTTGAGCAGGGAAAAAAAAAAAAACCAAAAAACCAAACACATAGACCAGTGAGACAGAACAGGAATCCCAAAAATAAATCCACATATTTACAGTCTACTCATTTTTATCAAAGGTGCCAAGAACATACATTGTGGAAAGGACTGTCTCTTCAATAGATGGTGCTGAGAAAATTGGAGATCCATATACAGAAGAATGAAATTATATCCCTATCTCTCACCATACAAAAAAGTCAAATTAAAATGGATTAAATACTTAAATCTAAGACTTGAAAATATTAAACTATTTCAGGAAAACAATGGGGAAAAACCCAGGACATTGGTCTAGGAAAAGATTTCTGAGGACTGCTAAATATCTCTTGAGTAACATGGCAACCAGAGTGAAAATGGACAAATGGGATCATGTCAAGCAAAAAAGGTCCTGCACAGCAAAGGAAACAACACAATAATAAGACAAATCACAGAATGGGAGAAAATATTTGCAAACTACCCATGTGATGACAAGGAATTAATAACAAGAATATATAAAGAACTCAAACAACTCAACAATAAAAATAATACAAATTAAAAATGAGCAAAATGTCTGAATAGACGTTTCTCAAAAAAAGACATAAAAATGTCCAAGAAGCATATAAAAAATGTTCAATATCACTAACCATCAGGCAACTGCAAATTGAAACTACATTGTGACATCATCTCACACCTTTTAAAATGGTTTTTATCAAAAAATCAGGAAATAAAGGATGCTGGCAATGATACAGAGAAAAGGGAGCCCTTATACACTGTTGGTAGGATTGTAAATTAGTGCAGACACTATGAAGAACAGTATGGAGGTTCCTCAAAAAACTAAAAATAGAATTCCCATATGAACCAGCAATCCCACTGCTGGGTATACATCCAAAACAAACAAACAAAAATTATTGAAAAGACATCTGCACTTTTACAGCAATATTCACAATAGCCAAGATATGGAATCAACCTAGGTGTCCATTGGTGAATGAATGGATAAAGAAAATGTGCTGCATATACTGTTCAGCCATAAAAAGAGTAAAATCTTGTCATTTGCAATAGCGTGGTTGGAACTGGAAACGATTATGCTGAGTGAAATAAGCCTGGCACAGAAAGGCAAATATTACATGTTCTTGCTTATATGTGGGAGCTAAAAAATATTGAACTCATTGAGATAGAAGGTAGAATGATGATTACAGAGGCTTGAAAGGAGTAGATAAAAAGGTGTTGGTTAACAGGTACAAAAATACAGTTAGAAAGAATAAGATCTAGTGTTCAGTAGCACAAGATGGCTACTATGGTTCACAATAATTTACAGTATATTTCAAAATAAGTAAAAGAGTGGAATTGGAATGTCCCTAACACAAAGAAATAATACCTATTTGAGGTTGTGGATAATTCAATGACCCTGATATGATCATTGTACATTTTATGCTTGTATCAAAATATTACATGTACTGCATAAATATGTAAAACTTGTATGTATCCATAATAAGTAAAAATAAAAACATTTAAAAAATTTTTTTAAAGTTGATTTAGCCCTAAAATTCTATATTTCTTTGTGTTTTAGGAATACCTATATGTCTGTGTAATCTAAGATCTTGAGTTACACCTTCTAAACCATAGCTCACATTTGTATTTTCCCCATTTACTTTACTTTTGAAAATATGGTAACTTAGAAAATGTTTTTTCTCCTTCCTTCTTTTTTAATGTTGCAGTTCATCATTTTTTACCATTACCAATACTTGCCATGAATCTTTAATACTAGGTCCGCTTTTCTGCCTTGAAGGAAGGCATTTGCTTACCTGGCTTTTGATTAGTGTCTCAATGAGCTCCTAATGCTTTTCAAATAAGCTGTGCTTTACTATTTGCCTTGTTAGGCTTTCTTATAAATACTCTTTTACTCTTTTATTTTCTTCATCTTTCAAATCCTATTTTTGGATATTGCACAGCTCTTCAGAAAGTAGAATTTTGTTTTCCCTTTGAGAAGTTGCTGCTTTGGTGATGATTTAGTTGCACATTAGATTGGTGGTTGTTATCAATAACATAATATTAAGATAGAGTAGCATTGATATAGGATGTGATACCCTGAAGTGGTTTCTGACAACTTGATTTTTTTAAAAATTGATTCTTGAAGTTGGAAAACCTGATTTTCAAATAGAGCTACATTTAACACCCATGGTGGGGAGCCAACATGAAATTGCCACATATGACATTTAATTATAGGATCTTTATATATAACAAGTCTGGCATATGAACGTCCATATTCTAAGCAATATTGAGCATCTGTGATCTATAAATGAATTTCTCTTAAAGATCCCAAAGTCACTCTAGGAATGAAGTATTTGACATGTGAAGTGTGGGAAGCGTTTTCGCAGGTTATATTTGGTGAACTGTTTCATCAAACTCATTTAGTGATTGGTTGAATTCCTCTTGGCAGGAGAAAAACAAATACTGAATTATAAAGTGCTAACACTAGATTCTGGTTCTCTGAGCTTACTCTGTTGGAAGCTATTTTCTTTTTTTATGGCATTAAGTTTTAAAAAGTTAGGAGTACAGATCTAGTATTTAGGTTAAAATTTCTGGTTCTATTTCCCACAGTGTATCCAGGACAAGAACAATAGGATTATATACCTTGTCACATTAGATATCTAGTTGCTGGTGATAAATATTGCCAGATAAAGATATTGTCAAGTATAAAGTAGGTTTTAGCAAATGTTGGTAAAACTGTTGTAGGGAAGGCAAAATTTTACCTCCATTCATTTAGGGTTCCAGCTCAAGAAATAAATTTACATAAGATAGATTAAAATGAAAAAGATCGTACAAATTTACATAATACAAGTTTTACAGGTCATGGAAGCCCTCGTAAGAAAATGAAGACCCAAAGAATGTGTTAGAATCTTTCACTTACATTCCAAATTTGGTAAAGTATAATCAATTATGAAAATGTGATAAGGCAAAGGGGCTTGAGCTAGGATAGTTAGTTGAGGAGAAAAGTGGCCAGGAAGATATGAATTAAGTGTAACAAGATTTGTTTGTACAAATTTTCTTTGGCTTCAGTTTTACATCTTTGATGATAATAATGTGGCTTTTCTTCTAGGATAGGGAGAACATCTTTCACATAAAACTTTCATCTCTTGCTTTTAAGAAAGCAAAAGTTCAGAGTGATCTTATAATTTCTCTTTTTCAATTGCCTTTAACTTAAATAATCAATATGCCAGAATGGCATATTTTGGATGGCACTCCTTCATTCTAAAACTGAGTTAGAAAAATGCCTTATTTTGGCAAGAATCTTGTTGTTTCACTCATTAATATAACTTGTGTACATAGTATGGTTTCTGGCCCCATAGAATTTGCTGAGTAAGTATTTTGCTTATTAAATATTAAAATTAATTTTAGTCTGTATATCCGTAGCTATACATATATCCATAGCTTTAAAACCTCTGAGCCAATTTTAAAATACATGAAGTCACTTTTTGTAAAGATATAAGGACTAGCCAAATAGTCAGAATATACTTCAAGTGTTGGCTCTGCTAAAAATAAGATGTGTGACTTTGAATAAATTACTCCTTTTTGTTGGTATTCAATTTCATGATGAGTAAGATGAGTGAGTTGAACAAGAAAATTTTAATATATCAATAGTAAACATTCTTTAATTTGGATTGACTTTCAAAAACAATAGCAAATGATATAAAATTTAAACCATATGAAGAAGTAAAATATATGAAAAAACATGCACAGTGTGCAGTCATGAATAAATGGAATTAAACTGTTTTATTATTCCAATGTCTTTAGAAAACATTAGGTTGGTGCAAAAGTAATTGCTGTTTCTTGCCATTGAAAATAATGGCCAAAAACACACCAACTTTTGCACCAACCTAACAGTAAAAGTGCTACGGTAAATGAAAAGTATATATTTGTAATTCATAGGCTAACCATTAAAGAATAATACAATATTTGACTAAAACATATTTTCTGTATATTTGTATGTATGTGTGTTTGCTAAACACTATAATTAACAAATATTTTTAGTCTGTATAAGAAAAATAAGAAATTTATGCAGTTATATATATAAGCCATACTATAAACATTAAGGACACAGAAATATCAAAAATAAAAGGAAAGAAAAAGTATCATACAAATACTTTTTAGTCTACTAGGAAAGGAAACCTAATCTACTAAAATAAGAGTGAGTAGACTTTGAAACAAGAAACATAATTAGCAAAAAATGGGAACATTCTATAATGATGAATGTATTGATTCAAAAGAAAGACATAACAATGCTAAATTTGCATGCATCTGAAAAGCAAGAGTACAAAATATAACACAATAAAAGGAGGTACAAACCAATCCACAGTTGTATTTGATATTTTTATACCACATTCTCAGTATCTGGTAGAATGAGCAGATCAAAGAAATAAGGATTATGTATTATCAGCAACTTGATCCAGTTGGAATACATAAAACATTATTTCCAATAAATATATAACACATTCAAGTGTACATAAAAATGTACTAAAATAGACCATATGTCGAAGTATAATAAAGTTTTAAATGATGTTCTATCTATGTAAACTTAAAATAGAAATTAATTTGTCAAGATAGACAACCCCTAAATATTTGAACAACACTATGCTAAAAAATTTAGGGGTCAAATAAGAAATCACAATGGAATTCAGAAAACATTGAACTGAATGTTAACAAAAACAGGACCCTAAATAGCAATGCTTGTGAATCTATGGTTTATTGTAGGTAAAGAATACAAAATAGGAACAAGAAAAAATAAGCACAGTAGCTAAAGGTTGCTTCACAGTTCGAAGTCTATAGAGGATAGCCACAATCTCCAATTTGTCTCCTTATGTAGGGTCATAATTAACATTCTTCTCTCTCAGATCTGGAAGCACCAATATGTGGATGGAACATCGTTGAAACCAGGGACCCCAAAATAGAGTTCAAAACTCATTTCCTTCAGATCACATAGGCATTTTCATGCTGCACAGACATCCTCAATGGTAGAGTCCTCCAAGGTTTTACCTAAGATCATGCATGTAATCAGTCTGACTGTTGTCAATAAACAGTGCTAACAAGCCGATATAAAGCATCTCAAACCTCACCTTGGACTCATGGTTACAAAAAAACACTGATCAGTATATTCCATCTCTTGATTAGGAATGACTATCATTTAAGCATGTTTGTTACTTCAGCAAAATAGCTCACATCAATTTAAAGCCTACTAAAATTAAGTCTCATAATATAAGGGCATTATTCCACTTGCAGGGATGCAGCTGAGGCATTGCTCAGAAACTTGTGGTGCTAATCGTATACGTCGACAAAAAATTAAACACCAAAGATATAGATTTCCAACTAAAGAAGATAGTAATAGAAGAGCAAATTTAAACCAGAGGAAGTAGAAAGAAGAAAATAATAAATATAAAAATAAAATATAGAGATAAAATGTAATTGCAAATATATGGTTGAAATAATCAACAGAGATAGATGATTTTTTTAACAGGTTAACAAAAATAAAAAAGCCTCTTTCAAATTCATCAGAACAGAGAGATGCAGAGAATCCATGAGTCCCACATGTTGGTACACCAGGATGTAGGGATCCATGAGCCCCACATTGGGCACCAGAATGTAGGGAACCAGAGTTCCATCACCCACGGGTATCCGGAGTTCAGTGGCAACAAGAGAATGAGAAAAAGACAAAGACAGATTAAGAGGAAAAAGTGGGACCAGGGGGCCATCACTTTATTACTCTGGAGGCTACAGTGAAGGCAGTGAAGGCCCCAAGCTCTGATCATCCACACTATTTATTGATTACAATCACTTTGGTCTATAGGGCAGGGGTGGAGTCATGGTGGAGTGAATCAGTGAGCTGGAGGTGAATCAGTGGCCGGAAGTGAATCAGTGGCCAGAACTGGTGTGTCATTCTAAGGATTAGTAACAGTGGTAATTTGGGAGTGCAACAAAACAAAAACATGTAACTACCTTTAGCTTATAATCTACGTACAGCTGATGGAACAAAGGCTCTCCAAGGAGCCTGCAAGCCTGGCTACGCCATAGTGCTAGGAAGGGGTTTTACGTCCTTGAGCACAATGTTTATGCTGAGCTGAGGTCACCCTGCACCAGAACATAAGGCATGAAGAGGCCTTCTTCCTCAGAGACCTCCTGCCTCCTTCCACATTTTGTTGTTCTTTGTTTATATGTTACTTGTAACCAATTTATGTAAGCATTCTTTAAGTCCTTTCTCCTCTGCTGTTTTTCCCAACAAGAGAGAATGTAAATTATCAATACTGTCAATGAAAAAAAATGGAACAGTACTATGATAATATGTCTACAATATAAACACATTTTTGTCAATAAGTATAACAGTTTGGAGGAAATGGACAAAATTATTTGAAAAACACAACTTGCCATAACTGAAAAAAGAAGAAAAACAAACCTAAATGAGTTTCTCTTTATTGAAAAATACGGAACATGCAGTCCCAGATGATTATACTGGTCAAAGAGAAATACAAAATTTCCAGGCTCAGATAATTATATTGGCAAATTCTTCCAAATATTAAAAAGGAAATGATACAAAGCTTCCATATATTCTTTCCCAGAATGAAAACAAAAAAAGTGTACTTTTCCACCTAATTTATGAGGCCCCATAATTTTTTAATCAAACCTAACAAGGACACTAACAAGAAAGGAAAATTACTGGCCAATATTTCTCATGAACATAGGCACTAAAATCCTGAAAATGACATTTGGAAACTGAATCCAAAGATATGTAAAAAGAATAACTCATCATGATCAAGTAGAATTTATTCCAGGAATGCAAGTTTGGGTTAACATTAAGAAATCATTCACTGTAGTTTATCACATTAACAGATTAGTGGAAGGAAGCCAGGTAATCATGCCAATAGATGCAGAAAAGCATTTATACAAGTCAATACTTATTCATGATTAATTAAAAAACTTTCAGCAAGCTAAAAATAGATGAGCAATTTTATAATCTGATGAATGATATTGTATTAGGCAGGGTTCAACCAGAGAAACACTCCAGCAGAAGATATATATTTGATATTTATTGCAAGAAATTGGCTTACATGATTATGGGGCCTGCTAGGCAAGTTTGAAATCTTTGGGAAGGTCATCAGGAAGGGCAAGCTAAAACTCATGGCCTGAGCTGACATTGTAGTCCGCCAAAAAATTGTATCCAGAATGTATAAAAACCTTTAAATAATTTTTTTAAAAGGCATGAAACAACATATGCACTTTACAAAAGTGGATATAGAAATGGCCAATAAACATATAAAAACAGCTCAACTGTATTAGTCATCAAAGAGAGGAAAATTAAAACCACAAAATCTCATCTGCCAAAATGATGAAAACGAAAAGGACAGAAAATGACTGGGGAGAATATGAAGGAAATAGAACTCTGTTGCGCTGATAGTTGTGAGGACTCTCTTACTCAGCTTGGTAGGAGCACCTTGGAAAGCTGGGACTTACCTACTGAAGTTGATTGAACACAAGCCCTGTGATTCCAGATGACCCAGTAATTCTACTTAGGTCTACAAGTGGTGAAAAAATTACATGTAAATACCAAAAAGCATGTACAGAATAGTTCAAACAATACAATTTATAGTAACTCCAAACTAACCAATCTAAATATATTTCAACAACAGAATATACATACTACACGTTATGGCTGAATCATTCAATAAACTACTCCAAGCAAAAGGAATTTTAAAAAACTTGTTGTACACAAAGTGGATGAATCACACAAACAAAATTAGGCAAAAGAAATGATTTATACTTGATATGCTTCTCTATATAAAATCCAAAAACTGGCAAATCTATTCTAGTAATTGTACTTTTGAGGAAGGTCGGGTATAACCGGAGATGAGTACAAGCAGGATTTCTAAGGTTCTGCTAATGTTCATTCTTATTTCAGGGTCTGGATTCAAAGATAATTTAGTCTGGTTCAATTTATTTTAAAAAATACTGAGCTGCATACTTTTGTCTGTATACCATTCTCTGTGTATTTATTTTAAAAATTATTATGCTTACATGGTGCCTAAGAACACAGGTTGTGGGAGTTAAATGACCTGTTCTACATTTTATTTATGAGAGGTTTGACCTTTGGCAAATGATTTATCCTCCTTTTCAGTTTCCCCATAGTAAGACTGGGGATACTAATACTACCTACCGTTTAAGGCTGTTGTCGGTGGGAGGAAAGTGAAAATGCGTGTAAAATATTAAGAACCAGGAAGTGCACAAACTAATTTATCTGTTGTCATTATAAAATTATGTTGATGATCAATATGTGCACATTCATGTTTTTAGATGAGCACACATGCATACATGCATATATATAATATCATATATGTTTTATTTATATCCATGGCAGTTCCTCCTTTTTTGTTTATCCTAATAACTCAAAATCTTATCTTTTATTGCCTTATTTCTCTCTTGCAGTCATGTACATAAAAATCGGGTACTAAACTGTGGTTTATGACAGCGCTATGAGAAAGACATTGCAATAGCACCTTTATTTTCTTTTTCAGACATAACACTAAATTCTATGTAACAGCCTAAAGGATAATGTTGTGTCATTTTTAATTCATATAACTGGAAGATTAAGCCATATCATCATTACAAAATCCATTTTTACTACTTGTAAACAATTGACTGGTTTGTTATCCTAAAGCAAAGCCAGGTGCTGTTAGCGTATTATATATTGTTTATGACTATGGTGGACACTTGGTCACTGGCATTAAATTAGAAGAAAATAAAATACAAATGTCAAGCTTCTGAACAATAAATTGGGCCTGAGAGGTTTAATAGTAGGGAGGGGGCAAAAACGAGAGAGGGTGATGATGCATTTTTTCTAAAATCCTGGCCACTACTTAATGGGCAGGAACTCAATTTATGTAGAGTGACCATAACATGGTTTTGACTAAACTAGGACATTCTTGAAAATGAAATGGAATGTCAATAATTTTTCTGTGACATCAGAAGTTAGCTAAGACTCCCCTAAGCAAACTGAAAACAGGGTCATCTAGTTACAAGATTTCCTCTGAAGGAAAATTTAGACCTAAGTGGTGTGTGTGGTGGGGGCATCAGTTGAGGTGCAGAAGTGTATTACTATTTGCGGTAGGCAAAATTGTAGTCTAAGCTCTAAATAAAGGTGAACATAAAGGGTTCCTGAATAAGGTGGCACAGCACAGATATATACTCTCAATTCATGCCTAGTTCAGTCACAAGTACCATATCACTCGATGTAACATTTTAATGAAGCCATGAATCTTCATGATTTTAAAAAGATACTGTGGAATACATAAGAAGCAACAGGCTCCCATACTCATGGTTAGGTAAATATTGCTATGACACAGAAAACATTAAGGTCAGAAATTCTGACCTTATGACTGACTCGTGTGACATCCAAACCACTCAAAGTTTCTCTCCAAAGAAAACGTTCCTCATTCCCATGCTCGGTGTAGACACTTAGTATCCCCAGAGCACATTATGCATACCTCCATCAAGACACTTTTCAAAGGTCTCTCAAGCATTATTTGTGTCTTTGACTCTTTTTTAAGGCTTTAGATAGTACAGACCATATCACATTTACCTTTATGTTTCTAGGGCCAAACATACTTTCTAGTGCTCAATTCTTTGTGGTCATTAAAGCTTTATTAAATACATGACTAACGTTTGAATAAAACTTTGTATTTTATAAAGCATCTATTTCACACCCATCTATTTTATTTAAGAATTGCTCAGATTGGATGCTCAATTAAATATATGAGTTGACATTTTTATCTATTCAGAATGATGCAAACATTCTGCTAAGTTTATATTTCAATAACTTAGTTTACCGTATTTTAAGTAAAAATCTTAATAAATTGGTTTGTCTACAACCTGCAATTCAATTTATATGCAACAGTTAGAGGAAGAAGTCATTCAGGCTTCTGAATGTCTGGTAGAATGGCTATCTCAGCAGCAATGATTAATAGATTCGATATTCAAGGAACGTTGCAATACAACAGCAGAAGAACACCAATTTCGTATAATGCACTGTTGATCCTAATGTTTTATACATGATTTCTTAGCTCATTCCAGACATATCAAAGTTCATTACTGACCACTGATAAACACATTCATCCTTGTCGGAGAACTTTGCAACGGCTTCTTTCACTTTATTGTCTTATTAACATACTCTAGCTGCAGCATCCCAGTGAGAACTGCTGTCTTAATGCTTCCATTGTTTGCTTTAGAATATTGCTTTTTGCTTGTGTCTTTATTTGAAGTGGCCTTTTAAAATTTTACATTTTTCTCTACTCACAGTGTTTCAATTAACTGTTTAGGTAGATGAATAGACATGGATGTTTTAACTTATTTACCTTAGGACATCTTTATTTAATTCTGAAGCTTTGTATTCTACTTGATTTCTTTTGTATTCTACTTAATTCCTTTTAAAATCTTTTTGATTTTTTTATTATGTAGGAAAATCTTAAATACTTTAACAGGGAAATTATTCATCCATACATAGTTTTAAATTTGTCTTCGAAATGTGTTATTTGATTGTTTTAATTCTTTATGTTAATTGTATGTGCCTCTGTTATAACCCAAATAAAAACTGATGTTTATGGTGAATAACATTTATATGTATATATGTATCATATATATATATGTGTGTGTGTGTGTTTTATATATATATATTAGTTTATGCTTATACTGCGACTAAAAGTAGTTGACTGGTCAAAAATACTATATAATTTTCATATCAGTATAAGAAAATGTAGTCAAGACCAGGTTCCTAAAAATAAAACTTAGAAAGTAAAGCACGATGTTATTTAAACAAGACTCTACTAAATATTAAAGATCACCTTTAAAAAATATCATTGTTTGACTTTGGCAACAGAATTATGAAAAAGGCGACAATTAATACTTTATTATTTAGTGAATAGTCATTCTTTAACTGACATAATTTTCTGATATACAACTTTCACTTTTCCTACTCTTCCAATTTAAAAACTTATTTTCTGTAGGTAGTCATATATTGTTATCTAATATCCTTTTTGAATTGTGCCTTGTGTTTATTCCAGAAATTTAGTTGAGCAATTCAGGGAAATTGAAGCTATTAAAGAATCACAGAAATCCTGCAGTGTGGATGTTTAGGATACACTGTAGCTTTCTTTTCTGTACTATAAAGCTAATAGTTTGAGATTCTGCCAGACATAATCATCAATCAGTGTAGTGTTGTGCTTCTTATTTTGATTTTAGCAGTACGAGTTTCTGACCAACATGGAGGCCTCCTTTGACTCTCCTTCCACTAAATAGAACATTATACTTACTTGAACTCGTTTTAAAAAAGACAGCAGCTGGATTAAATATAAAGTATTTCCTTGAAAATTAGCTTTTCATCTCTGTATGTAGATCATTGTACTTTCCAATATAAAATGTGGTTACAGATTCAAAGAGATAATATACTAAAATTATTTAATCAACTGGGTTTCTATAAGGTTAATTTTACATATAAAATATATTTCCTTATATTAGGCTTTTACAAAAATATAGTTTTTCTTCCCATGCCAGTAAAAATCTAGCACTATATTTAGAGAAAGAAAGCTGTGTAGCAAACACTGTCAGAAAGTAGACATGACTAATCAGACAACTGACTAGACATTTTTAAAGCTCACTGACTTAATCAGTTTCATTTTATGACATCAAGTTTCAAAGGACTCACTGGTTTGTTGAACTTGTTCTAAGTGAAATAATGTCCAGGGAACACTTTAACAGGAATCACAAGACAACTTTCATTACTGAGCTGCTGAATTTGCACTCTAAATCCTCTAAGGCAAGGCTTACATTAACAGAATTGAGACTTACACACAAAAAAAGACATGCAGAACTGTATGAAGAAAACTATCTCAAACTCATATGATACTGATAAATACCGTCAAGTCTAAAATTGATAGCCTCAAATCTAAGAGAGATGAATTCAGTTATGCCTTCAGAGCCAAAAGGGAATGACATTAACTCTTTTCCTGACATCCCACAGTATTATTCAATCAACTTCCTATTTCTTTTTTTTCTTTTTTTTTTTTGGAGACAAGGTTTCCCTCTTGTTACCCAGGCTGGAGTGCAATGGCGCGATCTCAGCTCACCGCAACCTCCGCCTCCTGGGTTCAGGCAATTCTCCTGCCTCAGCCTCCTGAGTAGCTGGGATTACAGGCATGCACCGCCATGCCCAGCTAATTTTCTGTATTTTTAGTAGAGACGGGGTTTCACCATGTTGACCAGGATGGTCTCGATCTCTTGACCTCGTGATCCACCCGCCTCGGCCTCCCAAAGTGCTGGGATTACAGGCGTGAGCCACCGCGCCGGGCTTCAACTTCCTATTTCAACTTCAGGATCATCTGAGTCTGCTCATGTTTGTGATATTTTCTTAATTTTTTTCTTTCAAGATTTATATGTTTTCATTTTTATTTTTGCTATGGTTAGTACGGTAAATATTTTTAATAATGGATTATTTTAAAGAAGGTTTGTTAATCATTTTAAATTTATTATTAAATATTTCTTTAATATAAAATATCATTTGAGGAAGAACTTAGACATGTACTGTCCTATAAAGGAATCTACATCTGATGATTGTTTATTAAAATTGGAGAAGTAATCAGAAAACAAGGCTAACAATCTCTGTTGTATATAAAGCATAAAGAGAAGTAGAAAAACAGTTAAGTAGGCTATCAATAAGTAGGTAAATTGGTAGAGAGAGATAGTTCAGCAGTCTGTTAGAGTTACAGGAAAATTTTCCATTGCAGAAAATATATATATATTTATATTTACATATAGATTTTTGTCCCAGAATTTAAAGTATAATGTGTTTGTATGTGCATATATACATACAAACACATATTATACTTTATGTATATATATATACATATATATACATATCTACATATATGTGTGTGTGTATATATATAATTTATATTTATATATATAAATATATATATATATTTATATACACACACACACACACATTATACTTTAAATTCTGGGATACATGTGCAGAACTTACAGGTTTGTTAAATAGGTATACCCATGCCATGGTGGTTTGCTGCACCCATCAACTCTTTATCTACGTTAGGTACTTCTCCTAATGCTATCCCTCCCTTTGCCCCCCCTTCCCTGACAGGCCCTGGTGTATGTGATGTTCCCTTCCCTGGGCCCATGTGTTCTCATTGTTCAACTCTTACTTATGAGTGAGAACATGTGGTGTCTGGTTTTCTTTTCCTGTGTTAGTTTGCCGAGAATGATGGCTTCCAGCTCCATCCATGACCCTGCAAAGGACATGAACTCATCCTTTTTTATGGTTGCATATTATTCCATGGTATATATGTGCCACCTATTCTTTATCCAGTCTATCATAGGTGGTCATTTGGTTGAGTTCTAAGACTTTGCTATTGTGAACAATGCTTTAGTAAACATATGTATACATGTGTCTTTATAGTAGAATGATTTATAATCCTTTGGATATATACCCAGTAATGGGATTGTTGGATCAAATGATATTTTTTGTTCAAGATCCTTGAGGAATCATCACACTGTTATTCACAATAGTTGAACTAATTTACACTGCTGCCAACAGTGTAAAAGTGTTCCTATTTCTCCACATCCTCTCCAACATCTGTTGTTTGCTGACTTTTTAATGATTGCCATTCCAACTGGCATGAGAGGGTATCTCAGTGTAGTTTTGATTTGTATTGCTGTAATGACCAGTGATGATGAGCTTTTTTTCATGTTTGTTGGCTGCATAAATGTCTTCTTTTGAGAAGTGTCTGTTCATACCATTTGCCCACTTTTTGATGGGGTTGTTTTTTTCTTGTAAATTTGTTTAAGTTCCTTGTAGATTTGGATATTAGCCCTTTGTCAGATGGATAGATTGCAAAAATTTTCTCCCATTCTGTAGGTTGCCTGTTCATTCTGATGATAGTTCCTTTGACTGTGCAAAAGCTCTTTAGTTTAATTAGATCCCATTTGTCTATATTGGCTTCTCTTGCCATTGCTTCTGGTGTTTTCATCATGCAGTCTTTGTCCATGCCTATATCCTGAATGGTATTGCCTAAATTTTCTTCTAGTGTTTTTATGGTTTTAGGTCTTATGTTTAAATCTTTAATCCATCTTGAGTTAGTTTTTGTATAAAGTGTAAGGAAGGGGTCCAGTTTCAGTTTTATGCATATGGATAACCAGTTTTCCCAACACCATTTATTAAATAGGGAATCCTTTCCCCATTGCTTGTTTTTGTCAGATTTGTCAAAGATCAAATGGTTGTAGATGTGGGGCATTATTTCTGAGGCTTCTGTTCTGTCCTATTGGTTTATAATGTTTTGGTATCAGTACTATGCTGTTTTGGTTACTGTAGCCTTGGAGTATAGTTTGAAATCAGGTAGTGTGATGCCTCCAGCTTTGTTATTTTTGCTTATAATTGTCTTGGCTATGCAGGCTCTCTTTTGGTTCCATATAAAATTTAAAGTAGTTTTTTCTAATTCTGTGAAGAAAGTCAATGGTAGCTTGATGATAGCATTGAATCTATAAATTACTTTGGGCAGTATGGCCAAAGTATTTTATTTTCATAATATTGATTCTTTCTATCCATGAGCATGGAATGTTTTTCCATTTGTATGTGTCCTCTCTGATTTCCTTGAGCAGTGGTTTGTAGTTCTCCTTGAAAAGTTCCTTCACATCCATTCTAAGTTGTTTTCCGAGTGTTTTATTATTTTGTAGCAATTGTAAATGGGTGTTCACTCATGATTTGGCTCTCTGTTTGTCTATTATTGGTGCATAGGAATGCTTGTGATTTTTGCACATTGGTCTTATATCCTGAGACTTTGCTGAAGTTGCTTATCAGCTTAAAGAGATTTAGGGCTGAGATGATGGGGTCTTCTAAATATACAATTATGTCATCTGCAAACAGAGAGAATTTTACTTCCTCTCTTCCTATTTGAATACGCTTTATTTTTTTTCTTGCCTGATTACCCTGGCCAGAACTTCCAATACTATGTGGAATAGGAGTGGTGAGGTAGGGCATCCTTGTCTCATGCCAGTTTTCAAAGAAAATACTTTCAGCTTTTGCCCATTCAGTATGATATTGGCTGTGGGTTTGTCATAAATAGGTATTATTATTTTGAGTTACTTTCCATCAATATCTAGTTTATTGAGAGTTTTTAGCATGAAGAGCTGTTGAATTTTATCAAAGGCCTTTTCTGCATCTATTGAGATAATCATGTGGTTTTTGTCATTGATTCTGTTTATTTGATGAATTATGTTTATTGATTTGCATATGTTGAATCATCCTTGCATCCTAGGGATGAAGCCTACTTGATTGTGGTGGATAAGCTTTTTGATGTGTTGCTGGATTTTGTTGGCCAGTATTTTGTTGAGGATTTTTGCATTGATGTTCATCAGAGATGTTGGCCTGAAATTTTCTTTGTTTGTTGTGTCTCCGCCAGATTTTGTTATTAGGATGATGCTCACCTCATGAAATGAGTTAGGGAGGATTCCCTCTTTTTGTTTTGTTTGGAATAGTTTCAGAAGGAATGATACCAGCTCCTCTTTGTACCTCTGATAGAATTCTGCTGTGAATCCGTCTGGTCCTGGGTTTTTTTTTTGGTTGGTAGGCTATTAATTCCTGCCTTGTTTTTGGTCTATTCAGGGATTCAACTTCTTTCTGGTTTAGTTTTGGAAGGGTGTATGTGTCCTGGAATTTATCCATTTCTTCTAGATTTTCCCATTTATTTGTGTAGAGATGTTTATAGTATTCTCTGATGGTAGTTTGTATTTCTGTGGGATAAGGAGTGATATCTCCTGCATCATTTTTTATTGTGTTTGTTTGCTTGTTTGTTTGTTTGTTTTGAGGTGGAGTCTCCCTCTTTTACCCAGGATGGAGTACAGTGGGACAATCTTGGCTCACTGCAACCTCCACCTCATGGGTTCAAGTGATTCTCCTGCTTTAACCTTCCTGAGTAGCTGGGACTACAGGTGCTCACCACCATGCTCAGCTTTTGTAGTTTTACTAGAGGCAAGGTTTCACCATGTTGGCCAGACTGGTCATGAATTCTTGACCTCAGGTGATCTGCCAGCCTTGGCCTCCCAAAGTGCAGGGATTACAAGCGTGAGTCACCACACCCAGCCTTATTGTGTCTTATTTGATTCTTTCCTTTTTTCTTCTTTATTAGTCTGCCTAGTGGTCTCTCTATTTTGTTAACCTTTTCAAAAAACCAGTTCCTGGATTCATTGATTTTTTTGAAAGGTCTTTTTTGTCTCTATCTCCTTCAGTTCTGCTCTGATCTTAATTATTTCTTGCCTTCTGCTAGCTTTTGAATTTGTTTGCTCTTGCTTCTCTAGTTCTTTTAATTGTGATGTGAGGGTGTCTATTTTAGATCTTTCCTGCTTTCCCCTGTTGGCATTTAGTGCTATACATTTCCCTCTATACACTGCTTTAACAGAGATTCTGATACATTGTGGCTTTGTTCCCATTGGATTCAAAGAACTTATTTATTTCTGCCTTAATTTCATCATTTACCCAGTAGTCATTCAGGAGCAGGTTGTTCAGTTTCCATGTAGTTAGGCAGTTTTGAGTGAGTTTCTTAGTCCTGAGTTTTATTTTGATTGTACTGTGGTATGAGAGACTATTTGTTACGATTTCCATTCTTTTGTATCTGCTGAGAATGTTTTACTTCCAATTATGTGGTCACTTTTAGAATAAGTGTGACGTAGTGCTGAGAAGAATGTATATTCTGTTGATTTGGGGTGGAGAGTTCTGTAGATGTCTTTTAGGTCCCCTTGGTCCAGATCTGAGTTCAAGTCCTGGATATCCTTAATATTTGATCTGTCTAATATTCACAGTGGGGTGTTGTTGCTTCCCACTAGATTATGTGAGAGTCTAAGTCCCTTTGTAGGTCTCTAAAAACTTGCTTTATGAATCTGGGTACTCCTGTATTAGGTGCGTATATATTTAGGATAGTTAGCTCTTCTTGTTGCATTGATCTTTTTATCATTATGTGATGTGCTTCTTTGTCTTTTTTGATCTTTGCTGGTTTAAGGTCTGTTTATCAGAGACTAGGATTGCAACTCCTGATTTTTTTTTTTTCCTTTCCCTTTGCTTGGTAAATCTTCTTCCATCCCTTTATTTTGAGCCTATATGTGTCTTTGCATGTGGGATAGGTCTCCTGAATACAGCACACCACTGGATCTTGACTCTATTCAATTTGCCAGTTTGTATCTTTTAATTGAGGCATTTAGCATGTTTACATTTAAGGTTAATATTGTTATATGTAAATTTGTTCTGGTTATTTTGTGCATTAGTTCATGAAGTTTCTTCATAGTGCTGATGGTCTTTACAATTTGGTATGTTTTTGCAGTGGCTGGTACCGGTTTTCCCTCCCATATTTAGTACTTCCTTCAGGAGCTTAAAGCTATAAGCCAGTTTTTAAAACTTATTTAAAGCCATTATAATTTTAAAAAGAAGTGAGGGTAGGCCATTTAAATTAGTAAGGCTGTGTTTTCACCAGAAATCAAAGAAGTGGTAAAATGTTGATTGTACAGTATACACATTTTTTTAAAAGTCTTCAGTAGCTTGAAAATTTTACTTTATTTTAATGTTTTATATAATTACAAAATAAAGTAATAAAAATGATTGTTATAATTTAATTTTTTATAGCTCACCAAATTTCCCTATGATGTTTTTTCCCCTCTTCGGAGGAAACTTTGTATTGCTATTTATAATAAATATATAACTTCATGCATCTTATAATTGAAATAAATTTAGCAAGATTACTACTTTCCTAGATCTTTCTCATCACAAGGAACTCATCTTAGCTCATGAGGGTAAAAAAAAAAAAAGTTAAAACCCAAAAGACTGTGCCTCTCTTCTATTCTCCACCTTGCAAGGAAGTCAGGACAAGTAACAGTAATCCAATGAGTTCCTGTTCATAAGAGGCATTGCTCAAGGTCTGATGGGACCTGAATTTCATCCCAGTATAGACAAAAAAAATTCTGCCCCTCCCACACAGTGTCAACATATACATCTACTAAACTTTTGTACCTCATTTGTTCCGTGGCCAGTTTCCAAATGAAATTGAATATTTTTGGTGCTTGACAATTGTTATCACTTACATGAATCTGAATCAGAAAGCACCTAAAAATGCCCAACTCATTTTTTTTTTCTGGTCACTAACTACAACATCCCCCATATTTTGAACTAAATCTTTCCATTTTCAATCACTGCATTACACAGCTTCATCAACCTCACACTTTCTCTCTCCTTTTTCCTCATATCTCTTACATTGTTGCACTGATAATCCCTGTCAATCTCTACCTTAAAAAACTGCTGTTACCTTTCAAAGAAATTCTTTCACATCGGCTTCATAAAGCCATGAGAGTATATTTGGTCAGTTAAATTAGATTAGATCCTTCAGAAATTTAATTGAGGACAATAAAATATTAACTTCCTACTGTTATTCTAATGACAGTGAACCTTCTCCATTGTTCTAGAATACTCACTTGCCTTTTAAATGACATTGTGTGGATGCCATCCTTTACACACAATATCTAGCTAAAATTGGGTATATGGGAATTTAGATATTATTGATGTGTCACAATTTGAACGATGTTCATAAGTATAGAAGTATTCATAATAAGACATCTTGTTACAAAAGGAGTTAATTAATTTCTCAAAAGAGGCATAGCACATTTGCTCCTGATGCAGCATAACATAAATTTATGAAGCAATGATCGTTGTTAGTTAAGAAAGATCTTAGCTTTATTGACATTCTGGGTGGAAGAATTCTTTATCGAGGGAGGGATTTCTTATGCCATGTAGGATGTGTAGGGTCCCTGACTTCTACCCACAAGATGCCAATAGACCTCACCTCCAAATTGTGAAATTTCTCTAGATATTGTGAAATATCGCATGGGGGACAAAATTGCCCCCTGTTGAGAACCACTGGGGTAACACTTAACAGAGACCCCCAAAAACATAAAGGTTTAGAAAACAGTAGTTCATTTGCCTCATAATATTCCTGGGAAGGTAAATAGATTAGTGAGTAATAGTAATAGAAAGATTACTCTTTCATGTAATCTTTAGGAATACAGGCTGAAGGAGACTGCCATCTTCGAAAAGTCTTCCAGTTTTGTCTTTTATTCTCCATGTAAGCCAGTCAAAAGGGTAAAAAAGAGCATCGAAGGGGAACTTAAACGCCATAAAAGCTTTGGCCTTGAAATAATGCATGTCTCTTCAATTTACTTTCCACTGGTGAGAATAAACTGCATGGCCATAGTCCACAAGAGAGGCTACAATATTACTTTAGCTCTATGCCTAAGAGGAGAGAGAAATAATTTCGGTGAACAATTAGCCATAAGACTTCCTACTCAGCAAGTATCTATTTGCATTCTTTTTCAATGGATCCTTGTTACATCCTTGCATATACAACACATTCACATCCTTTTCACAAGAGACACAACCTAATTTCTTCTCCTTTTACTCTATTCATTTCAAACCCCAGCATCTCAGGGTCATACAGGGTGTTCTTTATTGAGATCAGTTATGGTTCTTCATGGTGCAAAGACCTATGAATGAAGAAACAATTTATTGACCTCACCAGCAACTATGATCTCTCAATGTAAAAAGACCACTCAAACTCTAAAAAACTTGGCCTGGAGGTGGCACACATCATTTCATTTGCATTTCATTGGCAGGAGCTAGTCGCAAGACTACATCAATGGAGGTTGAAATATGTAACCTAACACAAAAAGAGAACTTCATTTTGTTGGACAAGTTCATTGCAGCACCGTTTACAATAGCCAAGACCTGGAAGCAACCCAAATGCCCATCGATGATAGACTGGACAGGGAAAATGTGGCACATATACACCATGGAATATTATGCAGGCATCAAAAACGATGAGTTCGTGTCCTTTGTAGGGACATGGAAGAACCTGGAAACCATCATTCTCAGCAAACTGACACAAGAGCAGAAAATCAAACACCACATGTTCTCACTCACAGGTGGGTGTTGAACAATGAGAACACATGGACACAGGGAGGGGAGCACTACACATTGGGGTCTGTTGGGGAGAAATAGGGGAGGGACAGCAGGGAGAGGGGAGTTGGGGAGAGAGAGCATGGGGAGAAGTGCTAGATGTGGGTGATGGGGAGGAAGGCAGCAGATCACATTGCCACATGTGTGCCTATGCAACAATCTTGCATGTTCTTCACATGTACCCCCCAAACCTAAAATGCAATAAAATTAAAAAAAAAAAACAATTTCCAGAACATAATGTAATCTGACGAGTGATTAGATTATATGCCAAGAATAGAAGATTAAGCCCCCAGATAATATTAAACATGAGACATGCCTACAACATTTTGGGTCTAAATTATCAGTCAGAAATAAGTAGGTTTTCAGAAGAATCTGGGGTGTCTAAAGGAGTACATTTACTTCCTCTGTCGGAAGGGAGTGTCAGGATACAGACTTAGTTTGAAGGCAGAGCATTATTCCCAGTTGGAGCACAAAACTAAAAAGCAAGGAAAATGCCTCTTGTTTTAGTCTTTTGTTTCTGTTTTATTTTTGTTTTTAAATAAGTGGAGTAAGAACAAAAGTCTCTTTCAGGCACATTGTTTTCCGATGATTATTCTAGATAGTGTGAAGACTGTGTTTAAGATAACAATTTTAAATTATAATCTCAGCACCTAGAGGGAGAGAAGTGTTTAGAAACAGGTCAGAATTCATGTGATGAGATTGAACTTCCTCAGCTTAAGCCAATACTGAATGGCAATCACATGCTAGGAATAGACACCTATTGTCTTCAATGTTACTTTAGTTTTAGCTTTTTTGTTAAATTTTTGTCTTCTGAATGTTTAAAAGTTTGTTTACAGATTTTTTGATATGTAGTTTCTAGAGCTTTTGCCAAGCAAAAATAGCATCAGACAAGTTAAACAGGTAAGAAGACTTTATTCAAGACTATTTCAAAGGAAGACAGAGATTGCACTCAACACTGCTTTAAAAAGGTGGGAGAATGTTTAAGAACTGAGGTGAACTGGTATAAAATAAGGATGTTAGGTAGGCGGTTGGTCAATGTGATTAGTCCATTTGTATTTGCTAATTGGCATTTATCAAAGTTAGACTACTATGCTACCACAAAGACTGGGAGTTAGAGGCAGTGGCTTCCTTGGTGATTATATTTCAAAGTGATGGCTCCCAGATCCTTAGGAAGGACACTGCTGGGTTGTAAAGCTGTCCAGAGTTTATGAGAAGATTTACATCTCAAAGGGGCAAAGAAGAAATTTACAAATACAAGATATTTTAGTAAATGCTCCAAGAAAAGAGAGGTCATAGACTTTTAGTCAGGAGGAAACCTATTTAATATTTATTTAAGCTGAGGAGATCACTAAGACCATCTGTTTAGTATTGAAATATAAAAGTGGTGTATTCAGTGGAGAAGTGGAGGCAATTACTTATATGTTTTTAGATTATACAGTCCGAAAATCCATTTGCTCTTTGGTGACTCACAGAAATCTGTCAATTTAAATGGCTCACAGAAATCTCTGACCCAAAATGACTTAAAGCTTTTTTGTTTGTTTGTTTTTGGACACAGTCAGAAATTTCATTTGGTTTCACAGTCACACACCGTATTTTCTATACTTGAAACATCTTAATTTTGAATTTTAATAGTTATGTATTTTATATAATTATTCAAAACTTTGAAAATATATTAGAAATATAAGGATATTGTAACAGGGTAGAGGTTATCTGTTTTTATTAGAACCCTAAAGTCAGGTTAAGTAAAAGCTGATTTATGTAATAAATTAACATTTAGATTATGAGTCTCCACCTATTCCTACGTACAGCCGTATGCTGTATAACAAGGATTCAGTCAATGATGAACCACATATACAAAAGTGGTTCCATAATATTACTATAGCTATACCATATAGCCTAGGGTGTAGTAGACTATATGATATATCTAGGTTTGTACAAGCACTCTTTATGATGTTTGCACAATATCAAAATCACCTAAACCGCATTTCACAAAGTTTATACCTGTCATTAAGTGACACATTACTGTATTTGCCAACTACTTTGAGAAAACTCAGGTATACAATTTTTACAAAAGTACACACTATTTTTTAAATCTCAGTAAAAAACATAACAAGTATAATGTCCTGTGGATATTTTTAGAGTGGTCTTCTCTTGCTGCTGCTCATTAGTCCAGTATTTTCTTAGCTATTCTTACAATTTAAACCTAATAATTAATTTTCATGTTTTTTTCTCAGCATATTTTCTGTGTGACATCTAATTTTCTTCATAGTAATGGTTCTTTTTTGTTACTCTTATTTTATTGGACTATTTTATGATTACTCACTTCTCTATCTTCTTTTCAAAATATTTGTATAAACACTTTTTAGCCAGAATGCAATGATTTTATTTAAATAAATATAGTGTTAGAAGATAAGGCACTTTTATCTCGTTTTATTATCCTAAGATTAAATCGTCCCAAATCCTGTATGTATGCATATGCTTCATATTTCTCCTTTGTCACAGAGGTGTCTCTCACCCTCAGTTACTTGTAAAATAATTGACTCCTTCTATGGTTATTTTGCAACATTAATGTCTCCCATGTATACTTTGAAAGAGTTATTTTGCTCTTTGGCAATTATAATGCCCTTGACTATGTAGGGTGCCCTTGTTAGTCCTCAGTGGGCCCATTTCTTTCCTTTTAGAAGAACATAATAAAGTTTTGTTGAGATAATGACCTTCAGTTTCAACTTTTATAAAAACAAATAAAATTTTACCACAGAATTAATTTAATGGTCCTTAATCCTCAAGAATTTTTGAAAAAGGTATTCCTTATTTTTTAAAAAAGATATAAATAATGAGACTATGTTTGGAGACCTCTTTAATGACTATTTAAATTGGTTTTGATTTTTAATTTGTGTGACTTGAAATAAAATTGAAATATTAAATTTAAAGTACATGAGTCTTAAAGATCATGAACCTAAGTTAAATATGAAGTCAATAATTAATCACATTTTGATCCTTTAAAAAAATTTAGACTATCCAAAAGGGGAAACATTTATTGTGGACTCTGATAATTTGTTATCAGAAGATCAGTTGAAATATGCTGTCATTTATCATATGAGTAATGATCATGATTATGACTGATTCATTTTCTTAGAGCTATTATCTCATTGGTAGTAAAATTATTAGTAATATAATATAATTAGAGAATTTTCAGAACTAAAGTTACATTGGAAATCAAAGATTCAGTTCTTTGTAATCATGGGAGTTGCACAGATTCTTGAGATATAACAAGGCATATAATTCTTTGAAAAATAATAGGTCTATGGATTTAACATCCATGCTATAGAAATTAAATTAAATTTGGGATGTGTGAAAAGTTACCATATGTTTAAGTCATGAATTCAGATTTAATTGTTTTGAGCCTAACGTGCTGAATCAAGTTCTTCTGATAGTGAATGAGCCAGTTTACTGTTCAGTATATGCATCTCAGTGTGGTAATTATGCTTTTTGTTGAATATGTAATACTTTTGTGGAGTGAAAGAAGAAATCACCCGTTTTAGTTTCAAAGGGCTGACACAACAAATTAGCAAAAATTGGGTGGCTTAAAACAATAGAAATTTATTCTTTCATAATTCTGAAAGTGGGGAGTTTGAAATCAGGATTTTAACAAGGCATACTCCCTCTGAAAGCTCCAGGAAAGAATCCTTTCTTGCTTCTTCCTTGCCAGTAGTGATTTTCAGTTATCCTTCGCATTACTTGGTTTGTAGCTGTATCATTTCAGTCTCTGCTTCCACCTTCAACTAGCTGTCTTCCCCCTATATGTGACTGTGTTTTTGCATGGCCTTTCTATAAGGACGTCAGTCACTGGGTTATCTACATAACATAACCTCAAAGAAGACACCTATGTTTTCTTTTCCTCAAGTTAATTTTCTCCTCTAAGTAGGAATAAGTTATGTTACAGAATTTTTGTGAGGATCATATAGAAGGTGCTTTGTGAAAGACAAAGTAATAGAAAAATATTTGTATCTTTTTAACTTGTACCAGTGGGCGATGGAAGCGCACACCTCTACCCAAAAGCACTGCCATGGCCTGAGAGCAGAAGAGGTCAAGCAGAAACAGCCAGCTGAAAATGAACATATTGGACTACAGTGTAGAACTAGATAGAGATCTGTGAAACATCTGCAAAAAAGTGGTGGTCTAAGAGCTTTGGAAATGTAATAATAAAATAAATACTGTAAATTCTAATTTTGAATTAGAGTTAATATTGTGCAATTATAAAGCATGTATTAAATCATACACAACTTCTAAAAATCTCCTTATATGTTAAAACACCATGTGAAAAAATAATTTGTTAATAAGGAATCAAAGGCATATCTTAGGTTTATATTTTTAACCTGGCATAGTAATCTATTTTAAAAAGCAGACACATAGTTGTAAAACATGAGCATTCTAATATCTAAGATGGTCTGGTAGCCATAGTTTGTAGATTGCAACTGACATGAGTTCTGAACATCTGTGCATTTTTGGGAAGTAGAGTATTTCAGCACAAGCCCATGGGTAAAGAAGATAGAGAGAAATAGGCAGAGTCAAAGGATATAAAATTTCAGTTACATAGAAGAAACACAATCAAAAGAGAATTATTATACAACATAGTGACTGTAGTTAATATATTGTGTTCTTGAAAAATGCTAAGAAAGTAGTTGTAAAATGTTCTCACCACAAGAGTGATAACTCAGTGAGGTAATACATATGTTAATTAGCTGGATTGTGTCATTTTACAATGTATATATACTTCAAAACTTCATGCCATACATAGTAAACACATACAATTTCATGTCAATTTTTAAAAAAATTAATAAGTGGGCAGATTCTAAAGTGAGAACCAACTGAGATGGGCAGTTTCTCACCTAGAAGTGACAGTGATTGAGTAAATGAAGAATGTATTTCTCTCCACTTGACTGAGGTCCAAATCCGTTGTCCTCATTCAAGTGGGCAGAAATTCATTCATTCATCTACTTATTTAATCAACTTATTTACTGAGTGATTTCTAAGTAAAATGAACTGTGTTAGACGCTGTGGAGATAAGTGAATCAAGCACAGCACCTATCTTCAACCTAAAATCTAGTGGAAAAATGCTACTTGAATTAGTATTGTTTAATATTAATTAATTACTGTTAATGATAGCTGACATTTATTGACTAAATACTTGACATAAATAATTCAAAAACTCTGGGCTAAAAAACCATGTCTAAAACTCTACCTTAATTAGTGCCTGCAATTGCTAGGGGCTATGAAGGGCAGGAGCTCGAAATTAATATTTATTTTTATGTAAGTTTATGCATGTAATGAGAAACTCATTATTTTGAATCATAATATTGGGAAGTTGAAGTAGAAAAAGAAAAACGCTGATTGTTAGAACTGAAAATTTTTTAGAGATCCTCGTTTTTCACATGGGGAAATAGTAGCTGAGAGTTAGCAAATGAGAACATTAGGTTCGGTTATAATGTTTGGGAAGAGATTGGCTGATTTTGTCTTGAAATTGTTTTCTATTACTTTGTGGTTATATTAGGTAGCCAGAGTAATCTTTAAACATATATATATATATATATATATATATATATATGTTTAAAGCTCTTCTGTTTCAAATCCTTAAATAGTTTTCTATGGCCCTTAAGAATAACCAAAATTGACCCATAATTGGCCCATACTAAAATAGGAATAGATCTAGGTTGTTGCAGAAGGATGGAAAAACCCGAACAATTGCCAAAACAAGAACTAGGCAAAGAAACTACAGGATAACAGAAAACCCAAAATAAGGGAGAGAACATGGCTTAAACCCATCAGGATGACATGTCCATGACTCTTCTGGGAAAACCCAAATAAGGGAGAAAGAGATCAGTAACCAGGAGTCCCTGAAATCCCCTCCTTTTCCAGAATATCTAATGATTATTCTACCCCCTAATTAAAGAAACACCCATAAAATAAGAATGCTGGGTGGTCACAGGAGAAGTGGGAAAATAAGCAGCAATTTCACACAGCAGCAAGAAAGGAGCTGTTCTAACTAGCTGCAAGGACAAGGCCAAACCTGGGCTGATAAGATCGTAACAAACAAGATGTGAGCTAAGCTGGTTGAAACTACTTGTGTCCAACATAGTGTTGGGTTTGACCCATGCTCTACCCCAGACCTAATCATATGCTCATTATCATACTAAGTCACACACCCACCAGCATCATGACAGATAGGAGCATGGCCATATTTAATATAATAATGGGTGGCACCCCAATTCCAAGAAATCTCTACCTTTTTTTTTTCCAAAATCTGCATCGTTATTCTACCCCCTAATTAGTAGCAGCATAAAATTAGAAGCCCAAACTCTGAATTATTTATTGAGGCAGTGTCAAGAACCTAGAACACAGGCAGGGACTTGGGTCTCAGGCATCTGGAAACCCACCTAAGCCCTCCAGCAACAATACTCCCTGCAAGAGCTGGTCCCCTTTCTAACCACTGGCTTCCTGCATCACAGCCACATTGACAGCTTCTCTTTCTCCCAGAACTATAAAGCTGCCTGTGTCCCCAGTTCTCTGCACATACTGTTTCCTCTGCCTGGATTTCTCCTTCCACTCACCTTGTTCACCCCAATCTTCAGCTCGGACCCCATTTTCTAGCAGATGCCTTCCTGGACTCTTTCGACTTGGTGAACTACACCTGCAGTATGGTCACACAGCTTTCTAAAATATTCGTTATAATTGTACATTTATTTTTTGAATTATTTAGTCTGTCTCTGTCATATCTTGCCCTAGGTTTCCCCAGAGCAGAAGAAAAAAAAGGCTTTTGTGCAAGTAATTTAATTGGAAATGGATTCTAGAGAATAGGAGTGAGAGACCAGACTGAAATAAGTTAAACCAGGGAGGTAAAAAAGGCTACTATGGACTTAAATCTGCTGTGTTCCACCCAGGCTAATAAGAAACTTGATTAAATGCATATCAGAACTGTCTGGCTTGCAGATGACTGAGGAAATCATTCATTGGTTCCATCCTCTTTGGTCCAGGGTTAGCCCATAACATCTGTGCCTAAATATGATTTCTCCAGTTCACTATTGATAGACATCTAGGCTGATTCCATTACTTTTCTATTGTGAATAGTACTGCCATGTTCATATGAGTGTATGTTGTGTGTCTGGTAAAATTACTTATCTTCTTTTCCATAGATACCCAGTAATGAAACTGCTACGTCAAATGTAGTTCTAAGTTCTTTGAGAAATCTTCAAACTGCTTTCCATAGTGGCTGAACTAAATATGTTCCCATGAAAAGTGTAAAAGTGTATGTGTTCCTTTTTCTTTATAGCTTTACTAGCTGATCTAGTGTGTGTGGGCGTGTGTGTGTGTTTGTGTGTGTGTATGTGTTTGGCTTTCAAATAATCACCATTCTGACTGGTACGGGATGGTATCTCATTGTGGTTTTGATTGAATTTCTCTGATGATTAGTAATGTTTAGCATTTTGTAATATGCATGTTGGCTACTTGCATGTCTTCTTTTGAGAAGTGTTTGTTCATTTCTTTTGCCTACTTTTTAACGGAGTTATTTGTTTTGTTTTTTTGAGACAGAGTCTCAATGTCTTTTGCCCACTTTTTAATGGAGTTATTTATGCTTTGCTTATTAAGTTCTTTAGATTTTATATAGCTGACCTTTGTCAGATGCATAGTTTGTGAATATTTGCTCCCATTCTGGAGGTTGTCTGTTCACTCTTTTGATAGTTTCTCTTACTGTGCAGAAGCTCTTTCATTTATTTAAATTTTTTTTTTTTTTTGGTCACAATTGCTTTTAAGGATTTGTTGTAAATTCTTTTCCAAGGCTGATGCCCAGGGTGATATTTTCTAGAATTTTTTTCCAGAATTTTTATACCTTGAAGTTTTACATTTAAATATTTGATCCATCTTGAGTTAATTTGTGTATATGGTAAAAGGTAGGGATCCAGTTTCATTCCTCTGCATATAGCTAGCAAGTTACCCTAGCATCATTTATTAAATATGAAGTCCTTTCTTGATTGCTTATTTTCATCTAATTTGTCAAAGATCAGATGGCATAGGTGTGTGGATTTATTTCTGAATTCTGTATTCTATCCTGTTGTTCTATGTGTCTGTTTTTGTACCAGTACCATGTTGTTTTGGTTACTGCAGCCTTATAGTATAGTTTGAAGTCAGGTATCACTTTGTTCTTTTTGCTTAGGATTTCTTTGGCTGTTTGTGCTCCTTATGGTTCCATATGAATTTGAATCATGTTTTTCTAGTTCTGTGAAAAATACTGTTAGTTGTTAGGAATAGCATTAAATCTGTAGAATATTTTGAACAGTATGGTCATTTTAATGATATTTATTCTTCCAATCCATGAGCATGGAATATTTTGCCATTTGTATGTGTTATATATGATTTATTTCAGCCATGTTTTATAGTTTTCCTTGTAGATATCTTTCACTTAATGAATTAGATGTATTTCTAGGCATTTTATTTTGTTTGTGGCCACTGGAAATGAAATTGTGTTCTTGATTTTGCTCTCAGCTTGAATGTTATTGGTGTATAGAAACGCTACTGATTTTTGTAGAATAATTTTGTGTCCTGAAACTTTACTAAAGGCATTTATTAGTTCCAGGTGCCTTTTGGATGAGTCTTCAGTGTTTTTCTGGTATAGAATCATGTCATCCACAAAGAGAGATAGTTTGCTTTCTTCTGTTCCTGTTTGGATTCCTTTTATTTCTTTCTCTTGCTTCACTGCTCTATCTCTGACTTCCAGTACTATGATGACTAGGAGTGATAAGAGTGGGGATTCTTGTCTTGTTTCAGTTCTTAGTGGGAATAGTTCCAGCTTTTGTTGGTTCAGCATGATGTTGGCTGTGGGTTTTTCAGAATGATTATTATTACTTTGAGTTATGTTCCTTCGAGGCCTAGTTTGTTGAGAGTTTTTAACATGAAAGGTTATTGTATTTTTTCAAAGACTTTTACCATGTCTACTGAGATGATCATATTGTTTTTGTCTTTAATTCTGTTTTTATGGTGAGTTACATTTATTGTTTTGTGAATGTTGAACTAACCTTGCATCCCAGGAATAAAGCCTACTTGATTGTGGTGAATTAAATTTTTGATATACTGCTGGCCTAGGTATACTAGTATTTTGTTGAGGATTTTTCTGTCTATTAATATGTTAATCAATGATATTGGCCCGTAGTTTTTGTTTTTCCACTGTGTCTGATAGAGTTTGGCTGTGTCCCCACCCAAATCTCATCTTGAATTTTAACTCCCATAATCCCCATATGTCATGGGACGGACCTGGTGGGAAGTAATTGAATTATGGGGCAGGTTCTCCTGGACTGTTCTCATGATAATAAAAAATTTCATGAAATCTGATGGTTTTATAAAGGCAGTTCCCCTGCACATGCTCTCTTGAATGCCACCATGTAAATAAAACATGCCTTTGCTCCTCCTTCACCTCTCTTCATGATTGTGAGGCCTCCCTAGCCATGTGGAACAGTGAATGCATTAAACCTATTTTTCTTCATAAATTACCCAAATTACTCAGTCTCAGGTATGTCTTTATTAGCAGTGAAAGTACAGACTAACACAGTTTCTTTTCCAAGCTTTGGTATTAGGGTGATTCTGGCTTCAAATATTAAGGAGGAATTCCTCATCTTCGATTTCTTTTTGTTTTGCTTTTTGCTTTTTTTTTTTTTTTTTTTTTTAGATGCGGTTTTGCTCTTGATGTGCAGGCTGGAGTGAAATGGTGCAACCTTTGCTCACTGCAACTTCTGCCTCCCAGGTTCAAGCGATTCTCCTGCCTCAGCCTCCTGAGTAGCTATGATTAAAGGCACGTGCCACCACACTCAGCTAATTTTTTGTATTTTAAGTATTTCATCATGTTGGCCAGGCTGGTCTCAAACTCCTGACCTCAGGTGATCCTCTGGCCTTGGTCTCCCAAAGTTCAGGAAATATAGGCATGAGCCACCATGCCCAGCCTCAATTTTTTGTAATAGTTTCAGTAGAATTGGTACCATCTCTTCTTTAATTCCTGATAGAATTTGGCTGTGACTCTATCTGGTCATGGACTTTTTTTGGTTAGCAAGTTTTTATTACTGATTCAGTATCAGAACTTGATATTAATCTGTTCAGAATTTCAATTTCTTCCTGGTTCAATATTGGGAGGTTGTGCATTTCTAGGAATTTACCCATTTTCTCTAGATTTTCCAGTTTGTATGCATAAATGTATTAATAATCATCTCCGAGAATTTTTTGTATTTCTGTGAAATTGGTTGTAATGTCACTTTTGTCATTTCTGACTGTGATTATTGGGATCTTCTCTCTTTTTTTGATTTGTATTCTAGCTAGCAGTCAACTGATTTTGTTTATCCTTTCAAAAAGAAAACTTTTATTTATTCTTTGTATGGATTTTTGGGTCTCGATTTTGTTCAGTATGCTCTGATTTAGTTATTTTATTCTGCTAGCTTTGGGCTAGTTTGTTCTTGTTTTTCTAATTCCTCTAGGTGTGATATTAGTTCATTAATTTGAGATCATCCTAAATTTTTGAGGTATGCATTTAGTGCTATGAAATGTTCTCTTAATACTACTTTTGCTGTGTTCCAGAGAGATTTTGTTATGTTGTGTCTCTTTTTTATTTGATTCAAATAATTTGTTTAATTTTTGCCCTAAGTTCATGGTTTAATCAAAATCATTCAGGAGAAAGTTGTTTAGTTTCTGTGTAATTATGTGGTTTTGATAGATCTTGGCATTTATTTTTATTTTGATTCCACTGTGGCCTGACAGTATCATTAGTATGATTTCAGTTTTTTTTTTTAGTTCATTGAGACTTTACAGCTGATCATGTGGTCAATATCAGAGTATGTTCTGTATGCAGGTGAGAAGAATGTACATTGTGTGGTTGATGGGTAAAGTGCTTTGTAGATGTATATTAGGTCCGGTTGGTCAGGTGTTGAATTTAAATCCGGAATTTCTTTGTTAGTTTAATATCTTGATCTGTCTATTGAAGTCCCCCACTATTTTTCTGTGGCTGTTAAATTATTTCCCATGTCTAGAAGCAGTTGTTTTATGAATCTGGGTGCCAAAATTTTGGGTGCATCTATACTTATGATAGTGAAGTCTTCTTGTTGAATCAAACCCTTTATCATTATGTAATGCCTTTCTTTGTTCTTTTTTTGCTGTTGTTAGTTGAAAGTGTCTTTTATCTGATATAAAAATAGTGATGCCTATTCTTTTTTGTTTTCTATTTACATGATAGATCTTTCTCCCACCCTTTCCTTTAATCCTGTAGGTGTCATTATGAGCAAAATGGTTCTCTTGAAGACAGCAGATTAATGAGTCTTTTAAAAATTTAATTTACAACTCTACCTTTTAAGTGAGGTGTTTAGATTGTTTACATTCAAGATTAATATTGATATGTGAGATTTTGATCCTATTTGTGATGTTGTTAGCTGGTTGCTTTATAGTTTATATTGTGTGGTTGCTTTGTATGCTTGCTCAGATATGTTCATAAGCATGTTTCTTCAATTCTAATAGATATTGTTCTTTTGTTTCCATGTTTTGAATTTTTTTAAGCTGTGGTCCCAAACATTTTTGGTACCAGGAACCAGTTTCATGAAGACAATTTTTCCATGGATGGTGGGGGATGTGGGGTGGGTGATGGCTCTGGGATGAAACTGTTTCACCTCAAATCCAGGCATTAGTTAGATTCTCATAAGGAGCACGACCTAGATCCCTCGCATGCACAGTTCACGACATGGTTTGCGCTCCTATAAAAATCTAATATCACCACTGATCTGACAGAAGGTAAAGCTCAGACAGTAATACTCCCTGGCCCACCAGTCAGTTCCTGCTGTGCAGGTCAGTTACCTAACAGGCTAAAGATCAGTACCACTTGGTATTGATCTCTAGTCCAGGGGTTGAGGAACCCTGCTTTTAAGGTCTCTTGTAAATGGTTTTATGGTCTCATGGTAATGAATTCCATTAGCACTTACTAGAATAGATTTTATTTCTCCTTCACTGATTTTACTTATCCTTTAGTGATGAAGTTTAGCTTGGTGGGATACAAAATTCTTGGTTAGAATTTCATTGCTTTAAGAATCTTGATAATAAACTACCAATCTTTCCTGGCTTGTGAGGTTTCTGCTGAGAAGTCTGCTATTAGTCTGATGGGGTTCCCTTTGTGCATGATCTGACCTTTCTCTTCAGTTCCCCTTGAGGTTTTTTTTTTGTTAGCTTTGATCTTGGACAGTCTGGTGATTCTTTGCCTTAGGGGTGTTGGGTTTATATAGTATCTTGCAGGTGTTTTCTGCATTTCTTGTGTCTAGATGTCTACCTGTCTGTCAAAATTAGGAAAATTTTCTAGAAGTACTCCCTCAAATATGTTTTCCAGGTTGTTTACATTTTCTTCTTCTCTCTCAGAAATGTCAGTAATTCCTAGACTTGGTTGTTTTACATAATCATGTCTTTCTTGAAGATTTTGTACGCTTTTAAATTTTTTTTCTTTTTTCTTCTTTTTTTTTTTTTTGTTTGACTGAGTTAGTTTGAAAGATCAGTCTTGAGCTCTGAAATTTGTGCTGAAATTCTTCTGCTTAGTCCAGTCTATTGATAAAGCTTTCAATTGTATTTTGAAATTCCTCAGCTGAGTTTTTCAATTCCAGAAGCTCTGATTCATTTCTTTTTAAGATGTGTAGCTCTTCCTTTATTTCCTGGATCAATTTAGAAGTTCCTTTGTGTTGACTTTAAACCTTGTCTTGGTCTCCTTCATCTTCCTTGCAATCCATGGTTTGAATTCTTTATCTGTTATTTCTGAATTTCTCTTTTCGTTATGTGATCTTTTCATGATGTCACTACAATCATATTTTTTATGGTTCCAGAATTCTTGTGCTGGTTTCTTCTCACCTGGACACACTGATACTTCTGATTCTTGTAATTAGTTTTGTTTGGGTAGAATTTTTAATTTTTATTTATTCTTTTACTTTCCCTTTCACCATCCCCTCTCCAGGTGGTGTGACTATAGAAAATGCTGAGTAGGGTATTTTGGCTTTGCTTCCATAGCCCTATAACATCTTTGGGCATGTTTTATATTTTATATTAGGCTGTGCAATTCAATCTATAAGCCAGTAGATAGTGCTTATAGGTAAGAGCCACCTGTAGCCAATGTGACTAGATATACACACTTGACTTTCATTTACTGGGAGAAGCTCTCTGTTGCCTCACTCAGTGGACTGATTCATGGAGTGTACAGTGGTCTGAGCTACCTGCTCAGCCCTGAGGTGGGGTGGGAGGGGCATAAGGTGGGCCAGACATGACAAGTACCCCAGTGGCATGCACACACACCAGTGCAGGGAGAGAATTCAGTGAGCAGTGACCAAGCACCAAGAGGTGTGCCTAGGTATGGAGACAGGAAAACTTCTTGACCCCAGGCTCTTAGAACAGGCAATGGGAGCAGCCTACACTCTTAATCCAGGATAGTGTGTGATTCAGATGCCTTTAGATCTGCCCAGGCATGAAATACAGAGAGCCATTCTGTAACACAATCTCTGCACAGGAAAGGTGGGGCAGTTCAGGCTTGAAATCCAGGCAAACAAGTGTTCTGACTGCCTGGGTATGAAGCAGAGAGGGTGCTGCTGCACTACAATCTCTGTTCAGGAAACGTGGGGCAGCTCAGACTGCCAATATGAGAAAGGAGGTGTTTGAATGCCTGGAGATCTGCCTGAACTTGGAGTGGTGAAGCCCTTACCCTGCACTAGGATCTCTGTAAAGGAAGAGTAGAATGAGTCAGGCTGCTGAACCAGGCAAGCAGGTGCTCTGAATGCCTGCAGATCTGCCTGAGCATGAACCAGAGAGAGTCCCACTGCTCCACAATCTATACACAGAAGGGGTGGGATGGATTAGGCTTCTGATCAAGGTGAGCAAGTTCTCCAACTACCTGGAGATCCACCTAGATGTAAAATATAGAGGGCCCCCTACACCAGTATCTCTGCACAGAAAGAGTGCGGCACCTCAGGTTGTTAGACCATGCAAGGAGGTATTCTGAATGCCTACAAGCAGGCATTTAAAAGAACTGAAAAATAAGAGAGAGAAGGATAAACACCAATAACAGCAGAGAAATAAAATAGCTTTTCTACACAGGACTTGTAAATAAACTTGGCAAATAGCAACATAGTCCCTGTAATCACATGATGCTGTTTTCTGCTCATCAAAGAGGATTTCTTGCCCCTACTTTATAAATTAGCAAACCCTTCCTTGTCCTTTCACACTCTATCACTTTATTTCTGTGTTTTTTTTGTTGGTGCTTATCCTCACCTAACATACTCTACATTCAGTTGTTAATTTATTGCTATTAATTACAACATAGTCAATTATTAATTTATTGTGACTAAACTCTGAGTTTCATGCAACAGGTAGTTTTTTGGCTGCTCTATCTTCAAAGCCTAGAACAGATATTGGCATAAAGTACTAGCTCAATCAATATTTAAAGAATAATTAACCCAATGAAAGAATTCATGCATCAGTCTAGAGCAGGAGTTGGAAAATTACAGCCTGGCTCCTGCTTTTGTAAATATAGTTCTATGGGAACACAGCCATATTCATTTACATATTGTCTATGGCCACTTTCTCACAACAACAACAAATTGCAGTAATTATGATAGACCATATGGCCCACAGAGCTGACAATATTTACTATCTGAACCTTTACAGAATAACTGTTCTGTTTTAGAGCCCTAGCACACAAAAACTCAGAAATTATAATTGTAATTCTCATTTTCTAACAATCATATATCATAGATACAGACTTAATTTTTTTTTGCTTTTCAGTATATGTACATATATTTATATATTTTTTGATATTTTTCTGAATGCCACATAAATAATGTCATAACATCTGTTCTTCTCTGATAGAAATTAATTTTCCCCATCCCTGTTAACTCTTCTTAAGGGTAAGAGCTGTAAGCTAAAAAACAAAATTCTGTAAAATTTCCTAGAAATATGTCTCCAAATTTAGATATAGAAGGTGTTTTATTCTAGTTAAAACACTGCCATTAACTGTATGTGTAAGCTTACATCATATAACTATCTAGAAGAACATATTTCTTGCCTGAAAAATGGGTTAATTTTCAAGGTGTTTCTGGCTTTAAAATTCTCATATCAATTATTAGCTATGTAAACACTGAAGATGCAAATTTTGAAGACAAATAATAAGGTAGTTCAGTTAAATCAGTTCAATGTATTTGCAAGCAGAAAATTACAAAACTGAGGTAAAATAAAAGGCATGCATTAGTGTATTATTCTTTCTATATCTAGCTGACAGAAAGAATGTGACAAAGAACTAAACAGAACTGGGATTGTAGTTATCTGAACTGGACTGATGGAGTCTTGACATCGTACAAATTAAGACTGAATAACTCAGATTCCTGTATTGTACTGTGGAGTATTGTCATTGATTCATCTTGACCTATAAGAATCATATTACTTCATTTTTGAAAGTGTGTTCAGGAAGTTTGGAGTTCTTGTTATTCTAACAGAATGTCCATTTCCATTTTCACTTATTCCGTGGAAGGAACGTGGATGGTATTTAGACTGAAGAATGAGATTCCTCCTCTTTTTGACTGAAGACAATTTAAGGTGAAGCATGAAAATCCTTCTTAATGAGAATTGATTTAGCCCTGCCAGTTAAAGGCTTGCTAGGAGTGGAGTATGTAACCTGAGGCCAGGTTGAAGCAGTGGTCACTCTTAATAGAAATCGTTATCTATTTTTTCCTCCTTCCCCAAGTTTTCCTCAAAATTTCATTAACTGTTATAAATTTATATAACTTGTTTTTGACAGAAAATACTATTTATTTTTTCATGGTGCTAAACACTCTCCCCAAGACTACAGAATCAGCCACATTCACCTGTAGGAAAAAAAAAAAATTTGTCAGGAGACTTGCTAGCTGGAAAAAGCTGTTACTTTTTTCTGTGATACTCTTAGAAAATAGAGTGTAAGAAATGAAGAAACACCCAACCTGGATCAAATCCTGGCTCTATTGTTTCTTTAAACTATGGCCAAATTAGTGGCCAATTCGGTTTCTTCATTTGTAAAGTTCAAATAATAATTATACTTGTTTCATAAGGTTGTAACGTATTAGAAGATATTATTATAAAAATTACGTAGCCTAGTGCCTAGACAAAGCAAGTGCTCAGTAACTAAGCTACATATTTTTCTATTCATTATGAAATTTTCTGTGGATAAAATGATTTGTGAGTTAGGGATATAATATTCAAGAAATGTGAATAAAAAACTATGGAGTCAGATGCGAGTGAGCAAACAAGTTTGGCCGGAAAATGAGGGAAGAAAAAGTTACAGACAATCAGACATAGATGAGGGCAAACAAGTTGAACCTAGGAAAATGCTCATAAGTATACAAAACTTGGGAAAAATAAGCAGCACCATTTTGGAAGACCACAGGAGAGGCCACATATTTTAAGAGATGTGTTTGACTTTAGTTAATGATGTAATGGAGTGTTTAAAAAGTGATTTGAAAATACAGTAGAGTTTAGAAAATTGTCATTTCAAAAGGATTAAGGGAGCAGCGGTTAAAATTTGACAATGCAGCATCAGAACGTGTCCAATTTTTAGCTTTTGCCAGTTACTAAATGTGCAACTTTGGACAAGTTATTTAACTTCACTGAGTTATGATTTTCTCACCTGTACAAATGGGAATACTATAATATATACAATACATTTGTTGGGAAGAGTCAATGAAATAATAAGTAAAACTTGTTTGTACTGAACTATTACTCAACATATATCCACCATATATTATTATTATTATCGGTTGTTATCTTCAGTATATAAATTGGAGAAGGATAGAATTAGCAGGTTATTATGTAAGAAATATGAGGCTCAGAAACATACAAATTACAGAGATTATATATGACCTCAATGACTTATCTGATTGTGTAAATGACAGAGAGATAAAACAGAGTTCAAATATTAGCTTGCAAGTTTCAAATAAAACCCTGGTTACTTAAAAAAAATCCTAAAAGTTGATCATAAATATAAATGTAAAACCTAAGACTATGAAAACTTCTAGAAGAAAATGGAATAGAAAATCATGGAAACTTAGGATAGGCAAAAGTTTCTTAAAACTCAAAAAGCGTGAAACATAAAATACAAAAATTATTGCTCTATGGTACCTACCCAAATGAGTTGAAAGCGTTGGTCCTCACAAAAACATGCATATAGATATTCACAGATTTATTTATAATTGCCAGTCTTACAATCAACCAAGATGTTCTTCAGTGGGTGAATGAGTAAACTATAAAGACATCCAGAAAATAGAATACTATTCAGTAATAAAGAGAAATAAGCTATAAAACTATGAAAAGCAAAACAAGTCAATTTGAGAAGCTTATATGCTATATAATTCCAACTATGTGATATTCTGGAAAAGGCAAAACTGTGGAGAGAGCAAAAAGGTAGAATGGAGAGCAATAACTAGGCAATGCACAGATGTACTCTGGGCAGTAAAAAATATTCTGTATGATATTATGATAGTAAATACATGTGACTGGGCATTTGTTCAAACCTGCAGAAGGTACAATACCAAGAGTAAACCCTAATATAAACTATTGACTTTGTGTGATTATGATGTAGATGTAAGTTCATCAATTGTAGTAAATGTACCACTCTGATGGGGGAAGTAAGTAATGGGGGAATATATATATATATAATAGTAATGGGGGAATATATATATATATATATATGTATAAAATCAGGGAAATGGACTGTATAGGAAGTTTCAGTAACTTTCTCTCACTTTTGCTGTGAACCTAAAACTGCTCTTATAGAGTAATGTCTTAAAAATTCATATAATGGACTTAATCAAAACGAAGAAATTTCTCTTTGAAATACACTATTAAGAAAATGAAAATGCAGGTCACATGTTAGAAGAAAACATCTCACATATATCAATGAACTTTTTAATTTATAATATGTAAAAACTCTTACAACACATAGTAAGACAAACACATAATAAAAGATAGGTAAAGTATTTGAAGACACACTTCACAAAAGAAAAGATATTAATTACCGAAAGCATATGACAAGATTTTCAGCAACATTGGTAATCAAGAAAATGTAAGATGAAATCCTAATGAAACACTACTTTTTTATAATGACTAAAAGAAAACAACATCATGCTAGGTATTGGTGACGATATGAAGAAACTGGAACTGGACTTGGCAAGACTGTAAAATGGCACAATCAGTTTGAAAGCCAGTTTGGCAGTTTCTTAGGAAAATAACTATTCACCTACCATACAATCTGTTCTGCTTCTAGACATTTACCAAAAAGAAACGATGACATATGTCTACACCAAGGCCTGTATTTCTATGTTCATAGATGCTTTACTTTTAAGAACCCTGAGCTGGAAACAACCCATACGTTCATCAGCAAGTGAATGGGCAAGCATACTTTGGTACCATAAAATGGAATAATACTTTCCAATAAAAAAGTATGAATTACTCATATATGTAACAACGTGGATGAGACTTGAAATCATTATCATTAAGTGATAGGAACTAGAGCAAAAATTAAAATGTACTGTGTCATTCCATTTATATAAAATTCTACAAAATGTAAATCAATTTATAGCCACAGAAAGCAAATCAGCATTTGCCCTGGAACTGGTGTGGAAAAAGATAGGGCAGGAGTGCTTACAAATGGGCATAAGAAAACATTTGGCCTTGATTGTAGTAATGGTTTTATGAGTTTGTATCACACTGCTATAAAGAATACTACCTGCAACTGGCTAATTTATAAAGGCAAGAAGTTTAATTGACTCATTTCTGCGTTACTGGAGAGGCCTCAGAAAATTTACAATCATAATGGAAGGCGAAAGGGCAAGCAGGCACCTTCTTCACAAGGCAGCAGGAGAAAGTCAGTGCAACTGGGAGAAATGCCAGAGGCTTATAAAACCATCAGATCTTGTGAGATTCACTCATTATTGGGAAAACACCATAGGAGAAACCACCCCCATAATCCAATCACTCTTCTCCCTTGATACATGGGATTACAATTCAAAATGAGAGATGAAATTTGGGTGGGGACACAGAGCCAAACCATATCAGAGCATATAAATATGTCAAAACTCAACAAATTATGGCCCTTAAATATGTGTAGCTTATTGCATGTCAGCTATACCCCAGTAAAGTTTAAAATAAACATTGGAATTAATATATATGCAGTGAGAGTTCATTGGACACTCAATGATGTTGGTATTATTGGCCTATTCAGTAAGATCTGACTTTGACATGGCAAATTGATATTCAGATACCTTGAATTGTCAGTAGTCTACTCTCTAGTTGCTTTTGTGTGCAGTCTTCATATGCTGAATTTTTTTAAAAGAAAATATTGAGTTGTTTTATAATCAGAATAAAAATGTTGTCTTCAAGACACAGAAGGTTTCAGTTGCTGCCCTTTTTAGAATACATCATCTACATTTTTAGAAATTACTAGAAGAAAAGGATTTCTTTTATATTTTGAAAAGAATAAGACTAAAATATTTATAAGGGAGCACTTTCTCATAAAAGTCTTCACCCATCTTAGAAAACTGGTTGATTTTCCTTTTATCTACCCACAGAAAATGGGTGGAAAAGTATAATTTATGGTTTCTTCTTTCATAATAATATTATATACTCCTCATAATTTACATTCAAATAAATATCACAAGATTTTTTAAGTGTCTTCCTAAATTTTTGATTGAGTTGATAAAAATATCTGCTTATACAATAGTAGTAACTAGAAACTTACCTTAAAAGGAATCTTTCTGTGCCATTCATTGAGAAGTCTATATGAACGTTGGTATATTCCTGGAGAGCAATAGCATGCAGGAAAATCTTTGTGAGCAACCAGGAAACTAACTAAAGAACAGTTGAAATCGGCTATAACCACTGAGAATATGAAATCCAACATAAGAAAGTTAAAAATAAAAGAAGGTTTCTCAGGAAAAACTGACTCTACTACTAGAATTTGCTGACATTTTCTTAGAAAAATACTGTAAAATATTAATCAGTATGTACTTATTTGGATTGGGGCTTTTTAGAAGCTTTGCTATTGTTTATTTGAAGTTTTATAGTCTAGGTTTTTAGTGAGAAATAGATTGTAAAGTATTTCTCTCTTTCTAATTTTAAATATGAGTGGCATTGTATATGCATCAGAAAATGGCAGCTTGCAGTGGTTAAGAATTTTTTAAATATTTGCAAGTCTTATTTCACATACACATATTTTAACGTCAGTAAGAACTTTTCTATCAAATATTTTTGGGGGTATTACAGTTTTAAACATATTAACTAACACATAAATTTAAAGAAAAACAACCACATCATTTCATAAAAACTATCTCTTAGTTAACAAAAACTCACCATATGAATGTCTGTATAATATTTTTCACTTTAAATTACCCGAAGCTTGACAATAAAACTTTTTTTTTTCAGATTTCATCAGTAAGTAGAGGTCTTGTGACCAGGCCTAAAACATAAAACATATTTTCTGTCTGTGACTGATTAATGAAGTGACTAATATCCCTAGTCTGTAGGTGCTTTGTTTCTCTGGACTGGACATTGTGCATACAACTTACAGAGCTTCAGAATAATTCAAAACCACAAGACTTTATGTCCATGAAACCATTTTAATTTTTATTTATCTAGAACAGTCTTACTATATATTAAAGCGTATGTGCTATTAATTGATGTCATTGGAACTATGTCGAGTCCTGTATTTGGGCAGGTATATTAAAGGAAGCAGAAATCACTCACTTCAAAGTCTTAGAGAATGTTTAATGAAGATAAATGATTACACTGAAGATGGAAGTGCCAAGAGACTAAAAAACCCAAAATTATAAATAATAAGAGGTACTCCTCTTGCTAGTGCTATAGGGACTAAATGCAGATTTTGTTATCAGAGCTGAAAAATCTGAGCCATTTGGCAGCATTGAGGCTGAGGAAGAGATGTTAAATGCCACAGCAAATGGTGGGATACCTAAGTTTCTCCCCTACTCTTATCCCTCCCAATTTCCACTGGAGTTTGCTACTGGTGACCTTTCTACAAATCCAGAAGGCAGTTTCCTGTCAGAAGTGTGGGGCATTGGTAGAGAACAAATCTGAAAGCAAAACAGGTAGTCTGTTTAGCCAGAATGCACATGACAAATGAATTTAGTACACATAGATGAGGAGAAAAAAAGTAATAAAAATCATAGCATTTGGCATATATAAATCATATTATTGTATGAATTGTCTTAAATGCTATGGAAACATCACAAGCATTGGAACAGATCGTGAAGAACAAGTTACATTATATACTGCCACTTTTCTCTGTAACAAGACTGGCATGAGAAATTAAGCATTACACAACTTCTGGGATTGGGTACCAAATAATCACAATAAGACTGGGAAAAAAATAAAATTACTCAATGATGAATCATTATTATATATCTAATTCTGATAAACTTTTAGATAACTTGGCCTTATAAAGGCCTTGGCTCACATTCTTGCAGGCTATACAAGAAACTATGGTGTCAGTATCTGTTTCTCAGGCCTCAGGAAGCTTCCATTTATGGCATAAGGTGAAGGGGAGTAGATATCACATGGCAAGAGAGGAAGAGTGTGGGGAGAGAGGTGCCAGGCTCTTTATAACAATCAGTTCTCCTGAAAACTAAGAAAGTGAGAACACACTCCTCCTTCATGACCCAAACACCTCCCATTAGGACCAAACTCTAATATTTGGGATCAAATTTTAGTATGAGATTTGCAGGGGACAAATGTCTAAACTATATTACTTACCAAACTTAAAATGTGTGCTTAAATTAAAGAGACAAATTAATTTTCTACTTAAAATATCTAAAAATTGTTTAATATTTCATGATTCTTTAGCTAAAAATTAACATAATTCATTTTTATTATGCATTTTTTTGTATTCTCTTAAAGTGCATTCCTGAAAAAAGTTACTAACTTTGTTCAAAATAGTGATATATTTAAAATTTCTTTCAGTAAATTAGAGACAATTTTAATTTTGGCCAAGGTTTATAAATAGCTTTGGAATAAAACTACACTTTTCAGGCATAGTGTCTTGGGAAGATTCACAGTTCACAGAATAAATTTCTATTCTCTTCTATTAGTTATCTGTAGAAAATCAACATTTTCACTATAGAATAAGTAAAATGACACATTATTCACCTAGTAATATTATATTAAGGAATATTTCAATATATTCAGAAAGTTTTTTTTTTAATTTAAAAATGGTTAGTTTTATTCATCTGCGGATAAAATAGTCCAGTCATCAGCTCTTTCGATTATAGGTGAACAACAATGAAGCTATTTGGAGAAAATGCTTTCAAAATTTTTCCTCTTGAGTCTAAATATTGGGGTTGTTTTATTACAGTGTAGTTTTAATCTTCTCTTCCATAGATGATTGCCTTGGTCTTTCACTTTTTGCCTGAATGTTTCAGTCCCATGTCTATGCAGCATGTGTTCCAGAAAATGGAGGAAGTCAGTTTTTCTATATAAGTTAAAGACTTGCAAATCAGTGGCCCACCATTGTGCTGTTCGGCCCACACAACGTGTAGAAGAAACAATAATCTTTGATCAAAAGTTAGAAACTTGGGAATTCACACACAGACACACACACACACACACACACGCACACACACACAATCTTACACGCAGAGTAAATTGCCTGCTGATTTTGAAAACTCAGACATGGTTATCCTGTTCTCATATTCCTCTTATCAACAATCCACTGCTTCTTTGGATTTTATACTGGGCATACTTTTTCCAGTTCACCAAGGCCACTGTCACTTTGTCATTGGGTTTGCTCATTTAGTGAAATGGGTCAGATATTATTACCTGCGTGCATGATACCTGTATGCCTTTGAATTTTCCTTCAGTGCTATGAGGCAAGATTAGATTAGATTATAACTCCAATGTCCTCCAAGCTGATTGTAGGATCCTACTATTTTATACAAACGGAGTTCCTAATTTTTTTTTTTTTTGGAACTTTCATATTGGGTTTAAGGGTACATGTGCAGGTTTGTTACTTAAGTAAACTTGTGTCATGGAAGTTTGTTGTACAGATTATTTCATCATCGAAGTATTAAGCATAGTACTCATTAATTATTTTTTCTAATCCTGTCCCCCCTCTTACTCTCTACCCTCCAATAGGCTCCAGTGTGTGTTGTTCCCCTCTATGTGTACATGTCTTTTCATCATTTAGCCTCCAATGATAAGTGAGAAAATCCAGTATTTGGTTTTCTGTTACTGCATTAGAAGAGACTAGATAACCCATAAATAAGACCACACACCTACAACTATCTGATCTTTGTTGAAATTGATAAAAACAAAGAATAAGTTCTTTATAGATGCTGGGTATTAGACCTTTGTCAGATGTATAATTTGCAAATATTTTCTCCCATTCTGTAGGTTGTCGGCTTGTTGATAGTTTCTTTTCTGTGCAGAAACTCTTTACTGTAATGGGATCACATTTGTCCATTTTTGCTTTGGTTGTGATTGCCTCTGATGTCTTTTTCATGAAATATTTGCCATGCCTATGTCCTGAATGTCATTTCCCAGATTGACTTCCAGGATTTTATAGTTTTGGGTCATATATTTAAGTACTTAATCTGCCTTGAGTTAATTTTTGTACATTATGTAAGAAAGGAGTTCAGTTGCAATCTTCTGCATATGGCTAGCCAGATATCCCAGCACATTTATTGAACAGAGAATCCTTTCCTTATTGCTTGTTTTTATCAATTTCATCAAAGATCAGATAGTTGTAGGTGTGTGGCCTTATTTATGGGTTATCTAGTCTCTTCTATTGGTCTATGTGGCTGTTTTTGTACCAGTACTATGCTGTTCTGGTTACCGTAGAACTGTAGTATAGTTTGAAGTCAGGTAGCATGATGTCTTCAGCTTGGTTCTTTTTGCTGAGGATTACTTTGGCTATTTGGGCTCTTTTTTGGCTCCATATAAATTTTTAAATAGTTTTTTCTAGTTCTGTGAAAACCCCAATGATAATAGGAATAACACTGAATTTATATATTTCTTTGGGTCATACGGCCATATTAACAATACTAATTCTTTCTATACATGAGCATGGAAAGTTTTTCCATTTGTTTGTGTCATCTCTGATTTCTTAGAGTAGCCATTTGTAGTACTCCTTTATTTCCCTCGTTAGTTGTATTCCTAGACATCAAGTAGACTTTATCCCTGGGATACAAGATTGGTTCAACATGTACAAATCAATAAATGTGATTCATCTCATAAACAGAACCAAAAATCACATGTTTATCTAAAAGGATGCAGAAAAGACTTGGTAAAATTCAACATCCATTCGTGTTGAGGCCTTTGAAAGATAATTAGTTTTAGATGATGTCATGAAGATAGGACCCTCATGATGGAATTAGTGCTCTTTTAAGAGTGACAGAGCGTGCTCTCTCTCTCTCTCTCTCTCTCTCTCTCTCTCTTGCTCCCCCTCTCTTTACCATGTGAGAACATAGCAAGAATGCAGCCATCTTACTATTCAAAGAGAGACCACTCACCAGAAGGTCTCCATGCTGTTGTCTTGTCTTTGACTTCCAACCTCCAGAAATGTAAGAAAGTAATTTTCTGTTATTTAAGCTACCCAGTCTATGTGATTGTGTTGTGGTAGCCTGAGCTAACTAAGATACCCAGTGAAAATGTCTCAAAAATGGATGTAAAATAAAAACAGTTACACAAAAGTGAATATAATCTATCACCATCAGGCTCACAGTACAATAAATGCAAGAAATGTTAAAGGAAATCCTTCAAAGAGATTGGATAAAAAGCAAGACCAGAGTATATGAATCCTTTGGGAAATTCACTTCCAATATAAGAAACACAAAATGGATAAAATTAAAAAGATCATAAACAATATACTATGCAAACACTAAATACAATTAATTGTCAGTGGCTATATTATTTTCAAAGTAATTTTAAGAGCAAAGGACATTACCAGAAATAAAGAAGTTTGTTTCATAATGATAAAGGGGTCACTTTAAGAGGCTATAACATTCCCAAACAATAATGCATCTAATTATGCATAAACCAAAATCAGATGGCTCTGCAAGTAGAAATAATCAAATCCACAGTTTTGAATAGTAATTTCAACATTTTTCTCAATAATTGACAAAACAAATGAAAAATAAGTATACCACTTGACGTAATTTACATTTATAGAACACTACGGCCTAAAACAGCAAAATACACCTTTCTACAGCGTATATACAATATTTGCCAAGGTAGATAAGATTCTGGGACATTTTTTACAAAGTCTCAATCACAACTACAAAAAAACAAAGGAAATGTTTTGGGAGTGATAGATATGTTTATTATCTTGATTGTGATGACAGTAAAATGAGTGTATATATAAGTCAACATTTGCCAGTTGTTCACTTTATGGGTGGGTTATTTTTCATTTATATTTCAATTTTATCTCAATCTGAGTGTTTTAAAACCAATTTTTAATGAGTTTGTAACGATGTGAAAAAAAAAACTCTGAGGAAAAATGGCAAGATCTAGTTGATCTACATGTGTTACAATACCTTTTATTTTCATTATACTACTTACTCATAATTTCTTGGACATTGTTTACCCTAGCATTACAGAGGAAATTTTCTAAAGTCTAATCTAAACTAATTAAGAAAATACACAGTAATAATAATATTAAGGTAAATATGGACAACAACAACAGAAGGAACAATATTGACTTGGGACACCATTCAGTGTTTCTCATCTACTGTAACAGGTCATATTCTTCTTAAATTATGGTCAATAGTTTTCATCACTTCATCTTCCAGCCTTGGTACTTGTATCCTTTTCTTACCTATGTGTCTTGCTGGTGGTCAAGAACCACAGATCTCAAAATGGGAATGTTCATGAAACAGACATTCTCCTTTTTAAAATTGTTGATCCATGATGCAGGCAAAGTGCCTATTACTGCTTACCTGGATTATAATAGCCTAAATTGTCTTTGGATTTCTACATTGCTAAGGGTATTTTACATCTCATATCATGTGTCTTTGCATTTTTAAACTTTGCTTCTCTGTTGTCTTCCAATTTAAAGATATAATCTTCAGCTTGTCATTCAAAGCCCTTCATGATTATACAACTGCCTATGACAACCATATTCTATTCATGTTTTCGAAACTCCAGTAAAAGCAAAGTACTCACAATTTTCTACACATTTTAGTATTTTCCTACCTAGTATACTTTATTCATTCTTTCCCTTCATGTCTCCTTCTGGTGAGAGTCTATGTCTCTGTTACCCATTTCATAATACTTTCATAATTCTCCCTATTAATAGTAACATTTCCTTCTTATGAATTGTTGTGAGTTTGTCACAAATTTAGTACAGACTATACCTTGCATTAAAGTTCTTTTCAGTTGTTTTATGTACCTAGTGTTGCATCCTTTAGAGGAAGAGGAAGGACTCTGCCATGTTTATTTCTGTATTTACCAAACTCTCGAGCACAAAGCAATGCACAACAGATTGCCAAATTTTTGTTAGGTTGATATTAATGATTGTCATTTCAGTGATGAATCATAAAATATACTACCCTCAAATTGTGCTTATTTCATTATCTCTTTTATATACTACTATCTCATAGATTTTTGTAATCAGTATCTGGCTTAGATATCTGATCCTACCCTATAAGACATATGACATTAATTAGACATGGCCTAACCTCTTTTAACTTCTGTTTCCAGGGTATGCCTTCAAAGAAATCCACTGAGAAACAGAAGAACAAAATAAGGTCTTGAAATGTGGTTAGAGGCTAACCACATCATAAGTTTGCCATATTAAGCATAGAGATTCCTGGGGTATTTCTTAATATATAGATAATTATGAGTATGCAAACCACAAAAGCTTATGACTTCATGCCAAGATTCAACTGTGTGGCTTAAATGTCACACAATTTGTAGATTAGTTTCTGTTTAAATACTGGATGAGTTTATCATAGCATTTTTTGGAGAGAATGAGTCATCTCAAAAAGATATATAAATATGCTGCTTTTTTCCAGAAAATAGCTGAATCCTCCAGAAAAAATACCTTCAGGAAACAACTGACTACATCAATTCACCGTACAACGCAGCTATATGCAAACTATGTTTGGACTCTACAAGGAAAGTACTCTCTTGTGTTAATTTGTATCCCAAAGCCTTGTATTTATCATCAGAAGAATTTTCAAGTGAAAGGGAGAAATAGATCAAAGAGTTTCAGTCTTTCTGGAAGAACTTCTTTCTTTCCCCTTCAATATCTGCCATATAAGCCAAGGACATTGTGTGCTCCTCCTCTAAATTTTTGGCCCAGGTGTGAAAGCAAGCTCTTTAATATGTCTTTTCCTGGTATAGTTAGCACTATATAAAATTTTAAAAGTTTGGAAAATTATATTGTTCTTTAAAATTGAGGGGACAAAAGCAAAAAAAACCAAAAGCCTGAGAAAAAATGAAGTAAACAATTCACAGAAAAAGCTATAAAAATGGCTTTTAAACACCTGAAGATATACAAAATTCTGTCATGAAAGAAATTAAAATTAAAAATATTCTACCATTTTTCTTATATTAGAAAAGCAAAAACTCAGAAGCAAGAAAACATAATTTGTTGCTTAAGTTGTGAGGAAACAAGCACCCTATTAACTTTGGACTCCAAGATTTATGTTTTCTTTAATATCATCATTATCCTTTTCTGGTCCTGCAGTGGTAGTTGCTTCATACAGTTACTACTTCCACCCAACTCAAAAATCCTTTCCACAAAAGTAATAGAGAAACAAAACAGCTTATTATTGAATAAGTTTAAATCAGAATGTGACATATAGTACAATCTGCTAAGAGATTGCAAAGACAAAAAATAACTCAGCCTTTTTTGTATATAGTGAAGCAGACCCAAGTCATTACATACATGTTTTCAAAATAAATGATTACTAGTTTTTCAGAAAGAAGATTTGACAGCATCATTTGTCATAGTTCATCCTAAAGTCAGCATGGCAATGGGGATGATAATCTGCATTAGTTAATTGTACTTATTCAGAGGGAAAACTAATGTTTTCTTTACAACTGGAAGTATTCCACTACTTAGAGTCATATGTTCACCTAGGTTAGCCTTTTATATTCCCATAGAAGCTGGAATCTGGGGTTACCTTCCTTATTGTTTACATTTCAAACAAATGGCTTCCAGATGCTTGAGAAAAGACATTCCTGGGTCATAAACCTGACAAAGATCCTAATTAGTTTTCAAAAGAATATATAAGCATGTGAGATAGTTCATTGTGCTACCCAGAACACAACAATTTAAAACTTACGAGTTGTTTATTTCTGGAAGTTTTCATTTAATCTTTTCAGACCCTATAGACATAGGTAACTGAGACTGTGGAAGGTAAAACTGTGGATAAGTGGGGGACTACTGTATTAATTAGAGATGCTAAGAGAGGAGATTCAAAATCTGAGATCCCCCAAGCATAAAAAAATAAGTTGATTGGGGGAGAAACCAGTGGAGAATATTATGAAGTGGCCCATGAAGTAAAACAAAAAGCCATGTTAAAATGTGTCCTTTGTATAGGAAGTGAAAAAAAAATATTTCAGGAAGCAGATTAATCATCTATGTCAAATGTTGCTGAGGTCAAGCCAGCTGAAGACAGGGGAATAAACACTGGATTTCTCAATGTGGAAGACATTGATGACATTCAAAAGAACATTTTCTATGGAGTTGTGAAGATGAAAGCCTGGCTGATATAAGTTTTGTAAGGACTTTTATGCTGACTGATGGTGCCATGGATGCCATGGCAACTTCCTTGACCATTGGATGGTCTCCCAGTATTAGAAAATCTGAAGTAACTGGAAGACCATGAAAAGAGGAAGAATGATCAACCCCTGTGGCACCTAATTAACTTTGAGACATTCTCTGTTGTTCCTTATTCCCACCTCAATTGATAAGGCAATTGGACTTTGTAACTGACCTTGGTCAACCTCTTGACTCCAACCTACGACCCCCTCTCGGCTTGCAAAAACCATCCTAAACTGTAACTTCTGTAGCTTTCCACTGCCTACCCCAAACCTATAAAACCATCCTATCCCACTTTCCTCCACTGACTCTCTTTTCTGACTCAGCCCACCCTCACCCAGGTGAATAAACAGCCATGTTGCTCACACAAAGCCTGTTTGTGGGGCGGGGGTCTCTTCATTCAGAGCTCGCATTTTAACAAGTTTGAAAAGGAACAGAAAAGCTTAAGACAGAAAATACAGACCACTTTTTCTGAAAGTGTTGTTATAAATAGGAACAAAAATGTACTCTCTACGTGTAGGTAAAGGAAAAATCATTTTTGCTTTTGTTTTTTTAAATGGGAGAAATTATAAGACATGTGAATGCTGATGGAAATGATCTAGTAAAGAGGGGCAGTAAGCAATAGTACAGAAGCAGGGGAGGCTGCTGAACAACGTCGTTGACTGGCTGAAAGGGCACAGTGGAGGAGATGGTTTTATTTTTGGCAATGATAATTATTCCGTGGTAAAGGAAGGAGAGAGTACAGAAGCTGGTTGTTTGGCAGCTATGAGGGCAGGAGTGTCGACCATTCTCTTCTGACTGCCTTTATATTCTCAGAAAATAGGATGGAAAAAATTGTGAGTAGTTTAAGGAAAGGATATAAGCTATATCTATGACAACAGGAGAGCATTTTACCGCTGTAATGGAGTGTGATTGCTGGGCAGCCTTAAGAGCTTCTTTGAGGTTATTGCCTTTGAATTTAAAAGCAATCCACATGGTTGTGCGTTTATTTTTGTTGTTTTTAGTTTCAACTTAGGGGTTGTAGACATAAACCAGAACTTGTGTTTTCCCCAAGTCAACGTGGCAAAGACAAGAGCAAGAGCAAGACAAGAGAGCTGAAATTATAGGAAGGGAAGACATTATAGTAACTGGCCATGGAATTTAAGCTGGCTTAAGAGGGAAGCAAAAAGGTGATAAAATCAGTGGGTTGTAATTATTGATGGTTACGCCATCAGAGAGGAAAATTTAATAGCGCTATAGGCACTCAAGGTCTTTTCAATAAGGAACTCTGTAGGATAAACCACATCACTAACACATGCAGCAGGCACACTGAACACTGTAGAGGGCAAAGAAATCATTCAGTGTTGGAGTAGTTAACAGCACAATTTTTCTAAATTTCAAGAAAATAACAAATTATAAACTACTAATTATAGTTTAATAGCATATTATATTACTTATCATTGAATAATGTATTCTTGCCCATTAATAGTTTAATATAATGGATAAACTTGTATGTCAATTGAGGCTTAACCATATTAACATTTTATTATTTAAAATACTTATATATGAATAATTTAGAAAGCTTTTCAATGATAATCTGATTTATATTTATGTCAACATTACTTTCAACACAGAGCAAAATTTAAACTTCATAACCAAAGTTACATTCATGAATTTTTAAATCTTCCTCTAAGAAAAACAGTTGGCCAAATTTGTTATAGTAAAAATATGTCAGTCACAAGATTCCCTTCTCTTCTATTAAATATCTTTTTTAAATTCCTCTTTGGAACTAAAGCTCTGGCATTTCCAAGAATCAAATAGAAGCATATTGGAACATTCATGATTTTGAATATATGCTTTGGTTTGCAAATCTGAAATGAAAAGGATGGCTGAAAACATTGGAGATAAGTTAGTTTAAAATTCTTCATAAATCATGGCATATTTTCATAAACATGAGGCAAATTTATGTCTCAGGAAGGTTTTGGTATTATTGCTTAAACAAATGATAAGCCTGTGTACTAAAGATTTTTTCATGAGCTTTAACTTTGTTTTAGATATTTATATTTTTCTGTTACAAAAGAAAAGTAAATCTTTTTCTGAAGATTGTTAGAACTGAAACACCTAAATATGTCATTGTTTTTCGTAGAATAACGATTAATAGATAGACTTGCAGCCACATAGTGGTTCTATATTAAGGAACTAATCTGATGTCTATTTTTCAATAACAGTAACAACAACAAAATCATTTTGTGTCAGATTGCTGAGTGAAGTGAAAGGTAAATATGAAACTGATTTGTAATGGTGTTTGGGTGCTGACCAAATAGACAACTGAAGGGCATCATTGGAAAGCCATCTTGGGAGATGTCCTTCAAACCACAAGGGAGACTACAGATGAACACATCTTAGGGCTTTAGTCTTAGGAGTAGATTTTACTGATGCAAAGCAGGAAGCTGCCATAACAGTAAAGTCATTATCTGTGCCTTTCAAACCTACACAGAAGTTCCTTGGTATTTATTTTATTGAAAAAACAATGTACTCCAGTATTCAGATAAGTGTCAGAAAAATAGTTTGTAGAGAGTCATGCTTATTAATTGTCCAATGATAGAGTAATATATATTTTAAATGTTATAAGTATGCCTAAAAGTCTTCTCTATAAAAATAAAATTTATTCATATTATCATTTAATAAATATTTATTTTTAGCCTAATATGGGCAAAGCAATGTATTTGTGCCAAAGAAAAAAATTCATCAAATCTGTCTTTTTGCCTTCATCAAATATATACCTATCTATATGTATTAGCTAGAGATTTTTTTTTTTAACCATGGGAAAAACAAAACAGCATAGCATCTAGCCTCATGACTTTGGGTGGTCATAGTTCCCAAATTTAGATCCACAGGCCAGGCATTGACACTGAAATTGAGATAGTCTACTTGGCATTTCCAGTTGAATATCTAATTGGGAATCACAACCCCAATATTTCTAAAATAAACTGTGATTTTATCTAGTAGAACTTGCTCTTCTTCCCTGCCTTTATAGTTCAGTAAATGTTTCTATGTGCTTATTTCCTTTCTTGCTCTCATTGTCTACAACCAATAGTTAGATAAACCTAGCCACTTTTCACATACATCTGTTTTGGGGTTTTTTGTTTTGTTTTTTGAGACAGAGTCTAGCTCTCTGTAGCCTAAGATGGAGTGCAATGGCACCATCTCAGCTCACTGCAACCTTCACCTTCCCTGTTCAAGTGATTCTCCAGCCTCAGCCTCCTCAGTAGCTCGGAGTACAGGTGTGCCACCACATCCGGCTAATTTTTGTATTTTTAGTAGAGACAGGGTTTCACTGTCTTGGCCAGGCTAGTCTCGAATTCTTGACTTTGTGGTCCACCAGCTTCAGCCTCCCAAAGTGCTGGGATTACAGGCATGAGCCACCACACCCGACCTCTCTCACATGCATCACTAATTTATCCATGTATTTCTTTCTCCATTGCATCCGTTTGATCAAAAACATCATCTTTTACTTGGACAATTGTAATTTCCTTACTGATCTCTTATTTTCTACCCTTGCCTCCACTTCTCAAAATCTTTTGAACTCACAGAAGAGCCAGAATGATCTTATTAAAATGTATATTTTTTGAAAGGTCGAAATGTGAATCAAATTATGTCACTTTATGTTAAACCCTTCAGTGCTTTAAAATTACACATTGACCAAAATTCAAATATTTTATTGTGTGTGCAAATTCCTGGATTACCTGTTAACTTCCCATTTCTGTTACTTGGGCTACTTTTCCTCTCTCCCAAAGCACTGATAGTTACTTTATTTATTACTAGTGAATTTTCTTTATGCCATCACTTGTACAGTCTTTGTACTTATTCCTTTAAATTCTTCTCCTAGCACATGTGTCCCATAATGGCCCTCCTTGATTATTTGTTATAGAATTTACACCAATCTGTAATTATCGCCTTTATTATTTCTTTATTTCTCCTATGTCTCTTTATTAGATTGCAGCATCCAGGAAAGGCAGGAACCTGGCTGCCTTTGTTACTGCTATAAGCACATAGAATAGGACCAGAGAAAGACGGCATAAATGTTTTTTTTACTGAAATAATAATTACATTATTCCAAATATTTCCATTACTCCTGATTCTCTTTTAGTCTTTATTAACAGTGTATACATAGTTATATTTGGCTACATAATTGCAATGACTACAAATATTGTAAGCGGTATATAGAACCTTATTATTTAACATGATATATAAATGTTCACAGTAGCATCTTAGTTCAGTTCCATTTAACATACATGTATTGCTCACATATTGTATATCAGGCTTTGTGTTAGGCACTGGTAACACAGATTAATACAATATGGTTCACTGAAATATTATTAGTGCTTGTAGTTCTGGAATTATCATAGGAAATTTTTGTTTTATTCATCTGTTCTGTGTTTACTTTTCAAAATTCATTAATTTTTACATTTTAGTTATTTCTTTTTGTGATAAAAATATTTTTGTATTTACTGGTTTGTTTGGTTTGTTGTTTTGTTTTGTTTTTTTTTGTTTTTGAGATGGAGTCTCTCTGTTGCCCAGGCTGGAGTGCAGTAGCATCATCTTGGCTCACTGCAACCTCTGCCTCCTGGGTTCAAGAGGTTCTCCTGCCTCAGCTTCCCAAGTAGCTGGGACTACAGGTACGTGCCACCATGCCCAGTTAATATTTTGTATTCTTTTAGTAGAGACAGGGTTTCACCATGTTGGACAAGATGGTCTCAAACTCCTGACCTGGTGATTTTCCCAAAGTGCTGGGATTACAGGTGTGAGCCACCGCATCCAGACTGTGTTTACTAATTCTAAAAGAAATAGTACATGTACGTCATGACAATTCAAACAATACAAATGTGTACGTAAGAGAACATCAAAAGTCTTTCCACATACTCTGCATCAATCAAGTAGCATTGGTTTTAGTTGTATTGCTTGAAAGCCAATTATAACTAGTGCTATATAGTCAACTGTTAACTCATCAGTATACCAGGAATATCTTTTCATGTTTACCTATTATAACTGCATAATAGTCTATTACTAATTACTTAATTTTTATTTAATCTGTTAGAATTTTGCAAAAGCAAAAATGTAAAGCAAGTTTGAATACCCATCAAATTACCTATGTTAGATGAATTTTATATCTTTGGTTATCTCTTTTAAAAACCTTTTTATGCAATATGAGTATGTTTAAATAAAAAACATACTTCTATTTAACGTGTACTTATTTGTTATAATTACATATTTGTTTGGTATTAGTTTTTCTATTATTGTCAATATATTGTATTTATTTTGCTTTCTTGCTTTTTCCCTCTTCCTATTTCTTCCCCAATTGATACTTTTTGTCTATAGATTTTCTCCCTTTATAACTTTTCTCTATTGCACTGATTTACAAGCCTGGTGCTAGAATTGCCTGCACTGCTTTTATCTAAAAGATACTCTGATAGTTCGTTTTTTACTATAACCCACTCTGGATAATTTGATTTAATGACATCTTGAATCATACTGAGAATACAAATTAAACTACGTTATGAACTTAATTATGTCCCCCTCTCTCCCAAATTCATATGTGAGGACATAATCCCTAATATGATGTTATCTGAAGATGAGTCATTGAGAAATAATTAGTGGCATAGGAGGTCATGAGGGTGGAGTCTTCATGATGAAATTAGTAGATTTTAAAAAATAAAATAAAGATCTCTCGCCCCCTTCACTTGAAGACAAAGTGAGAAGATGGCTGTCTGCAAGCCAGGAAGAGGGCTTTCACCAGGAAACAAATTTTGGACAAAGCCTCCAGAATTGTGATAAAATGAATTTCTGTTAAGTCATGCAATCTATGGTATTCTGTTATGTAGCCTGAACTGTCTAAGACAAACAATATAATCTTTTGAATTTGGTATCAACTCCCTTTCCCTGAGGACCTCAATCTCTGTACTGAATCAAACTCTATACTGAATCTTCTTATGCTTGCAGGTGATAATCTACAACAGTAGTTCTCAAAATGTGTTATGCTTCATAATTACATCTTGAGATTTTTTATTTTCTAAAAATATGCTTGCCTGACACACCTTCACATGTCCTAAATCAGAATCAGGAAATCGAGACAGGCATATGATCCAGGGTATTTTAAGAGAGCTTTTCAGGAAATTATTATGCATACCCTTGATTTAACAAGAAAATGGGTCATATTGACATATTTATTGTTTGGACTCCTTCAGCAATTAGATATATCAAAATTTCACTAATTTTCACAATCACCTCATCAATCTTCAGGAAGTGGCAATGAGCCTTGTTTAGTATTGAAGCTCAGTTCATTCAATAAATGAATTGAATTGAAATTCCTGAATAAGTAAACTTGGGGTAAAATGCTGCAGCCAGGCCTTTTGGTAGCCAGGTTCTCCTGTGGCCCTGCTGTGGTTTCTTAGAAGTGATTTTATTTGTTAAGAACTAAAAGCTATCAGTTGAAAATAGGGTTATACTAAAAGCTAATCACCTTAGTGTTTTCTCAAAGATGAAACTAGTTAGAGATTCTGACTCATCTCATTTTCATAATAGCAATATCATTTTTTTTCACTGGAACTTTAGATACCCTTCATGGCACAGACCTGGGAACTGTCATCAGAATACAAGTCATAGAATAGGATACTCTACTGCTGCTCTATTTATCAAAAAGTAAATTCATCTCTATCTCCTGCTTTTTATTCTCTAATCCCTTCAGACAGTTGCTTTTTAATAATGTGTCCAGAGTGTATAGCTATTATCTGTGGAAGGCTTGGTGTATGAGAAGCTTACCAGGCCATAAGGGAAGTGCTACTACTTTGTATTACCCATAGTATTGCAAAAAGAAACAACCTTTTAAGGAAGAAAATGATAAAATATACAGCAGTCCTCTCAACTGCAGTTTCACTTTCTGTGGTTTCAATTACCCATAGTCAGCCACGGTCCAAATATAGGTGAGTACAGTACAGTACGCTGTTATTGAGACGGAGACAAAGAGAAAGAGACCACATTCACATAACTTGTATTAGAGTATTATTATAATTGTTCTATTTTATTATTTATTGCTAATCTCTTACTGTGCCTAATTTGTAAATTAGACTTTATCATAATGATAAATGTACAGAAAAAACAGTATATAAGATTTGATAGTATCTGCAGTTTCAGGCATTCACTAGGGACCTTGGAATGTATCTCCCTCAGATAAGGGGGGAAATCTGTAGTCTCTTCTTGTTACCAGTGGAGGGCGTCTAGATTCTTTGTGTCTTAAACAAAGAATTGGATAAAATGCACAAACAAAGCAAGGAAGGAATGAAGGGATTTATTGAAAATGAAAGTACACTTCATGGTGTGGGAGCGGGCCCAAGCATAGGTGTTCAAGGGCCTCATTACAGAATTTGGGGAGTTTAAATACCCTCTAGAGAATTCCATTTGTTACTTGGGATATGCCCTATGTGAATGAAGAGGATAAAGTAAAGTTAGAAAGTTATTTACTTGGCCTTCACCCTATGGAGAGAATATTTCCTATCTTAGCTGAAATGTGAATTGGCCTTATGTTCCCTGCCTTCAGACCTTCTTTTTCTGTCTCATCTCCCCTCTGAGAGATGTGATTCCCATCAATCTTTATGGGAGGCAGAGAGACTGATGGCATTTTTTCTGTATCTGCTTCCTGCTGGCTTGGGGCGTAGTCCCCACCTATTATGGAACATGGTACACTCACCCTGCTCTGTCTGGTGGTGGCAAGGTAGATTCTTGATGGTCAGGGGTAGTGTCTTCACTTGGAACTGGCTGGAACTTTTGTTGCATAATTATCTGAAGCTTGATGGTCTCTAGGCAAGAGGAAATGAATTTGAATAAAAGATTTATTGGGAACCTCATGGGGTGGATACCTATGCTATCAAAAATGTTTGTTATAGAAATTTGCAGGAGGAACAAAACCTGGTTTGTTCTATAACTTATGTGTTATCTTAAAGTTTACGCACAAGTGACTCTGTTTTGATTTGGTTTGATCTGTTGGGGCCTAGTGAATAAGTTTAGTCCAAAACAATGGTCTCCCAGAATTTTACTTTAAAAAACTCCCCCTTATTGGTCTGGTTCTCCCTTAGGTGAAAGTGTGACCAAAATTTAGAGCAGTAGCACCCCTCTTAGTTACCATTATTTTGGGTTTCCTGTCTCAACATGTCATTCATGAGTTACTGTGTCCTCATGGTTGCATATTTCTTTCAGCCTTTCAGCTCTTGTCATTCCAACTGAAGAGAGAACACATGATATTCTAGAGATAGCTGCATGCAAGCACTTAAAGCCTTTGAGAAAATACAGCGGACCAGGGAGACTATTATTATGACTATTGGGAGGATAATACCAAGAGTTTTGAGTATACTCCTTCCCCAAGTTCCCCACAAGCGAAATCTCCTAAAATCAAATAGATCAAAGAATGAGCTAAAGAGTTTACTCACTTAACTAAGCAGTCTCTTTGTTAATCCCCTACAACTGAATTACTATCATCTTCATCTGTTGTATTTTTTTTTGTAGGCCACAGTGCCAGCAGCTGCACAGATACTTATTTGTTTAGCCAATTCTATCATAACTTTCACAAAAGAATTTAAAAGTCTGTTGTTTATCCGTAGCCTTTACAGTAGAACTTGAAAGAGCTCTTATCATGGGAAATACATTTGTAATCAGTGCATCTTTTACTTTAAATCACAAAAAAAGGACCTAACAAATGATGCAGTTCTAGAAGAGTGAAGGCCTCCTGGCACTGTTCTCTTAACCCATGATGTGGGTTAAGAAGGGTCTACCAATGTTTTGTTTTTGACTAATTATGAGGCAACATACATACCGTTAAAATTTCTTGCCTACATTGGGCCTTCATCTTTTATCTACCAAAATATGGCCCCATAAAGAGTTAGCAGCCACGGCCCTGATCAGCCACTGAAGTTCACATTTATTTAGCACAGATTAAATGCAAAGGTCTTGAGTAAACACCACTAGAGGTTAATTGACATTGACAACCTACCTTAGTAGAGAGCAGTCATGTACCTGTGAATAATCAAAGGTTCATCTTAAGACTATATGCATAAACAAGCTATTTAGATAAACTCCTTTACATTCTTATGAATCTATGCCCTAAGCTTTTAAGAGAATTCAGCTGCCTTCTGCTGAACCTTTTACTGAAGCTATGCAAACCCCTGGGCTTTCTAAGAAGGTTTGTGACTATTTCCTATAACTATAATTTTTCCTTTAAAATTTTTCCCACCACACTGACTGAACTTCCACAGGTCCTGAGTTGGAAATGAAGAGAGAGAGAGAGAAGAAAGAAAGATATATTCCCCAGTATGGAGCAGAAGGGAAAAGGAGACAGGAGAAAAATAAATCCCAAACTTTGGGCTTACCTCTTCCTCCTGGCTGGCTCACCAAAATATGTCATTGGTGGAGGGTGTCCAGGTTCTTGGTGTCTTTAACAAAGAATTGGGCAAAATACACAAAGTAAGGAAGGAACAAAGGGATTTACTGAAAATGAAAGTACACTCCACAGTGTGAGAGCCCATGAGCACAGGGGCTTGAGGGCCCCATTAAGGAATTTTGGGGAGTTTAAATACCCTCTAGATGATTCTGTTTGTTACTTGGGGTAAGCCCTATATAAATGAAGAGAATGAAAAAAAGTTACAAAGTTATTTACTTGGTCTACACCCTATGGAGAGGATATTTCCTGTCATAGCTGAAGTGTAAATTGGCCATATGTTCCCTGCCTCCAGACCCCATTTTCCTGCCTAATTTTCTTGAGAGACTTTTATTTTTCAGAATTACCAGTTCATATTACGTAGAATCAATTTGCTTAGGTATGTCTTATTGGTCATGTGAGTTCTTTTTCATATTTACAGTAATAAATATCACTTCTCAGAATATTTTGATCAAATAAGGGATAGAGGAAATGGGGGACAAGTTCCATGGAGTACATTTCCCAAGGAGTATTTTATTTTGGAAATACTGTATATGAGTAACTTTTTTAGGACATATTACATATAAGAAATTTGCTCTCCTAAAACATTGACGAGATTTACAGTGCTACTGTCAACATGTAAGTATATCTAAATTATATACAATTTATCTTTATTACTTTAAATGGGTGAGTAACTGAATCTATACATAGCATTTATTGCTTTGGGCTGTTCAGTATCCTTCTCACTGTTCTACTAACAGAAGTTTTGCAAAATCAGTATTTTCCTATCTACATCCACATGGTTCGAGTAGGCCAGCCTAACACAGGTTCTTCATTAAACATGAAACATTGACCTAAAGACTAAAAATGACTCTAACAGATTTATCTTGGTGGATGCACAGCTCGTAAAATTGTGTTTTAGTTTCAATGTGAAGATCCCCAGAGCTGTATTACTCTTGGCGTTTACTGAGCCTAATTCAGTGGCTTTTCCTTTGAATATATGAGCTCCTGCATATAATATCCAAACAATCCTTCATTTCCTTAAATTTGTGAGAGTAATTCCATTGTTCAAAGAAAATTACTGGTTCTTATACAGTGTTATTTTTAAATAGCTTTTTATTTTTTATTTTTTATTGAGAACATGAGTTTCCTTTATATTTTGAACTAGTCCACTTTGTTCAACTGAACTAGCATATTTTGGGTATTCTATTAATTGCTCTGGGATAAAAACATTAGTGTGTTATAAATTCTGACTCAGAAAGCTCACAAAATATTTGCATAGGTAGACATGTAACTATCTAACAATAAGCTACGCATTTCAATCAAACATTTCTTTTTATACTTTTCAAGTATGATTTGTCCCTTAGATTAACGTAGCTTAATACATTTTTGCATTTGGATAAGCGCTATTCTCTGTTATGTTTATAAATATTTTCCTGATTTATTTGCTTTTCTTTTAATATTTATTTTCATTATATTTTATTGTATCCATGTATACAATAGTATGAGTACTAGAATATAATAGCCATCCTTCTGATTTATTAAAAATATTGTATATATCCTCATCATAAAAAATGATTTTTGATTATTTTATATATATTTATGTTTATATATATATTTATATATATGCATATTATATATTTATCCAGCAAACGTTATAATGTGGTATATATATATATATTATGTATTTATCCAGAAAATGCTATGATGTGGTATCAGATCTATTTCACATTGTCCTTATTCTCATATTTAATTATACTAATATTTGCTTAATGAAACACTTTCTCATTGCTGATTTTATCTCGTCACTTAAGCTTAGTATAAAAGTTTGAATTAATTTTTGAAATATTAATTTTTGGAAAACGTAGATTATTATGTTTTCTATTGAAATATACTGCACATGTTAGAGAAGTTAAATTTGTACTTCAAAAAATATCAAAGGCATGTCTACTGTCAATACATTAAAAAAAAAAAAAAGAACTTTTGCTTGCTTTTCCAGCAGGAGTTTACTTTCTTTGATGCAAGTTTTATGAAATATTTCACAAGGATGTTAAGTAGAAACAACTTGTCTGTATATTAACTTAAGGGTGCTGTCATCCTTACTATATTTAGTCTTCCCAGCAAGGATCAAAACCTTGTACTTATTCATGTCTTTATCTTGCTTCAATTTTTTATTGGTGTTGAATAAGTAGCCTAGCTTAACTTAAATTAGTCTCAAACTAATTTTATTTACTATTGTCAGTAAAACACCTTTTATTTTCATGTTGCATGTTACTTGCATACAATAATACAAATGACTTTTAATGATTAATGGTATACATTTCAAACTTGCTTAATTAATTTATTACCTAAACCCATTTTTAGTTCTTTTCCTTATGCTTGCATTTATGCTAACTACACAGATTTATATTTTTAATTTATCTATTAATGTAATTTAAAATTACTTACAGCCAGGCCCAATAGCTCATGCCTATAATTCCAATAATTTGGGAGGCAGGATAGATTACTTGAGCCTAGGAATTTGAGACCAGCCTGGCAACATAGTGAGACCTTGTCTCTACAAAGGAAAATAAATTAAAAACTAGGATTGCTTGAGCCCAGGAGGTCAAGGCTGCAATAAGCCACGATCCTGCCACTGCACTACCACCTGGGTAACAGAGCTAGAACCTGCCTCAAAAAAATAAAATATTCCTTATCAATTTCTACTTGGATTTAAGACTTGCATTTCCAGCAAACTGCTTGAAAGCTTTTCACTGTTAACATATTAATTGCAATGTATCCTAAGGGAAATGATAATTTCATTTCAAAAGTGAACGTGAAACTTCATGTCTGGCGGGGTGGCTCACCCTATAATACCAACACTTTGGAAGGCTGTGGCAGGCAGATCACTTGAAGTTATGAATTCAAGACCAGCCTGGCCAACATGACAAAATCCTGTGTTGAATTAAAATACAAAAATTATCCAGACATGGTGGCATGGGCCTGTATTCCCAGTGACTCTCCTAGAACCCAGAAGGCGAAGGTTGCAGTGAGCCAAGATCATGGTACTGTACTTCAGACTGGGTGACAGAGTGAGACTTTGTCTCAAAAAACGAAAACAGAAAGTGATATTGAAACTTAACTTTTTGAACATTATTTTTTATACCTGAATTTTCTCTACTCCGTTCTCACCGTTGTCTTTGTTATCTAGGTTGAAATTCTTGGAAATTTATTGTATAGTTCTAAGTCCACATTCCATGCAGCTAATTATTTACCAAGTCTTAAGGATTCTTTCTTTACAGTGTTTTTCCACATACACCTTCATGTTTAATTTTACTGTCAACTCTTTTATTTAGAAACTGCAGCAATTATTTTGAACTAATTTCCATTTTCCTTTAATCTCCATGCTGCATTCATCCTAGATATATGCCAGGTTAATGTCATTTTCACTTCACAACTCTTATACTCAAAGGTCTTTATTAACTCCTCACTAATTTCTAGTTTTAGTTTAAACCCCTCTGCCAAAGGACTCCTAAAACATGGTCCAAAATAATCATTCCAACCTTATCTCTGAGTGGTACTATTGCATATATCCTGAGCTGCAATTATATTTAGCCAATCACTGTTCTCCCTGTCCAGGAAATTTGAACAGAAGTCTTAAATGTTCCTGAACTTATAATGCCCTTAGAAAAACCATACGGCCACTCCTTAAATATTTCTGTGATTTGTCCTGCAGACTTTGCTATAGAAGTTGATCAATCAAAGTCAAACACATCTTTGAAAGACTGAAGAACTAACCCTTTTTTTTTACATTCCTTTAAAAAAAAAAAAAGAAAAGAAAAGAAAACTAGCTCCACCATACATGAATTCTGCCCGTATTGAGGACAACATTATAGAAATTATCTATATGGAACACATAATACCAGTGAAAATATTCCCTCCCTAAGCAGGGGACTGAGGCACTTTTCAAGGAAATAGCTCTTCACCGATATCAGCGTTTCATTTTATCCACCAATACATCAAAAACAGCCTATACTGTCTTTAAAAATAAGAAGTAATTTTATAAATGAGTATCCTAAGCGTAAATAGAGGGGATTGCCTTAATTATGCTATACTTAAAACAAGTTCAACATTCAGTCTGTAAATTCTACAGAAATAATATAATTTGACCCCACAAAACAGTAGACTGTGACTCAACACAAAGCTTCCCTTTTGCAAATGCATTTTAGTATTCCAATAAATAGGAAAGAAAAGCATTCAACAGAAACTCCAGGTACAATATCTGGGATGTGTACAGACTGTGGCAAAGACAGACACCGCATTTAAACCTCATTTTGTGTTGTGAGTCAGTTGTGGTCTGGTCGCTGGAAGACAGGTTCACTATACATACTTCCATGTTTTTCTTTCCCTAATATAAGTTCTGAATAATGACAGGTCAAACCTGGACATGGGCCAACTTTATTCTGGCAAACATCTCAGAAAAGTTGGAAATAAAGACCTGGGAGATAAACTGGAACCTGAATTAACAATCTCATGGGACAGGGTGGTATCCTGGTACAGGGGTCTGAACACATCAGAAGAAATATATATAAATAGAGGAATTTTAAACCAGCAAACAATCACTAAAGCGAGAAAAGAGATTAAAAAAGTTATTTTAGACATACCGAGTCTCAATAAGATTTATGACACATGTCTTTTCTAAATAAGTTACTGCCAGATATCATACTGCATAGTAAGGAAGAAAATCAAGGCAGAGAGAAAAGTAAGATGAAGAAAATAGTGTGTCTTCATTAACATCTTAGTGAATAAAAGTCCCAAAGCCCGGTTTTATATAGAAGAATTAAAATGGTCTTCAATACCATTATCATTCATCATAATCATTTGTACAAATATTTGTACAATATTTATTGTCCACTTACTATCTTCAAGGTGCTGGTAAACATATGTTAACTCATTAAATACACACACATTCTATAAATTGGATATAGTTGAGACTAAGTTCCTTGCCCAAGGTAAACTCTAAGTGGGGACCAGGCCACCAACACAGTGTCTAATGCCAAAGACTCAATATCATCCAGTAGCCAGCTGTTATTTTAATTTGTCACAAATCACTTGGTTGTGCATAAGTGCCCCCCAAAAGGAACACTAAAATAAAATAAAATTATTTTAATCTAGTATTAAAACTATATATCATATAACTTTGATTTAGCAAATTAGAAAAAGTGGTCATTACCTCAAAATGATTTACCTCTCCATCTACACAAACCAGTTATCCATGAAAAGAAAATTCTCATTGAATAATTAAGTCCCTTGTTTCTCCAAAACTTGAAACTTCGACATTATGCAATTTTTAGGTCTAATCTATAGAACTACATTATAAGTTTTGATTTGCTTTGTTTGTTTTACCACATCAACCACCAAATATTCTCATTGGGTGCATTTAAGAAGAGATCTACCTTATAATATTTATTATATTAATATTAATATATAAATAATATTTATTATATTAATATTTATTACAGTAAATTTATATCTATAGTGAAGCACTACCCATAATGGAGCAATTTTTTTTATCATTTTCATTGATGCAGTATAAAGCTATAGCTAATATAACATGAGTTCTACTACATGATGCTTTATCTTAAAAGTTATTTTTATAAAGTATATATAGTTGTTTTATACAAAGTTTATAACCTATTATATTTTGTAACTAAGTGGCTTATGCACATTCTTAAGTTATAATGTCAATACTAAATACTTAAGAATGAGTATCTAAGGAATTGGAATACATATAAAAATGAAAGTAAAACATATTTTTAAAGGTAATATATGACAGAATTCTTTGTATATGTCAGGATTCTCTTAATGGTTAACAGAAAAGCAGCTCAAGCTAAGTTAATTATAAATGAGAGTTGCTATAGAACACCGAGGTAGCTCAGACTAAAGAAGCCATCGTTATGAAACATGAAGATGAGAGCAACTCTGAAGTCATCAGTTACTGGATCAAAAGACAGAAGAGTGTTAAGATTATCTACATTCATATTTTTTCTCTTTCATTTCAAAAATTATTTATTCTTAATTGACAAAAAATAATTATATATTGTTATGGGGTACAATGTGATTTTTGTTCTATGTATTCATTGTAGAAGTTTAATTAAGCTAATTAACATCCTACCACCTAATCAATTTATTTCAGTGTTGAGAATATTAAAAATCCGTACTTTCAATAATTTTGAAATATACAGTATAATTAGCCGTGGTTCTTATGTGGTGCAATATATCGCTCAAACTTATTCCTCTAGTCTAACTGAGGCTTTGAACATTTTGGTAAATATTTTCCCTTTCCCCATTTCTCCTCCTTCCCTGACCAGCCTCTGGTAACCACCCTTCTATTCTGTTCTTATGATATTGACTTTCTTAGATGACACATGTAAATGAGATCATACAGTATTTTTCTTTCTGTACCTGGCTTATTTGTCTTAGCATAGTATCCTCCGGTTTCAGCCATGTTGTTACAAATGATGGCACTTCCTTCTGTTTTAAGTCCATTGTGTATACATATAACATTTTCTTTATTTATTCATCTATTGATGGCTACTTAAGTCACTTCCGTATCTTGGCTATTGTAAATAATGCTGATATAAAAAGAATGCAGGCATCTATCAAGTATACTAATTGCAATTCCTTTCACTATATACTCAGAGATGGGATTCCTGGATCATATGGTAATCCTATTTTTAGTTTTTTGAGAAATCTTCATAATACCAAAATAGCTGCACTAAGCTACATTTTCATCAACAGTGTATAAGGGTTCCCTTTATTCCACATCCTTGCCAACATTTGTTATCATTTGTCATTTTTCTAATAGCAATTCTAACAGATGTGAGTTGGTATGTCATTGTGGTTTTAATTTGCATTTCCCTGAATATTAGAGATATTGAGCATTTTCTCATATATCTATTGGCCATTTCTGTATTTTTCTTGAGATGTCTGTTCAGATCCTTGACTAATTTTCTGATTGGGTAATTTGTTTCTTTGTTGTTGAGTTGTTTGTGTTCATTATATATTTTAGATATTAGCCCCTTGTTAAATGTATGCTTTGTAAATATTTTCTCCCAATTTGCAGGTTGTCTTTATTCTCTTTTATTGACATTTCCCTATGGCTATAGTGATTTCCATGTAATAGAATAGTTTTTATTTGCTCAAGAGTTTACATATTCATAGATGAACCACTAGAAAACAAAGGTAATTTCCTTAAAGGACAAATTAAAACAAAATTAGAGAAAGACTCTGGCTCAGAGACTCAGAGACAAAGACTCAGCCAGCCATAAATCCATTGCTGTGTCTGTAAAGGTAAAATGCTAATATTAGCTACTTTGGGTCAGATATTTTAGTAATTTCCCCTAGTGTCACGTAATCTATCCCCGCATCCCATTCTCTTGCCAGCTCTGATTTCAGCTGCCGCAGCATTAGACAGTGCTTTGAAAATTCAGACTTATTCTGGAACTATTCTACCTCAACCTAAATCGAGGTTTTATTCTGCTTTCATTCTCTAGGACTTCATGAAGCCATACCAGCCCATGTACTTAAGAACCCTGGTAAGATACAGAAGTCAATATTCCAGAGAGCAATCCTCCATCAATGGAGAATGGGAACTGGGGAAGGGGAGCTTTAGATAATTATCAGAAGCCCTAGTTTCCACTGTGGTAACCAGATTAATAATGCACCTCTATGCTGATCTTTCCCTGTATCATTCTTGCCATTCCCTCATTCTGGCTTCATGATAATGTCCCAAATAAACTATCCTTTCCCAGTTCTTATCTCAGGCTCTGCTTTCAAGGGAACTCAAACTAAGATGTCATCACTTGATCAATTATTTTATCCAGGAAGTTTGTTTTCTCTTACTTTTTCTCCTAATCAATAATTTTAATTTTTAAAAAAATGCTGGCTCCCCTTTATTCACCAACTTTAAATTTCGATGTGGTTTCCACATCTTCTCTGCCAATGCTGTCTGAATAAATTATGTGGACTCTCATGTCTTTAAAAATCATCTGTAAATTTGATGATTACAAATTTATATTTCCAATTGGGACTTATTCCTTGTATTATACTTTTTACCCAAATGATTACTGAAATTGCTTGGCAGTCTATTAGGCATCTCAAAATTTGCATGTCCAAAGAAAGAAAAACTCTCAATACTCCTCTCAAACCTGCTCTTTTCACAGTCTCCCCAACTCAATACTTGCCAACTCCACTATACCAGTTGTTCAGGCTCCAAAGTTCTCTAGCAACTTGGAGAATTTCAGTAGTATCTAAAGTGATTTCCATTCTCCACCATTGCCCTCCTAAAGACTCTTCTCCAGACAGCACTGAGAATGATCCTTAGAAACATAAATCAAATGTTAACACTGTTGCTCAGCGCCTTCCAACAGCTTAGTATGGCATGCAGAGAAAAAGCTAAAGGCCTCATAAAACTATATATAATCTGATGGTTTTTCTTCTGTTACTATCATCTGCTTCACTTTAGCCACATTGACTTCCTTGCTTTACTTGAGTAGACCAAGCATGTTTTCCCAATATACCTACAGTTCAAACCTTCTCCTCCTACAGGTTCCTACTCATGTCACCTAATCAGAGATGTCTTTCATGAATACCATGTATAGCATTTTCCTTAAACATACCTCTCCACATTTCTTTGATCTCTTTAGAAATGTCATTGTACATAACACCAGTTGACATATACAATTTTTGTTTGTTTGCTGTCTTTCCCTTCTCTCTAAATTATAAGCTTTATGAAGGGAAGGAATTTTCCACTTTTTTTTTTAACCTCTATAGTTACAAGACCTCTGAGAGGGTTTGACTCTCAGAGTTGAGAGGGTAGGCTTTCAACTTTTATTTGTTGAGTGAATGGAAGAAGATAGATGAAAGAAGATAGTTCTAGTTCAGTTCAAGTGACTGAATCAGTGAGTCAGAGGTAGGAAAGGAGGTTCTTCTAAATGAAACCTGAAACATCAGTAATTTGGGTAATCAATGGAAACCAATGGGAGCAGAGTGGTGCCCTCTCCATCCCCACTATTATACATTATAGCCCTTTAGTGTTACTAGAATTGAGTTACAAATGTGAATGTGTATTTTTCAGGGACAAACACACACACAGACACACACACACACTTCACAATGTCAGTGGAATAAAATATATGAGAGCCTTGTGAAAAGGACAACAAATTTTGGCTTAAAAAATGGAGAAAATGTTTTTCTTGAGGCCTCAAAAAAGAGGATATTATGTAAAAAACAGCCTCAAAAATCTAATTACAGTAAATATAGCAATATTGCTTTTTTATTTATTATGACTATGGTTTTATATGTAGCAAGAATGCAGTGTTTTCAAGATATTTTATTTTTTATAGTTTTTGATTTTTTAAAGTGTTCTTGATAATTTATCTGAATTAAAAATTGATCATTCAATAGACAAATATTAAAGAGGAAACCAGTGGTTAATGACAATTTAATGTCCTACAAAAGCTCTTATAATTTTCAAAAATTGTAATTTAAAAATAAATCTTCTTTTATAATATCTCTATATTCCCCACATCAAAATGCTGCAATCAACCCATTGTATCATTATGAAAACTGGATTAAAACCCATCTATCTTTTTTATTACAATTCTAAAGTATTTCTCAAATCAAGGAAAATTTAATAAATCTTTTCAGGACTTAATAAAAGAACAGAAGATTTATATATCTAATAAAAAATGCATTCAGTTCCGATACTTTTATTTAATTTGTTTCATATGTCTTCTTACCGCCTATTAGATATCATTTTGTTTCTCAAAATTCAGAGTGAAAATCACTTCTAAAATAATTTTTATGGAAAAAAATATAGATTACTCAGGGATTCCATATGTCTATCCTTTAAAAAAATGTGACTTGCGCAATCAGAGGACATCAGGGGAAGGACTTATTGGCTATTGAACTTCAGATCAATTTGGTGATTTTAACACTGTTTTTTCATAACTCATACAAATTTCCTCTAGAGAGTTTCAGAGAATGAAGAAGAGTTAAAATAAAGCATTTTGAAATGCATTTGAAATTCGTTTCTGTAGCTAGACTATAGAATCGAAGCCTCCACTTCTTTTTGTTTTTAATAGCAAAGAGGCTGCTTTAATGATGAATATTTCAGAGCATGTCAAATTGTGTGATAATCCTTTTCTCAAGGATAAATAAGTATAGGTCTCATTTAAAAGCTCTTTTGAGTATTTATAGCTCATCAATTAAGAATTGAGCAATTAAAAAGGAATCTGTAAGGTTAACCATTTGCTGATAATTAGAATGTGACTATTCCGAATATAAGCATCTGAGGATTTGGATAACGGGGGTGGCTTTGTTTCATGAAGATAACGTTGGATGATGATGGTAATATTAATTTCCTTTAACAAAGTATGCCCTTCCTTTGAGGACCAGAAGAGAGGTTTTAAAACTGATATGGAGCACAAAATAAATGAGAATTCAGCACTGGCATAAGCTTTCTTAAGCCACATGAGTACTGCACTACAGCATTTACCAAGAGGACTATGCAGTGACTACCCAGCAGCAGACTAGAAACCTTTACACTAGACTCTCTCCCAATTAACTAATTATGTGACCTTGCACAATCTCCTTAACCCTTTGGTACCTCTTTTTTTTTTTTTTTAAATTTTTATTTTTTTGTAAAATACCAGGAACTTTCACCAAGAAACTCTTTTCTGGTTTAATACCATCCTTTGTTTCAGAAATAATATACATGAAGTTTTCCTATTGTGTTTAATCTCTAAAATATATACAAAATTGTACATTGTTGTTAACATGAGTGGTTTACACATATTCTAAGCTCAAATCATCATAGGACTATTGGGCTTTCCAAAATACAAATATTTGTAATAAACCCTTAAAACTCATAAATCTAACAAATAAAACAATACTTTATCTAATAAATTATAGAATTTCCTTATTTTTTATTAATAACTACATACTGTGGTAAGTTTCAAGATGGCAATAGAAAATCCAAAATAGCTGGGCCATATGATGCTTTATCTCCTGGTAATAAGAATGCTTCGAATTTAGCACAGTTTATATTATTTAAATATGTCTTTCTTCATCAGCAAATTTTACATCTGAGGGAATATGTATTTTTTCCATAATATTTATATCTGCCTTTTCCTAAAGACAATCTTAAGTCAGATTTTATGTATTAACTTCACAACTGCCTGCTTTGTCTTATCATTATATTCTTCACAGCTCATAAATATGGCCCAGTGGTAGATTAAGACTGCAATGACTAAATTTGTTTAAATTAGTTGCACAAATAAAATCTGCTGGCACATAGAAAAGCACTTCCATCACTGTATCAGTGTGCTCTGATGATCAGCAGTTTAAAAAAAAAGTATAAGGAATAAACGAAATGATATTATATTAAAAGAAGAATTACACATCTTTTAAACTCAATTTGACTTTCCAGTATGATAGGGAATAAATGAAGGTTAGAGAACCAGATGGACAAATAGATTGAAAGACATATTAAATAAAACATGTCTACGGACAGGGGCAGTGGCTCACACCTGTAATCCCAGCACTTTGGGACGCCAAGACAGGCAGGTCACAAAGTCAGGAGTTTGATACCAGCCTTGCCAACATAGTGAAACCCCATCTTTACTAAAAAATACAAAAATTAGTTGGGCATGGTGGCAGGCGCCTATAATCCCAGCTACTTGAGAGGCTGAGGCAGGAGAATTGCTTGAACCCAGAAGACAGAGGCTGCAGTGAGTCGAGATCGCGCCACTGCACTCCACTCCAGGTGACAGTACAAGACTCCATCTCAAAAAAAAAAAAAAAAAAAAAAAGTCTACAAGTATTTAGTATTTACACATGTCTACTCTTCAATGATTATAAAGTAATTAAAGTTTATCTTTTCCAATATTAGTCTTTTAACTTAATACCGTTTTGTGACCACATTATTTCTTTACAGCAGTGAACAAAACAGACAAAAATACCCTGCTTCATGTTTGAGGGTGAGCGGTAACAGACAGCATAAAATAACCAAGATAGCTTTACCATTCTCCTCAACCTAACTAAACTTTGGACAGGCTTATTCTTGTAACGAGGACCCCAAATGCCCTTTCTCCCAGGTCCTTACAGAATCTAGATGACCTAACCACTGAGGTCCCTCCACTCCTTTGTCTTAAAGCATACACTGTAGAAAACTTGTAATTGCAAATTCTTTATCTGCTCCTTTTAAATATAAATATTCTCATAGCCTTTTGCCATTTTTACAACCTAGGGCTATCATTTTTTGAAATGTAATTTTTTTAAACTATGAAATGTAATTGTCAAGAAATACAGTGCCTCTAGCTCCTTCTCTCTTTGAGAGGGTAGAGGCTGACTTAAGTGGGCACCTCGGTCCAAGTTGTAATACTACCTTATATCATGAAAAATTTTAAAGATTTACTTTTTCTTACAGTAATGTCAATTAGCAAACACAGAGGACCTTTGATTCCTCTCACTCCAGCTCTTAAAAACTCTCCAGTCCTCTGTTTCAGGAAAATTGACTTCAGCCTGTGCTTTTGGTATCTCTCCATTATTGCAATAGCCTTAAATGAAGTCATTTTTACCTGTTTAACTTTACTGCAATTTTTGCTTTTACAAATATTATATGTAGGTTTGTCAAAAGAAAACCTGTGAGGGGAAAAAATAGCAGGGTTTAAGGCACTGGTGCTGAGATGCATGTCTTCACAATTTTAAGAAGAGTGGTCAATATAATCTTCAAGGAAAGGGAAACATTTGAGAAAATACTTGAAGGTGAACAACAATTCCTGTGGAAGGATCCTGCCAGACAGAGGAAACAGTGAATTCGAAAACCTTGAGATGTGAATGAAGATGTGCAAGATGACAGTGTTTTCATACTGAAGTGACAAGGGCAGAGAAATGCAATATAAAATTATGGCGGTTACAAGTGCCAGTAATACAGGACCCTGCAGGCCATTGTAAGGATTTCTGCTTTTTCTTCAAGATAGAATAAAAAGCTGTCATGGAAGACTTTGAGCAGGAACAGGTCATGATCTGAATTTTGTTTTAAAGGGGCCACTGCTGTATCAAAAATAGACATTCAGAGACAAGAGTAGAGAAGCAAGGAAACCAGTTAGAAGCATATTGCAATAATTGAGAGAAAGAGAGAGAGAAAGAAAATGGTTCTTGAACCAAAGTAGCATGGAGATGTTAGGAAGTGACAGGATTCTTTGTGTATTTTGAGTTTAATTTGAATAGAGAGTCAATATCATTTCCTAACAGATGGAGATGTAAGAATAGACATGTCAAACATGGATTTAAGTGTTGTTATTATTCTGTTTTGTTTCTTTGTATTTGTTTGGTTGAGTTTGATATTTTATTTTTGTTCATTCCTCCTTGAAGCATCATGTTCCCATTAACTGGGATGGCCAATTTGGGGAGAAAGTTCAGGAGTTCAGTTTAGAGTATGTTAAGTTAAAATATTTATTAAACTACTCGAGGCCCACAGCATAAATAAGTAATATAAGCATTGATTTCAAAATGTTAGTTATGAGAATCAAAAGAGGTTTCACATGAATAGTTGTGTATTCAAACTCTTTCTACCTTGTCTTTGGCAGATTAACAAGCTCAAGAATTTCTCATATTTGAGCACACACAGATGCACACTGTCCCATAGTGTTCGTTTCATTTAGCTCAGTGCTTGCTATTTAACTTTCCTAAGCTTTGATTTCCTTGTCTTTAATTGTGAACTGCTGTACAAATACATTTTATGACTCAGAAGGGACATTACGTCTTCTAGTATCATTACATATCAATCATTCTTGGAAGCTGCAAAACGACTACAGATGTGTAATGGTTACCATATTATCTAGCGTGCAAATGTAATCCAGTGTAAATGATGGAATGAGTATAATGAATGAGTATGTAACAAATTTCTGAGCATACACCCATCAGGTTATTCCCAGTCCATATTTTCAAACTGGATAATAAAATCTTAGAAAGTTTTCCTCCTTCCTTATAAATTTGTTATAAAACATAGTAAGTAGGGGAAACTAACTCTAAATTCCCAGACGGCATTTACTTTGTTCTTTAAAGCTAATTGTCTATGAAAAATGTAAGATAAGGCATTGATTTATAGTGAAATGAAGGGGTTCATTTTCAGTCTTCTGCATATGGCTAGCCAGTTATCCCAGCACCACTTATTGAATATGGAGTCCTTTCCCCATTGCTTGTTTTTGTCAATTTTGTGGAAGATCAGATTGTTGTAAGTATTTGGCCTTATTTTGGGGCTCTCTCTTCTGTTCCATTGTTCTGTGTCTTCGTTTTTGTACCAGTAACATGCTGCTTAGGTTGCTGTAGCTTTGTAGTACAGTTTGAATTCGGGTACTGCCATGCCTTCAGGTTTGTTCTTTTTGCTTTGGATTGCTTGGGCTATTTGGTATCTTTTTAAATTCCATTTGAAATGTAAGGCAATTTTTCCTTCTAATTCTTTGGAGAATGTCATTAGTAGTTTGATAGGAATAGCATTAAATCTGTAAATTGTCTTGGGCAGAATGGCCATTTTAACAAGATTGATTTTTCTTGTCTATGAACATGAACTGTTTTTCTGCTTGATTGTATCATCTCTGATTTATTTGAGTAGTGTTTTATAATTCTCATTGCCCAGGTCTTTTGCCTCCTTGGTTAGCTATATTCCTAGGTATTTTATTCTTTTTGTGGCTATTGTGAATGGGATTGTGTGCTTGATTTGACTCTCAGCTTGGGCACTGTTGGTGTACTGGAATGCTAGTGATTTTTATACATTGATTCTGTATCCTGAAACTTTGCTGAATTTGTTTATCAGATCTAGGAGCCTTTGAGCAGATACTACAGGGTTTTCTAGGTATAGAATCATATCATCTGCAAACAGGGATACTTTGACTTCCTCTCTTCCTACTTGAATACCTTTATTTCCTTCTCTTGCCTGATTGCTCTGGCTAGGACTTTCAGTCCTAGGTATAAGTGACGAAAGTAGGTATCTTTGTCTTGTTCTGGTTTTCAAGGTGAATGCTTCCAGCTTTTGCCCCATTCAGCATGATATTAGCTGTGGGTTTTTCATAGATGGGCTCTTATTATTTTGAAGTGTATTCCTTCAATGCCTAATTTATTGAGGGTTTTTTAACAGGAAGAAATGTTGTATTCTATTGAAAGCCTTTTCTGCAGCTGTAGAGATGATCACATGGTCTTTGTTTAGTTCTGTTTATGTGGTGAATCACATTTATTGATTTGTGTATGTTAAACTAACATTGCATGCCAGGGATAAAGTCTACTTAATCATGGTTGATTAATTTTTGATGTCCTGCCAGATTTGCTTTGTTAGTGTTTCATTGAATATTTTTGCATCTATGTTCATCAAAGATATTGGCCTGAAGATTGTGTGTGTGTGTGTGTGCGTGTGTGTGTGTATGTGTGTGTTGTGTCTCCCAGGTGTTGGTATCAGGATGACACTGGCTTTATAGAATTAGTTTGGGAGGAGTCCCAGCTCCTCAATTTTTTGGTAATACTTTCAGTAGGCATAGTACCAGCTCTTCTTTATATGTTTTGTAGAATTTGGCTGCAAATGTGTCTGGTTCAGGGCTTTATCCACACCAGTGGTAGACTGGATAAAGAGAACACAGTATATATACATCATGGAATACTAAGTCCTTTTCAGCACAGCAGAGCTGAAGGTTATTATCCTAAGCAAACTAGCACAGGAACAGAAAACCAAACACCGCATGTTCTCACTTATAAGTGGAGTCTAAACACTGAGTACAAATGGACACAAATAAGGGAACAATAAACACTAGAGCCTACATGAAGGTAGAGGGTGGAAGGAGGGTGAGGATTGAGAAACAAATGATCAGATACTCTGCTTATTACTTGGGTGACAAAATAATCTGTACATCAACTTCCATAACATGCAGTTTACCTTATGTAATCTATGCAACTCTACCTAAAACATTGTTAATAACTAAGTACATTGATAAACAGATAATAGTAATGTGTTTAAAAGAGTAATAGGATTAACTCACTCTTTTGAATCTAAAGTCCAGAAACAGATAGAAACCAAATAAATGTTATAGTAAATATGAAAGAAATAATCCGTTAGGCAGACCTGGATGTGACTTTTATAGTTATTTAACTTATCCTAAGTTTTGGAAAGTTATTTAACTTCATAAGCTTTGGTTTCCTCATCTCTAATGTGGATATATCAATTTTAACTTCTACACTGGATTCTTTTAATTTTAGCTGAGATACTATGTATAAAGTGCTCAGGATAGTAAGTATTCAGTAAGCTAGTATTCTTTACCTTTCCTTCTTTACCAGCATAAAGATACAGGACATAGAGTTTAGATTTAGACCACCTGGATCAAGTTCCTAGTCCTTGATGTACTAGCTTTATAACCTTTGGACAAATTGCTTAGTGCCCTCATGTGTAAACAAACTACATCTGCAGGGATTAAATAAGTTAATACATATAAATTACTTTTAAAATTCGATTTATGTTAAGGAATATAATAAGATTCTGTCTTCTCTTCCTTTTTCTTCATCTACTACTTATTACCATCATCATCATCATCATCATCACCAGAATCAGTTTTGTAGAAAGAACAGCTGTACTTAATGTCTCATATTTCTCATCTCTTTAACCTAGTACTATCTAGCTTTAGCACTCCTCTCTTAACACTTTCTTGTTCATTCTTGTTAAGATATCGTTCATCCTCTTGTAAAAACCAATGGCCTCTCTTCAGTTTTTATTTTGGTCAAATTTCGTTATCCCCCTGCTTTTATTAACTCCTTTCTTCCTTTTCTTAATTCTACCCCTGGTTTTCTTTATACCTCTCGTTGTTCCTTCTACATTATAAGGCATATATTTTCTACACTCACTTTCTTTCCTACATACAATGGTGAGATTAGTCAAGGACTATGTGATTAGCCCTTTTCATCCTCGCTCTGAACATTATTACTGGGAAATCCCAGCTATGACTGTGGCCCCATCTTCTAACATACAAATCATTACTATGAGCCTTCTTTCTGGTCTCATCATAAATGACAAAACCTCAGGGATGCATTTTTATATTCCCCAGATGGAGTAGGCCTCATAGGAGTGCACATTTCTGTTAGCATTTTGACAGTGTATACTTATTTAAGAAAATTCAAGTACTTTTCTCAAATTATAACTTTATTATCCTGTTTTCACACTAGCCTGTAAGCTATATGGGATTCAAACTCTGTTTAATTCACCAGTGCGTCACAATAACCTCATTTCTGACATTCAGGTATGGTTGTTAACTGCACTGAACTGAATCTGAGTTCTATAAGTGAATATTCACAACCGTTTGCAAATATCAACCAGAGTGTCCCAAAGGCCCAAGAAGCATAAATCCAGAAAGCAAATATGTACCTTTTTTTGGTCTCAATATATTCCCATGGAATTATTGCTTGTGCAATTATTTAGGTGCAAGAAATTTCCTTTGTAACATCTCCCAGAAATTTTCTTAAAGTTACAGCCTAAATGATAGATTTTGGAGCGAACCTAATTTTCTATTGAAGTATTGAATGAATGACAGATACTGCCAATTTTTCCTTCATAGGTAGCTTCATACGTTGAAAGGTTTTCCCATTGATATGCTGTGAATAATCTTTTCATCAACATTAATTGATTAGTCATTGAAGGCAGAGATAGTATATCTTTAGCATATTTTTGAATATGTAGCAGGGAAGCATAGAAAAGGAGATCCATTTCTTTTTAACAAAGATAAGATTATAATACAATAGAAACTGTTTAGAAAAGCATTGTAAGCTCTTAGACTTCCCTGGCTTCTAAGGTCAATCCACTAGGGTTCTAACTCATCCCTATCTACTACATGAAAAGTAAGCAGCATCCTCAAGTCATCTATCAACAAAGCTGGGACTTCAACTTCTGAAACATCAGCTACAAGCTGAATTAGGTCCCCATGTTTCTCTGTAACCTTGCCCAAATATGCCCCGAATGCAGGTTGAAGAAAAGATGTTCCATTGTGTTACTTGAAATATCTCTAGGCTGTGTCTGCTCTTTGGTATAGAATTTGATAATCATGACCCTTATGTGTGTTTATAGTTTTACTTACTGTAACCATTTTTCTCTTATTAAAGATATATCCATTTCTAAAAGCTTGTATAGCTCTTCCACAGGGAAATTTCATTTTTACTGTCATTGGCATCTTTGTCAAAAGATGAAGCTTCCTTTCATCCACTGCTATGTATTCAAACATACATAAAATATACTCTTCCTCTGCCATCTAAGAGTAGGATGTTGTTTTAATAGAAAAATTATTCATAATATAGCAAGTATATAAAATGTCAGAGCTTCAAGTTACATATAGTGCAAAAACCAGCAATATCAATCATTCATTCAACAGCCCAATGGGAGATTAAGTTCATTCTAAAAATCTATTATTTATATTATAATTACAAGAAAGTTTTTGTACCTAAATAGTCAAACAAGCAAACATCAAAATGAGGGAAAAGTATTCAATCAAATGACAGCCATTTTTAGGAACATAATCAAAAGGATAGAAAATATATAAAATCTTCATTTATTTTTCTTTGGAAGATAAGTTTACCAATGGTCACAAAATCCAAGAAACGCATTCGTAACAAAAATGGCATGAATCTAGATTTTAGATTTTCAACTTTATAGAGGTAATGGTGTTGGATTATTTCCATTTTCATAATAATCATGACTGCTTTAAATTTACATACATAGGTAAATTTATGTATATGTATACTCATATAATTATATATACATTTATAAAATACATATTTGGATGGTTAAATTTTATTTATTAATTGCACTGCATATATCTGGTGCTTTTTATATCACTTCAACTCATTTTAGTCTGAAATACATTTCGATCTAGGCTAAAAAAGAAATTCAGGTTAATTTAGTATGTATTTTTATTTCAAATTTTGGAATTAAGAAGAGATGAACCTTAAAGTTTTAATATTTACATTGATTACCTTTAAATTTTCTGGTAAAAACTCATTGCTGTGTTCTTTCACTCAGCCTCCTGTCTCTCAGGGTTCTCTTTACTGCCAACATCAGCATGTTTTCGGGATGCTGTTATCTTGCAAAACTAAGGCATTTGGGATTTACTAGAAAATAAAAATAGGTTTCAACTTGTTCATATTCACCTGCTGTTTTCAAGATGAAAACACTCAGGAAAGCAATTTGGAACTGCATAAGACTTTTTCTTTTTTTAACTTAAAGAAATTATTATATTTAATGAAAGTATGTCAGCTCAATTTTGCACCAGAGAGAAAACTTCTAAGCTTTAAACAGTCATGTCTTGGTGGAAGCCTAAACCTTTTTATTCTCCTATTTTTTTACCTTCCAATCATGTATATGTTTAACTGAAGAAAAAAGCAACAAAATGTACAATATATTTTAACTTTTCTCTGTCCTGAGACTTCATAATTTTGGTAGGTGGTTTCTAGGGAGTGTATACCACTTCTAATTCTACTGTGAACACATATTCCCCTCAAAATGATATGGTTTGTGGGCCAGGGAAATGAAAAATATGTGTGTGTACATATATATACATACACACGTACATGATTATGTGTATATGTATATATGTACATACAATGATTTTACTGATATAAGGATAATGTACATATAATGATTATGTACATATAATGATTATAAAGACAATCATATGTACATATGTACATATACAAATAATCATATGCATAATTTTATCATATGTACACATACATATAATGATTAAAATGAGTATATACATATAATGATAAAATATGTCTGATTTTATATATCTATATATAATGTATAAAATTAATACATGTATTTATATAATCATTATATATATGTAAAATGATTAGAGTGACATCAAAATGAGGGAAAATTATTCAATCAAATGACAGCCATTTTTAGGAACATAATCAAAAGGATAGAAAATAAATAAAATCTTCATTTATTTTTCTTTGGAAGATAAGTTTACCAATGGTCACAAAATCCAAGAAACGCGTTGAATCCAAGCCAACACCAAACCAGCTACCAACAGTTCCTGAATTACATATTATTAGAATTAGTCTTGGTTTTAGTTGAGTTTTATATTTGATTGGCACTGGGAGTTCATGTAAAACATGAGTCTTCTATTCAGCAAGTTCTGGGCTCAAACCCATGTTTGGCTTCTTATGAGCTGTTTGATAGTGGACAAGATACTTCTCTGAGATTTGCCGTATTAATCTGTAAAAATAAGATAATGACATGTTTTATAGAACTATTGTGAAGGTCAGATAACTGAGTTGAGAAGTGTCCGGCATAGTGTAGGTACATAATAGATTTTTTTCTGTTTCTTTTCCTTACACATGTTTATGCATACAACACATACTTTCTTTTTGGAAAGGTCTCACAATCTCCTCTTTTTTCATCTTAATAGTAATAGTTTTATCACACCAGAAACACTTTAGCAGAAAATTGTGTTTGAAGAGCAGCTACTTAGGTACTGGAGAGGTGGAATTACAGTGATTACAAAAGACATCTCATTTACTTGGCATTTCCTTCTAGGGTTGTATTATGCCTCTTCTAAAACCCCTCTTGCATCTACACTTAAGACAAATGGATATCATCTAAAATTCTCCTTCTAGGTTCCTACTTTCTCCCATATCAAACTATGATTTGCAAATATTTTCTTTCAGTCTGTAGATTTCTTTTACCTTGTTGATTATTTCTTTTGCTGGGCTTTCTAGTTGTTGTGCTAAGAATATCAAGAACTTTTCCCTTGTGTTTTGTTCTAAGCGTTTTATGATTTCAGGTCTTACATTTAGATTTTTTATCCTTTTTGGGTTGATTTTTGTGTATGGTATAAGATAATGTGTAAGATATGGTCTGATGAGAGATTAATATCCAAAATATATAAGGAACTCATGCAACCCAATAGCAAAAACAAAATCTGATTTTTAAAATGGGCAAGTGATCTAAATAGGCATTTTTCTAAAGAAGATATGAAAATGTCTAACAGATATCTGATAAAGTGCTCAAAATCACTAATCATCAGGAAAATGCAATCATAAACCATAATGAGCTATCACCTCACATGTTTGGATAGCTATTATCAAAGAAGAAAGAACACAGGTGCTTAAGAAGATGTGGAGAAAAGGGAACCCTTGTACACTTTGGTAGAAATGTAAATTGGTACAGCCATTATGGAAAATAGTATACACGTTCCTCAAAATATTAAAAGTAGAACTTCCATATGACCCAGAAGTCCCTCTATACCCAAAGTAAATAAAATAACACCACATAAAGAGATCTCTGCTTCCATATTTATTGCAGCACTATTCACAGTAGTGCAAGATATGGAAATCATCTAAGCATCAGTTGATGGATAAACACTAGGTGAAATCAGCCAGACACAAAGAAATAAATACTGTGTGATCTCACATATTCGTACAACCTAAAAACAAATCAAATACGTAAAAACAAACAGTGGAAATGTAGCTAACTAGGGATAGGGAGGGGAAGAAAATGAGAAGTGGGTACAAATTTGCAGTTGTTAGCATGAATATGTCTAGAGCACTACACATATTCATATATACAACATGAGCACTAGAGTTAATATTGTATACTGAAAAGTTGCTGAGAGAGTATATTTTAAGTGCTCTTACAACTTACACACACAGGTAATTATGGAAGGTGATTGATAGGTTAATTTGTTTAACTGTAGTAATCTTTTCACTATATACATGTATACCAAAACAGTATGTTGTACATCTTTAATAAATATTTAAAAATATCAAACTCTGAGTGTAGCTTTGCCTAATGAATGAAATGGATAATGGATAAGACGTTGTGACTCTTTATACTCCTTAAAACTTTTATACTTCATATTTACAAATCTGTTTTTTAGTCACTATTTTCAGGACCAAATATTTTTCTGGCTTATATTTTTGTGGTACTTGGCCACAGGTTGCCAGACATACTCATTTAGGAAGAAAGAAATCAAGTTAGGCTTCTTAGTCCATTCTCACACTGCCATAGGAAACTTCCTAGGACTGGGTAATTTATGAAGAAAAGAATTTTAATTGACTCACAGTTTCTCGGGCTGTACAGGAAGCATGGCTGAGAGGCCTCAGGAAACTTACAATCGTGGTGGAAGGTGAAGGGAAAGCAAGGACATCTTATCATGGCTGGGCAGGAGAGAGAATGAGCAAACAGAGAGGTGTTACACACTTTCAAGCAACCAGATCTCATGAGAGCTCACTCTACCACGAGAGCAGCAAGGGGAAAATCTGGCCCCATGATTCCATCATCTCCCACCTGGTCCCTCCCCCAACACTGGGGATTACAATTCAGCATAAGATATTGGTGGGGACACAGAGCCAAACCATATCAGTAGGCAAATGAAAAACTGTAATTGACAAAGGAGAGCTAGAAAGATTTCATGGAGTAAAAACTGACAAGATTCCTTTGCTTATTTTTTAGCAAAGTAACAAATATTGAGTGACCTAGGTTTATTTATATATTCTGAAAATAATTTTCATCTTTCAAGGAAAAAAAAGCCCTATAAATTAAGAAATGTTAATTCTTTTATACAAAATTAGAAACATTTAAAAAATACAGTATAGGATATCAGGAATCACTCTACCATTCAATCTCATTAATTTGTCTCTCTAAAGAATTTATAGTCCTAGCTATGAGAAAGGTAAAGAAGTTAGAAAATGTTAGCTCTTCACATTTTAATATCCGTGATTGATTTCATGATATTATACTGTTTAAACAAGTCCTCTCAAAGAAAATAAAAAAAAAAAACAACTTTTGAAGCCTTTCCTCAAAGAATATCTTTAGAGAAACCAAAAATAGAAAAGACAGTGAAAACTGGAATTTCTCTTATTGAAAGAGGAAAGGATTTAAGAGAGTTTGTCCCCTGTTTCTGTACCACCTGGAGTCATTTCTGGACCCTCAGATGACTTAAACTCTAGGATTTCAGAACACAGGCTAAGATAAAGCAAACTCTCACTACTCTTAGAGGCAGTCTACTTATCTAAACAGTTTTCCATACAGTAAAAGAGAGATACTGTCTTAGTCCTTTGCATATCTTGGTCCATATGTCAATGCCAGGCCTGGCTTTTAGTTTCTATATCCTAACAAGGTCAAAGATAGCAGTCTAGTAAAAATGTCTTCTGTGTGTATATTCAGGTACCTGATTTGCAGCAGCTTCTGTTATGGATTTTGTATTTCGGCCACACATATGGCACAGCTGTACAAGAACTGTATTGCTGCTTGGCATATTGCTCATGACTCACAAGTAATCAATACATATATACTATATATATGTGTACATATATATATATATGTTGGGAGCTCTTCTATTCAAGACATTACCCAATTTGGTTTTCCCTTTGAAGATTGAATCTTGATGAGATATGTATTTGAAAACCACTATATTGCTTAACCACAAGAAAGCACTTTGCTTCATGTGGAGTCCTGCATAAAAGATGTGAAATACAAATGTGAGAAAATTCAGCCCACAGACTATTGGAAGTGTTTCATCTCATTCATGTACATTCCAAATAAATGTATAAGGAAAATTTAATTATTTCAATTTGTCACATCATTTGGTATATGTTGTTTAGTTGAGAAATTCTGAAAGGCTTTTCAGATTTTTCTCTTATCTTTAAAAAATTGTTTTATGTCTCATGTTACTTCATGAGCCTGATTTGAATGAAGTCACAACACATCCATGATTTTCTAAGTAGACCTTTATGAATGAAACAACTTTTTATTTTGTGTACCTTTTGTGTTTCTTAAAATATATCCACCTCTTTTTAAGAAATGAAAAGTCCTTGAACTTACATATATAAGTTCATATGTAAGAATACATATGTAACAATAGTTTTATGTGACAATATGTAATTTATATTAAGATACTGCCTAGCGCAGTGGCTCATGCCTGTAATTCCAGCGCTTTGGGAGGTCAAGGAGGGAAAATCATGAGGTCAAGAGATTGAGACCGTCCTGGCCAGCATGGTGAAACCCCATCTCTACTAAAAATACAAAAATTCACTGGGCGTGGTGGCACTTGCCTGTAATCCCAGCTACTCAGGAGGCTGAGGCAGGAAAATTGCTTCAATCCAGGAGGAAGAGGTTGCAGTGACCTGAGATCACACCATTGCACTCCATCCTGGTGGCAAAGCAAGACTCTGTCTCAAAAGAAAATGAAAAAAGATACTGTACAGAGTATTTTCTCGCTAATTAATGAGATGAACAATGAACTGGATTTGAAAAATTCATTATTATTTTCACACAGCCAAAATTTATATACATGTAAATAAAATATTAAGTTGAAGCAATCATTTGTCAAATCCTACTTTAAAATAATTGTGTAATTATTAGGTTTTCAAAATTTTTATGAAATTATTTGTTCCCCATAGAGGAAATATTTGTATTTTCTTTTTAAAAAATCTTTAAACTTGTTCTCTAGCATATTTTCTTTTTTTATTTTATTTTTAAATTTTAATTTCCAGGGTACATGTGTAGGATGTACAGGTTTGTTACAAAGATAAAGGCATGCCATGGTGGTTTGCTGCATCTGTCAACCCATCACCTAGGTATTAGGCTTGCCATGCATTAGGTATTTTTCCTGATGTTTTCCCCACCCTATTCCACCATCCCCCAACATTTTTAACTTTTGAGAAGTCAATTAGCAATTAGGGAGAGTTTATTTTTTACATAAATTCTTGGCTGCAATATTAATTTCTTGACTATCATGAATAGTGCTACAATAAACATAGGAATGCCCTTTTAATTGGGGAGAGATGATGTCTCATTCTGGTTTTAATTTACATTTCTCTGATGATTAGTGATTTTGAGCATTTTTTTATGTACCTGTTGGCCATTTGTATGTCTTCATTTGAGAAATGTCTATTTCAATCTTTTGCCTACTTTTGACTAGATTTTTTTTTTTTTTGCTATTGAGTTGAGTTTTACATTCTGATTATTAATACCTTATCAGACGAATATTTTGTGAACATTTTCTTCCCTTCTCTGGGTTGTGTCTTCACTTTGTTGATTATTTCCTTTGCTGTACAGAAGCCTTTTAGCTTGATAAAATCCATTTATCTAGCTTCATTTTGTGTCTTTGCTTTTGAGGACTTACTTTAAAAATATTTTCCCAGACGAATATCCTGGAACATTTTCCCAATATTTTCTTTCAGTAATTTCAGGTCTTAGATTTAATTATTTAAATCATTTTGATTTGAATTTTTATATGGTAATGGATAGGGGTCTAAATTCATTTTTCTTCATGTGACTGTTCTTTCCCTGTTGTATATTCTTGGTTCCTTTATCAAAAGTGTGTGGACTATAAATCCATGAATTTGTTTCTGGGTGCTCTGTTCCATTAATCTATGTGTCTGTTTTCATGCCAGACCATGCTGTTTTGATTATTATAGCTTTCTGGTATATTTTGAGATCAGATAATGTAATGCTTCCAGCTTTATTCTTTTTGCTTAGGATTGCTTTGTCTATTTGGGTTTGTGTGTGTGTGGGTGGGTGTGGTTCCCATATAAATTTTGTAATTGTTGTTTTTCTATTTTTGTGAAGAATGGTGTTTGATAGATATTTTGTTGAATCTTAAATCGCTTTGTGTAGTATTGCCATTTTAACAATATTGATTCTTCCAATCAATGACCATGTATTATATTTTTCGTGTGTTCTCTTCAATTTCATTCATCAGTATTTCATAGTTTTTCTTGTATAGACCTTTCAATTCTTTGATTAAATTGATTCCTAGGTATTTTATGTTCTTTGTAGATATTATAAATGGGATTACTTTCTTGAATTATTTTAGAGATTGTTTGCTGTTGGCATATATACATTCTACTGATTTTTGTATGTTGATTTTGTACCTAGTGACTTTACTGAATTGATTTATTAAGTGAGTTCTGTTTTTTGGTTGAGCTTCTAAATATAAGATCATGTCATCTGTGAACAAAACTAATTTGACCTTTTTCTTTCCAATTTGGATGTCCCTTATATTAATTTCCCTTGCCTAATTGATCTGTCCAGGACTTCTAGTACTGTGTTGAATACAAACAGTAATAGGGGATATATTTGTTCCAGATCTTAGGGGAAAGACTTTCAATTTGTCCTTGTTCAATATGATGTTTGCTGTGGGTTTGTCATAAATGGCCTTTGTTACTTTGAGACATTTTCTTCTATACCCAGTTTGTATAAGGTTTCTGTCATAAAGGTATATTACATATTATCAAATGCATTTTCAGAATCCATTGAAATGATCATATGGTGTTTGTTCTTAGTTCTGTTAATGTGATGCATCATGCTTATTGATTTGCATATGTTAAATCTTCCTTGCATCTCTGGGATGAATCCTACTTGATCATAGTGAATGATCTTTTCAATGTGTTGTTGAATTCAGTTTGCTAGTATTGTGTTGACATGTTTTGCATCTGTTCATCAGTGATATTAGCCTATAGTTTTCTTTTTTGGTTGTGTCCTTGTCAGTTTTGGTAACAGGGTAATGTTGGTGTCATAGAATGGGCTTGAAATATTCCCTCCTCTTTAGTTGTTTCGACCTTTGAGTGGAATTAGTATTATTTCTTCTCAAATATTTGATAGAATTCATTGGTAAAACCATTAGGCTCTAGGCCTTTCTTTGATGGGAGACTTTTTATTATGGTTTCAATCTCATTATGTTTACTGACTTGTTGAACTTTTTTTTCATTTCTTCATGGTTCAATCTTGGTAGGTTATATCTGTCCAGGAATTTATCCATTTCTTCTAGGTTTTCTAATTTGTTCAGACATAGTTGTTCATAGTAGTTTCCAACGATTATTTGTATTTCTGTGATTTCAGTTATTATGTCTCCTTTTTGTTTTCTATATTTATTTATTGGGGCCTTCTCTCTTTTTTTTTTATTCTTAGTCTAGTTACAGGTTTGTTGCTTTTGTTTGTCTTTTCATAAAAACAACTTTTCATTTTCTGTATCTTCTGTATTTCTTTTTGGTCTTAATTTCAGTTATTTCTGCTGAAATCTTTATTCTTTATTTCCTTTTACTAATTTGTGGTTTTGTTTTTTCTTGTTTTTCTAGTTTTTTTTAGATACATTTTTAGGTTGTTGTTTATTTGAAGTCTTTCTGTTTTGATATGGGCATTTATTGACGTAAACTTCCCTGTTAGTATGGCTTTTGCTATATCCTATAGATTTTAATATGCTGTATATCCATTTTCATTTGTTTCAAGAATTTCTTTTTATTTTTCTTCTTAATTTCTTCATTGTTCATTGGTTATTCTGGAGCAAGTTGTTTAATTTCTAGTCCATTGTGGTCAGAAAATTATTTGATATAATTTCTATTTTTTTGAATTTGTTGCAAGTTGTTTTGTGACCTATATTAACTTGTTAAATTGACCAGATTTTTGCAAATGCATCATATGTTTATTGGTCTGCATATGGTATCACATTCAAACTAAAAATTACAATAATTAAGTGGTTATAAGTACATAGTTTTGTTTAAATGAGACCTTGGGAATAGCTGACATTAATTAGTGATGTATTAAAATATCTAATCATATACTGTATCCCAACCACACATTCTTTCTCCTTTATGTCTGCAATTCTAATAGTGAAAACTACACATTTTCAGCCATTTAACCTTAGAGATACTGAGCTATTTTCTCTTCCTCTTACTACCTCTACATATTTAATTATCAGTCCTGCATTCTCTACAAATCTTTCTTTCAATTTTTAATATAATATTGTTCATCTTATCTCTTCTTTTAGTGATTGTATCAACTGACTGTTAATCTTCTTCCACATGTAACTTGTTTTCTCTTCTATTGCTAAGTTAATTTCTTAAGGCAAAACCATGATTATAGTCAGACGCTGTGTCATAAATATATTCTCGATTCTTTATGGCCAACAGAATAACATAAAATATATAACAGATCATAATCTAGTCTGAATCAGCCTCTCCTATCATGTCTGTGGAATTTTAACAAACTCTTCACTTACATTTTCACAATTAAGCACTGTTATTCTTCCACGTAGGTCTTGGCCATTTATATCATGACTATGTACCTTCAACTTGGAATACTCTTCTTTTCATCTCCAATATCAATATGTAACCTATCCTTGAAGGGGCAACTGATATTCACCTTCATATTTTAAGTTTCATTCTCTATTGAAAAATATTGATCTACTATACTTTATCAGCAATATAGAATAGATCAAAATATACCATGTCTTAACTATCTGTATGTGCGTCTTATCTTTATGCAGTAAGCTATAAAATCCTCAGGCATAGAAAACATGCTTCATTTATCCTTGCACCCTTATCTAGCAGAATTTCTGACAGATACTTGTAGAATATTTATTGAATTGAATTATTTGATGACATATAAAATGTCCAAACTAGCACATTGCCTTTAATAATTCCTTCTCACCTATGGTACCTCCACGTAATTAGAAGTGACCTGGCTGTCTATCCTCATGCCTTAGAGAATATTTCCTGAACTCACTCATTCCATTTAACTGAAATTTGCTTTATTTACTTCAGGTAGCTGCCCACACACTCTTCTTCAAAATCTCCTTGAATTTGGTGCTTTCTATTTCTCTTTCATTCCCAAAATTTTCATGGAAGTTTATCTTTTATTCAAAGAAACTTTCTTTGGCTTCTCTTGACCATTTCTTTTTTATCCTTTTGTACACACACACACACACAAACACACACGCATTGCTGTGGGACTTGGAAGTTAAGACTTGGCCAGTTAATTACTTTTGTTATTGTGTGGTGCTGACTATCATATTTTTATGTCTGGGTATTTTAGGTATTGCACATTTCTTAATAGCAGTAAGAGTCAGAAGGAAACATATGCACTGATTATTAATTTTACTGATATAAATCCAAAAATTAAAATTAAATTTATTATAGGAAAAGCAAGCAAGTTTGGTTAGGACAAAATAATAAAGAGAAAGTATTGTTCCATATTCAATCACCATGGCATTTTTCCCTCAATTTTTTCCATGTTAGAACTCTTGTATATTTTGCTCACATATTGCCTATGTGATCTTTAATATTTCCTTCTTTAGTTAAAATACTTTTCTTTCTCTTTTTTATCCTTTTCAGGATGTACGTATTTATATCAAAGAAAAACAAGCACACTTAGTGTCATTCAAGTAGAGATTTGAAGAAGTGGTTCTGCCTGATGCTTTGCATCCTTCATATTCTCTCATTCCTAGAACAAAAAGGAAGTAAATGAAGTTGCTAAGAAGTTGGAAACACAATTGTGCAGTGAAGAAATCAGATAACTTATGAGCAAATCCCCAAAGTGAGTTTCTTATTACTACATAATACAGCCTTCAAATTAGTTTGATAATCTCCAAGACAAAGAGAGAAGATAATTTACATTATCCTTACCACTACTTATATAGTTGGCCAGAATATTAGGTGAATGTCTTTATAAATGTGGAAGAGGAGGTGGCCATATGAGTCTCTTGAGCCATATTCCCTCAATGGCTAGAGGATATGTCCAGTGGCAAATATGTTTTGATTCAATATTTGTGTGCTGAACACACAAAATAAGATATGAACAACTGGGGTGTGAGGACTGCTCAGTAAAGGGTAGTAATTTGTGAAGTCTAATGTGAGCAGACAAATAAATATCAGGGAAACCAGAAGAAATAACTGGTTATAGACAAATAGAAATGTCAAGAAATTCACCCAAACTATAACTGACCAACTAACACTCAGATAAGACAAGATACTGAGAAAGAGAAAGAGATCAGTACTTAATGAGGAGAAATTTGAAGGCATGTCCAAAGCAGTAGGTTAACAAGGTGGAATGGAGTGAAAATTTTTCAAATGACTAAAGGCTAGAAGCATTAAATCAAAGAAAAATCAAAATTGTATAGTTGAAGTGTGGATATTAGGAAAGGAAGAAAAAGGATAAACATAGAAAGAGAGTAAAATAACAAAATCCAGTGGAAAAGGAAAAATATGCAAATGACACAAATTCTTGCGCTTTTGGTAAGATGATAGAGAAAACAAATAAATATGAGTTATTTATGTAGCTCACCAAATTGAGATACATAATTTCCACTAATCACTTTTTAACATTCAGTAATATCTAAGAAGGCAGGTTAGATGCAGCAGGTGAGTATTAAAACATTAAAGAAACACACATAAACATGCACAAATAAAACTCCTGGGTTGCTTTTATTATATAGTAATAAACAAAAAAAATGCCTTCAAATAGGAAAAAAATAAAAACAAAATGAAAAAGAGAAAGATGATGAAATTTTGGAATCTAAAGACTAGAAACAAATGTTTGAAAAATTGTCAATGTAGAGGAAATGCTCTGTACAAAGGCGTCTTTTATGAGATTTGTAGTAATTATCACCGAGAAGAAAAATGAAAGCAATAACATCAGGATAGGAAAGGAGGACTGTGACCATGAGGTTGAGTAACAAGGAAAAAATCTAAGGAATTAGTAAATATTTAATAGAGAAAACCACCGAAGGGAGGAGAAAGAATATGGAATTTAAATAAGCAAACAGTTAAAGGAAATCAACATAAAAAAGATTATGACATGACACAAATGCATTGTGTACCTTTGTGCAGTCCTGAGACAAGGTATATATAAGTTATACATAATTTGGTTATAGCTGATTTACAGCGTTTCACCTCAATAACTCCATGAGTGACAGAAATTTGAAAATGCTATCCCTTTGGGATATTTTAGTGAGGCATGATGAAGTAAAAAGGCTGAGGTTTGCAATCATATCTGATTTGGCCATGCTACATCTATTTGAGCTGAGGGTGGATGGCACAGTAAACATAATGGAAAGAAAACAAAGGAATGTGACAAAGAAAATAATAATTAAGCACATGTAAGCCTGAGAGAAAGAAAGAGGATAACACTTCAATAGTCAGCAATTTTGTATCCCAGCCACTAAGTATTGGCTAAAATCTTCCATTGAAATTCTGCCCTGCGCTACTTCCTTCATTGCGAGCAAAGCCATTCATCAGTTCTTTCATGCTGGTTCAATTAAATCCTATAGTGCTCCCAGGCAATGTAGCATCAGCTCTGGTGAAGAATTTCAATTCCGTAAACAGGCCTGTAAATATGCTACTGTGGATAAATTGGCCATCAGGGTGATAGAGAGTAGCAAACGAAAATGTGTGATTACAGCTAGTTTTAATGTGCTAGAAAGCTGCTGAGCCATTACTGTGAGCAAGAACAATGCTTTTGCCTCCTCTGCTTATCTAGTGGTTTTGCTCTTTTTCCATATTAGCTCTTTTCAGGCAAATACACTTTGTCTGATTTGTATTTCTCACTTAGTTACTCTCACAATGACCTTGACCTAGATTTTTTAGAACTAAAATCTAACGTACCCTTCAAGTCCATTCTCTACCATGTATCATCTTCATCATACTTCATCCTCCTAGGGTCTCCAATCTTAGAGTACTGGAAATGTAGGCTGGCTTTCTGTTTTGTTTTTAACCTTTAAAATAACTAGGAGAACTCTGACCTATCTTCACCTTTGAGTTTTTCTACTTTTGTATCTTTGTTTTTATATAACACTTAGACAATCAACTTCAGGGTGTAGTGGGAAAAATGATTTAATTTTTTTTTACTGTCATACCACTTGTCTTCAAAGCAAATGTCTTTTTAAAAAGTAATTTGTTTAAAGAAAAAAATACTACCGTTGTATAAAGCTATCAAAAGGGCTGTCCTCTAATAACCTAGTTATCTTAAAAACTTCCAGAGATAAGACTTGGACATTAACAGAAGGAAATAACTTTGTGGAAAAAAAGTTCTGTAACTAACTTATATCTATCAAATACAATGAAATTTGTTCTGCCAAGAGAGGTAATTGCAGGATTTTCTATGTTCAATAAAATAAACAACATGTTAAATCTTGGATTTAAGGGTTTTCAAATATAAAAGCCCCAGGAAAGGCAGCTATGTAATTGTTCTGACATCACTAATCACTATGTACTGAACTTTAGAATTCCACATATTTTTTCCTAATACAAAATTCATGTGAAAGTGGATTTTATGTTGAATATTTTAGGTAAAATCATAAATCAGAAGATTTCTATAATCTTCAATAGCCATTCACCAGCAAGGGAGGCAGCAGTCTCTGTGGCTGCTACTTTACTTAGTATTAGCAATCACAATTCTGCTCACCTAAAAATGCTGTATAGACTGGGCATGGTGGCACACACCTGTAATCCTAGCACCTTGGAAGACCAATGCAGGAGGATCCCTTGAGGCTAGGCAATATAGTGAGATCCTGTATCCATAAAAAGTCAAAAATGTAAAAATAAAAGCTGAGCCTGGTGGCGCATGCCTGTAGTCCCAGCTAATCAGAGGCTTGAGATGGGAGGATCACTTGAGCCCAAGGGGTAGAGGTTGCAGTGAGACATGATTGTGCCACTGCACTCTAGCCTGGGCAACAGAATGAGATATTATCTCAAAAAGAAAAAAAAAAATGCTGTGTACCTTCAGTGCATTGTTCTTTCAACTGTATTCTAAGAATTCAGCAGAGAAGACTCAACTCTACTGCTATATTTACAAGTAAATATATTTAAACAGAGTTAGATTAATACTGTCCTTGACTCTAACATCAGTCTTTTAATTATGTTTCATTATTTAAATGAAGTATGATAGAAGTGTGTTAGGTCACAGATTGATTTGTCAGAGAGGCATTTGAAACAATCTAAAAATACAAATTTTTTAAAATAAGAGGCACGCAGAGAAATGTTTTAGATCAAAGTAGCATTTGAAATAAATGGAGAAGAATATTTGAGGCTACTAAATGGGAATAAAGGCTGAGATACGTTCCCTTTATTTCAGTGTCTAGGATTATGATACACTTCTTAGACCTGCATGTCTTTTATTCAGAGTGAAAGAAAATGTGTTCTTATCCTTTATGTAAAATGAAAGTAACTATGTTATGATTAGTTCTATTTAAAAACATACTTCAGTCAGATGTGGGGTTTATGCAAGTTCAGAATTAATGATTTTAAAAAGAGATCTTATTAGATTTTATCAGAGCCATCTATGAGCATTCCAAAACTTTTATCTTTTACATTTTTATAAATATTCACATAATTGTCAGAGGTAACAGACCAAGTGGCCTCAGAATAGCTATGCAAACTGCAGTGCAATGATGAAGTGATTTAGCCTAGATTTGGATTGAAATTACAGATCTGCTATTAACTAGATGTAAAAGGTCATTTAATAATCGATAAGGTATTATTTAACAAGGAATATACATCTTTCCCAAACCCTGGTTATTTGTTTATCTCTCAAACTTCAGTTACTTCATTTGTAAAATAAGAAATAATAGTAATAACTCATTGGATTTTGAGAAGCTTAAGTCACATAGCACAAGAAAAATTCTCAGCATAGTGAGTGTTACAACAAATGTTAACTAAGCTAATGAATCATAATACATTGATTTAACTTGCAATAACTAGCACAATGAAGTGATTTTTCCTCCTTTTGTGATATAAATGCTGCCTCTATAAAGTGGCATACACATTTTTAATACAAATTTCGAAATAAGTGCTCTGAGATTCTACAGAGGTTGATGAACTATACACCCCATTGTACAAATCAAACTCGCAGGCTGACTTTTAGTCTTATTTGGAAGACAACCTCCCCATTTGTTTTCAAGTCTGTGGTGGCTTTTGAATGTCAACAAAAGTGTTGAGTAGTTATTACAGACACTGTATGGCCCACAAAGCCTAGAATATTTACTATCCTACCCTTTACAGAAAAGTTTGTCAACCCCAGGTCTGTATCATGCTAAACATCTGGATTTTTTTAAGCTCAGTAATTTCATGGGAATTTCAGAGTTTTCTCAAAGGTTTTATTATTATTAGCATATTCTTTCTGTCTGTAGGATGTCAGTGAACCAAAACATAACATGCTGAGACAGAAATATTAATTCCCTGCCATCCCTTGTCTGGTGTTGTTTTTCTCCCAGTCTTTCCTTTCTTAGCTAATGGCACTCAGTTTTCTAAGGCAATTTTTTATTTGTTTTTTGCTTCCACCCCACCCTATCTAATCCACCAGCATGTTTCATAGAACCTGGCCCCAAAATACTTCCTGATGCTCATCTCTCCTCTTCATGGCGTTACCCCACTCTATTTCAAGCTATCTGTATGAGTTTCCTATAGCTACTGTAACAAATTGCTACACACTTAGTATCAACATAAAGCAACACAAATTTATTATCTTATGGCTCTCATGGTCAGAAATCTGAACTAGGTTTTACTAGGCTGAAATCAAGGTGTCCACAGCTGGGTTCTTTTCCAGAAGATCTAAAGGAGAATCCATTTTTTTATTTTCCCCACCTCTAGAGAGGTTCCCTTACATCTTAACAGCCAGCAATTGCCACTTGTGTCTTTCTCATAAAAGAGCCATCTCTCTGGTTGTGACTCTTTTACCTCCCTCTTCCCCATATAAGGACCCTTTAACAATCCTGGATAATCCAGGATAATCTAATCTTAGAATCAGATGATTAGCAACCTTAATTCTATCTACCACCTTAACTCCCATTTGCCATTTAACTTAAACCATTCACATGCTTCAGAAACTAGGAAGTATGCCTTTCATGGTGGAGGGATGTTATTCTGTCTTTTTGTTGAGTTTAAATTATCCACCTGGACTACTGCAACAGGCTCTGACCTGTTGTTTCTATTTATATTCCCTTAAAATCTATTGAATCCCTGATGTCACCATATATATCATAAAACCATAAGACTTCATGAGATCATGCCTCTTCCCTAATAAAAACCTACCAGCAGCTTTCCACTTTATACAGAATAAATGCCCAAACACTTTATGGAGCCCTTCAAGGCTGTGTGTGATCTTCTCTGTTTATTTTTTCCATGGATCACTTCCATCAATTTCCAGAAAGAAGGGTATTAAGACAGCACCTTGACCTTTCCAAGCTTATTATTACTTCTATACCTATGTACTTCTTCAGTCTTTTCCCAAATCTTCACATGGTTAGGTCTTTTTTGTCACCTAGGTCCATGTTCAAAGGCCACTTCTTCAGAGAATTTTTCTGGCACCCAAACTAAAAGTGCCCCTCAACAAATAATTTACTCTACTACAATACCAGCTTTATTTCCTTCCCTAATTTTTAATTTGTTTGGTTGTTTATGATCCATCTTTTTATGTCAGATTTAACTGAGAGCTGAGACTTCATCTATGTTGTTGAGGATGCCATGTCTGTACATTGAGTAGGATGAGGAACAAATAATAAATATTAGATGAGTAACTAAAAGAAAGAACAAAAGAGCTGAAGCTGACAATCATGATGAAAACTCTCTCTGCCACTAGTATACCTCATTTAAAAAATAGGTTTAATAATTAATATGGATTGTAATAGTAAATTCACAGTAAATATTAGCTGTTATCATCATATTATTATTTCTCCAGTAGTACTGGTGCTATAATTTTATGCTCAAAGGTACAAAAGTGCTCTAGAGCAAGGGTAAAGGGTACACAGGCATGATAATGTAATTGACAGCTAATAATTATTTCATATTTTAGCATTTTATAATCATAGGAAATAATTTACAGAGATTATTGAATTTAAGTTTTATCTTCAATTTTACTTAAGAAGAAACTAGCCCTTTATGAATTTAAGCAACTACAAAGTGGTAGAGATGTGAAGCAAAATCCATGTTCTCAATATCTAAATACCCAAAGAAACTCATGAACTCTGTGCATAAGAGTTCAAATGCCACACAGGAAAGAAAATGAAAATGAATCAATAATAACAGAATGGATTTTGAATTCTTAAAACAATTAAACAAATAAACAAAGACGGCTATAAAACAAGGCAACAAATTCAGGAAAAGTTTATTAGATGTATAATGACTAGAAGGTAGAACCCTCTCCTACACACCACTCAGCTGTTTCGTTGAGTTCTGCCATAAATTTCAAAAACAAATTAGTAAAACTCATATTCTTAGTTAATGCTGACTTAAATAAAAATTCAAAAATGACTATAGTTGCTTATTGCTTAAACAGAAGCCTTTCCCTAAAACTAAATTAAAATGTCTTCAGGGACTCCATGTTTGGGTCCCCTTCCACAAACACTCTCATGGAAGCTGTCTTTCTCTCTCCTGGATTTCCCCTCTGGAGTCCCCTTCCGCACTCTCGTGGAAGCCTGTCTTCCCCTCCTAAACTCCATTCTCTCTATTCCCTTCCACTCAGTGTGGAAGCTGCTTTCCTCTCCTGGATTCCATCTTTCTGGATTCTCTCACTCTGTGAGAGTTAGCTGTTTCTCTCTCCTTCTCCTGTTTCTCTCTAAATAAATCACTTTCTACAAAAAAAAAAAAAAAAAAGTCTTCATCTATAAAAAGAGCTTTCAAATAATGATAAACAAGAGTAGTCATGAAATAGAAGCTCTGTCATGAAGTAAGAAGTATATTGCCATTTAAAAACAAAAAATACCGCCACAAAATGCCCAGAGTTACAAATCACATAGCAATCATAGAATAATGGATCTCATATCCGTTCTTGGAGTGCATCACTTGTCAAACAAAGGGGGCTCTCTCCACTTCTTTTACTCTGTGCTACTGAAGCACTACAAAGTCTTCACATGTGCAAGGAAACCACAAGTACGAATAGGTTTATAAGAAAGGAGAATAAAATTAGGCTGTATATGATGCACAGTGAGTGGAACATAATGTAATAGAGAAAGACTAACATGGACATCTCAATGGTTTGAAATGAGACATAACAAACAGGTAGAAAAGATAACTTTGCGACATTCATCTCTCACACACAAAAAGAGAGCCATCTATTGTGTTAAATGTGACAATATTAATAATGTAAGTGAACATGAAAAAAACACTAGTGTTACTATTTGGAAAATGGTTATTTTGATGAAAAATTGTGCATTTTTTCTAGCACAATATTTAGCTTTGTGTCATTTGTGTTCATTATAGCTGTTTTACAAATTTATAAATTGTAAGCTACTGATGGCAAAGCAAGAAAGTTCTTTTCATTAGGTATACAAACTGTGTCTTGTCAGGGAGTACCTTAACTGACTTCTCTCCCACCGGTAGAAGAAGTTAGTTTTACCTCCATTTATGAATTCAATTTAATGTTCCTCTTCTATAATTATGGCTGTTCTTTAGATCCTCTTTTGAAGCCATTATAAAATTTTCCTGGTTTTCTCATTATTAGTTAAATAAAATGTCTAGCATGCATTCATATTTATATCTGTATGATAGTCCTAATTTTACCTTTTTTGAAAATTATCTCATAACACTAATGTCTGTATTAACCATGCAAAGCCACCATGACTATACATAAATCTACCTTTTTTTTTTTCTTTTTATAAGGGGCTTTTTCCCTTTTGCTTGGCATTTCTCTCTCCACCACCATGTGAAGAATAATGTATTTGTTTCCCCTTCTGCTATGATTGTAACTTTCCCCAGGCCTCCCCAGCCCTGTGGAACTGAGTCAATTAAACCTCTTTCCTTTATAAATTATACAGTCTCAGGTATGTCTTTATGAGCAGTGTGAGAACAGACTAATACAATGCCCAAGAGTACCTTGCATAATCTTTTTCTATGGGGATCTGAGAGACTCTTTCATTGCTGAATATTTAGCATTCAGGCATGCAACTGATGACAAGACTTTTAGTCTCAAGTAATCCTCTGGTGTTGGCCTCTCAAAATGCTGGGATTACAGCAATGAGCCACCACACTCAGCCCTTTGTTCAGGATTCTTGATCTATGCTCATCAAGAATATTGACCTGTAGTTTTCTTTTTCATTGTGTCTCTGCCAGATTTTGATATCAGAATGATGCTGGCCTCTTAGAGTGAGTTAGGAAGGAGTCCCTTTTCCTGAATTTTTTGGAATAGTTTCAGTAGGATTGATTTCAGCTCTTCTTTTTATGTCTGATAGCATTTGGCTGTGAATCCTTCTGGCCCAGGGATTTTTCTGGTTGGTAGGCTTTTATTACTGATTAAATTTCTCAACTTTGTTATTGGTCTGTTCAGGGTTTCAATTTCTTTCTGGGTCAATCTTGGGAAGCGTATGTTTCCAGGAATTTATCTCTTACTTCTATGTTTTCTAGTTCGTATGCATAGAGATGTTCATAATAGTCTCTGAGGATTTTTTTTATGGTTTTGTGGGATCGGAGGTAATGTCCCCTTTGTCCTTTCTGATTGTGCATATTTGAATCTTCTCTCTTTTTTTCTTTATTGATCTAGCTGGTGGCCTATCAAATTTATTTATTCTTTCAGAGAACCAACTTTTAGTTTCATTGAATTTTCATATGGTTTTTCATGGTTTTTGATTTGCTCTTGTTTTTCTATTTCCTCTATGTGTGATGTCAGTTTGTTAATTTGATATCTTTCTTACTTTTTAATGTAGGTATTTAGTACTGCAAACTTTCCTGTTAACACTGATTTAGATATTTCTCACAGATTCTGATATATGGTACTTTTGTTTTCATTAGTGTCAAAGAACTTTTTGATTTCTGGCTTAATCTGTTTACTTCAAATATTCATTCAGGGTTAGGTTGTTTAATTTTCATGACATTGTATAGTTTGAGAGATCTTAGTACTGATTTCTACTTTTATTGTACTGTGGTATGAGAGTGTGGTTTGTAAGATTTGTTTTAAATTTTTAGAATTGTCTTATAGCTGAGCATGTGGTCAACTTAGCACATATGTCATGTGCAAATGAGAAGAATGTATATTCTGTTGCTGTTAAATGGAGTGTTCTGTAGATGTCTGTTGAGTCTAGTTAGTCAAGTATGGAGGTTAGGTCCTGAATATCTTTGTTAGTTTCCTGCGTCAATTATCTAATACTGTCAGTGGAGTATTAAAGCCTCTCATTACTATTGTGTAGTCATTTAAGTCTCTTTGTATATGTCTAACAATTTGTTTTATGAATCTGGGTACTCCGGTGTTTGGTGTGTATCTATGCAGAATATTTAAGTCTTCTTGTTGGATTGAACTCTTATCATTACATAATGCTTTTTTGTCTCTTTTCCATTTCCTTTCCTTTTTTATTTTATCTTATTTTATTTTGAGACGAGGTCTTAGTTTGATGCCCAGGCTGGAGTGTAGTGGTGTGATTATGGCTCACAGCAGCTTTGACCTACCAGGCTCAAGTGATCCTCCCAACTCAGCCTTCCAAGTAGATGGGATTGCAGGCATATACCACAACACCTGTCTCATTTTCTCATTTTTTAGAGACAGTATCTTGCTTTATTGCCCAGGCTTGTCTCAAACTCCCACCTCAAACAATCCTCCCACTTTGGCCTCCCATCTTTATCCTTTTTGATTGTTGCTGGTTTGAAGTCTGTTTTGTCTGAAATAAGAATGGCAACACCTGCTCTTTTGTTGTTTACCATTTGCTTGGTAGATTTTTCAACATCTCTTTGCTCTGAACTTGTGGGTGTCATTGCATGTGATATGGGTCTCTTGAAGATAGCACACAGTTGGTTATTTATTTATTTATATCCTATTTGCCACTCTTTGCCTTTAGCCCATTTACAATCAAGATTTATATTGATTTGTGCAGATATGATTTTGTCATTGTGTTGTTAGCTGGTTGTTATGCAGTAATTGCTTTATAATGTCAATGGCCTATGTACATACCTGTGTTTTGTGGTGGCTGGTAACAGTCTTTTGGTCTTTTAGCACTCCCCTAAGGACCTCCTGAGGGTAGACCTGGTGGTAAGAAATTCCCTTAGCATCTGCTTGTCTGAAAAAGATTTTATTTCTCCTTTACTTATGAAGCTTAGTTTGGCTGGATATGAAATTCTTGTGTGGAATTTGCTCTTTAAGAATGCTGAGCACAGGCCCCCAATCTCTTCTGGCTTGTCAGGTTTCCACTGAAAGGTCTGCTGTTAGTCTAGTGTGCTTCCCTTTGTAGGTGACCCACTGTTTCTCTCTAGCTGCCTTTAATATTTTGTCCTTTGTATTGATCTTGGACTATCTAGTGACTCTGTGTCTTGGGGATAGTCATCTTGTATAGCATCTCATGGGGGTTGTGTGCATTTACCAAATTTGAATGTTAACATCTTTTGAGATGTTTGGGATATTTTCATGGATAGTATCCTCAAATATGTTTTCCAAGTTGCTTGTTCTTTCTCCTTCTGTTTCAAGGATGCCAACAAGTTGTAGGTTAAATCTCTTTACCTAATCACATATTTCTCAGAGGTTTTGTTTATTAATTTTTTATTATCTGACTGAGTTAACTCAAAGAACTATTCTTCATACGCTGAAGTTCTTTCCTCAGCTTGGTCTATTCTTCTGTTAATACTTGCGATTGCATTATGAAATTCTTGATGTGAGTTTTTCAGCTCTATCAGATCAGTTTGATTCTTTCTTAAAGTGGCCTTTTCACCTTTCAGCTCTTGTATCATTTGACTGGATTCATTTTACTAGATTCCTTAGATTCTTTGGATTGAGTTTCAACTATCTCCTGAATCTCAGTGATGTTTGTTGCCATCCATATTCTGTGTTTGTCATTTCAGCCATTTCAAGTTCATTAAGAATCATTGCAGGGGAGTTAGTACAGTCACTTGGAGGTAAGAAGACACACTGGTTTTTGAATTGTCAGAGTTTTTGCATTGGTGCTTTCTCAATTCTCATGTGTGGGCTGATGTTCCTTTAATCTTTGAACTTACTGTCCTTTAGCTGAGATTTTTTTTTTTTTTGAGGCAGAGTCTTGCTCTGTTGCCCAGGCTAGACTGCAGTGATGCAATCTTGGCTCACTGCAACCTCTACATCCTAGCTCCAAATGATTCTCCTGCCTCAGCCTCCCAAGTAGCTGGGACTATAGGTACGCCACCACACCCAGCTAATTTTTGCATTTTTAGTAGTGACAGGGTTTCACCATATTGGTCAGGCTGGTCTTGAGCTCCCAACCTTGTGATCTGCCCACCTCAGCCTCCCAAATATCTGGGATTACAGGCATGAGCCACTGCTCCCAGCCTGGCTGAGACTTTTTGCTTTTGTTTTCTTTGATGCTGTTGAGGGTTTGACTGTAGCATAACTTGGATTCAGTCAAGTGGCTTTGTTTCTGGATAATTTTAGGGGGCCAAGGCTCAGCTCAGCCCTCCTCGGCTTTGTGCTCTCTCCCTGGATGGCTGAGATCAGGCCCAAAGCTTTGTTCTCCAGCCCCTCAAAGTTAAGCACCCACTGCATTTGAGGAACCTGGGTATTCCTGGTGTGCTTGCAACAATACTCCAATGGGCAGTGTCTGCAAGAGCACTTTGTCAGAGCAGTAACAGTGGTGTCTGCAATGTGCATTGGCAGGAGTGGGGTAACTGTAGTGAAGTCCATGCATGCACAAACACTGCTGGCAGTGGGGCACTGAGGTCCACTCATGCAGTGGCAAAGTGGTGTTGAGAGGCTGCAGGTGGTTGACTGCCAGGAAAATGGTGTGGGAAGCTATGTGTGGGTGCATGTTGGAGGGGGACCATCTGCAGAAGCTCTCCAACAGTTAGGTAGGAACTACCTGCAAATGAGCTATGGTGGTTGCTGCCAGGAAGTACTCCATTTGGGCATCCAAGGTTGTGCTTCAAGCAGACATGGCCAGGGAGGAATCCCAGGAGAGGCTGGTAGACAGGGGTGCATTCAGATCAGACTGGCTCCATCCCATGGGCAAGGTTGCCCTTATCTGTCCAGGTTTGACAGTCAACAAAAGCCAAGGCCACCTAAAGGTATGTTGTGAGCCTTGTGGCTTGGCATCCCTTGCTGTGCTCCAATGCCAAACCTGTATTCAACACAATCTGGAGTCCTGTCCCTGCCACCTTTCTAAGGTGGGAAAAATGTCTGTGGAAGTTGTGGAGTCTCCTGAAACTAGAATTCTGGAAGTATGTGGCAAGAGTAGGCCACTTCTCACCTATTTAACTCACCAAGAGCCACTGTGGGCCAGAAACGAGTCGTGGTGCTCAGCATCCCAGCTTCCTCCCACTTCAGCCCAGGATCTATGTCCACCCTCCATCCATTCTCAATGCCATCCTTTCTAAGACCTGCTCAGAGTATACCTGTCTTCTTTATGGTCTCATGTCTTGGTGGGAGATGCTCTTCTTTGCTGTGTCCATTGGCCACCTTAGTTCTTCTCCAGAAAAAATATTTTTAAAGAAAATATAAACAGTAGAAACAATAGAGGAATTATCTTAATGAAAATTTTTTTGAAAAAATACAAGCAATAGAGAAAATAATATGTATAAATAGACTAAATTTCATTTGCATGTATCCAAATACTATAAAGAAGTTGAAATGGTGAATCACAGATAAGTAAAAGACATAAGGAACATATAAAATATATTTCATATTTTCAAGTCTAATATTCAGAAAAACTCTGTGTCCAAAGGCAAAATAAAAACAGTTATGCAGAATATTTCCAAAAGAGAGCATATGTCATTGCACAAAAGAAGGAAAATGAATGGCCAAATCGCATTTGAAAACCTGTAAAAGCTCCTTAGAAAAATGAAAATCAAAATATTTAGATATCATTTCAATGTTATAAAATTGTTTAAAAGCATAAAAAGTCAAAAAAGTTATGAGAAATAATTGCAAATGGGAATCTCACACATTGCTGGTAGAAGAATAAATTCACATGGTCTTTTTGGAAAAGGTTGTAGCATTATTTGGCAAAATTGAACCATTGTATCACCTGCAATTCTATTCATATATGTTTTCCCTAAAGAGATTTTTGTACTTATATACCAAGAAATCTACAATATATGTGGTTTCTTCTAAAGCACATGGAGTAATAAAGGAACCACTTTTACTCAAGTTTAAAAACAGTTATACATACCATAATTATGAACCCCATTTTGAGCTTTTATCCCAATTCTGATAAGTTGATCAATTACTGTATTAATAAGAAGCCTATTATCCCTTTTACATACCTGAGAGTATCTTCTTAGTCTTAATAATACTTCTATCTGAAACTAAAGTCCTGTGGCTAAATCCAATTCTTAACGATTTTTTATCCTAGTAGTTATGGAGATTTTTTTCTTGCACTGAGACTACCAACCTCACTGGGACTGGAATTTCCATAACATTCCCACACCAGCTTGTAAAGATGCCTAGAGACTTCTTGAAATTACACCACTTATAATGAGAGCTTTGCCTATTGTTATCTGTGTCCATATTTTTAGTTAGAATGTTCTATGTTTTCAGATGAAATTGAAACTTCATCCCAGGGATTCCATTTCCAGGTCCCATTCTGGCTCAGTCAGCCACATCCCACTAAAGGTATTTAATATTCAGATTTACCTGATAAATGGAACATATTTATCTAATAATACATCTGTATTAATATATTATTTACCTTTCATATAGCTACTCCATATTTGCATGAATAATGGATTAATTAGGGGTTGATGATAATGAGCCTTATTACATTATTCAGACTACCTTTTGTTGTAAGACTTTTTAGGGGTATTATTGTAATTTGCAAAGAGTAAGCCTTACTAGAAATTATATACATAATTCTTAATTCCTTCTTATATATTAACATCTGATCAATATATTAATTTTTCTCAAAGTTCAAAATATTATGCATGATTATTTAAATATCAAAAAATTTTTTGACAAATAGTTGATATTTAAAAGGTTTCATTCCAGAAGTGATTTTTCCTTTCTTCCACCCTTAGTTGATTGGCCTGGGATTAGACTGGATTGAATATGAAACTTCAAAATTTGCTGGAGTACTGAGTTACTGATCATCTCAAATATATGTATATGTAAAAACTGTATACACATATACGTATATGTATGTGTGCATGTATGCCTGTGAGTGGGGGGAGGGAGAGAGAAAAAAATTCTTACAAATCAGAATCTAGCATGAAGAATTTGCATTATGTGAGAATTTGATGCATCGGTGGGGTTAAATTCAAGTGAAAGACAATGCCTAGGTCAACATTCTTTATGATCTTACAGTAGCATTCCATGTTTTTTAAATGGGTTTAATTTATACAGCTCATTATTTCATTTTATATGCCTCTTAAAATACATGAAGAGAAATTAAAATGCCTTCTCTACATTAATCATAGCTTTTCATGGTTCATTAAATCTAATATAATATATACCAATATCCTGCTGTAGCTTATAAGTTGGAAATAATGAATTGTTTTGGTATTTCTATACTGCTATAAAATAATTACTTTATAATATTCTTTCTCATAACATAAAAATATTCACCTGTGAAATTAAAATTATGATTAAATGCCTTAAAATATATTAACATATAATTTAAATGAGATACCATCTCATGCCAGTTAGAATGGCAATTATTAAAAAGTCAGGAAACAACAGGTGCTGGAGAGGATGTGGAGAAATAGGAAAACTTTTATACTGTTGGTGTGAGTGTAAATTAGTTCAACCGTTGTAGAAGACAGCGTGGCGATTCCTCAAGGGTCTAGAACCAGAAATACCATTTGATCCAGCAATCCCATTACTGGGTATATACCAAAAGGATTGTAACTCATTCTGCCATAAAGATGCATGCACATACATGTTTATTGCAGCATTATTCATAGAGGCAAAGACTTGGAACCAACCCAAATGGCCATCAATGATACACTGGATAAAGAAAATGTGGCAAATATACACCATGGAATATTATGCAGCCATAAAAAAGGATGAGTTCATGTCCTTTGCAGGGACATGGATGAAGCTGGAAATCATCATTCTCAGCAAACTAACACAGGAACAGAAAACCATACATTGCATGTTCTCACTCAAAAGTGGGAATTCAACAAAGAGAACACATGGGACATAGGGAGGGGAACATAACACACCACAGCCTGGGGGTGGGGGGCTAGGGGACGGATAGCATTAGGAGAAATATCTAATGTAGGTGACAGGTTGATGGGTGCTGCAAACCACTATGGCACATGTATACCTATGTAACAAACCTGTACGTTCTGCACATGTAACCCAGAACTTAAAAGATAATTTTTAAAAAGTTAAAATATGTCAGAATTGCATAAGCTACAATAGTTATTTCACATAAATTTTATGTGTCTTCAGAAAAAAATCAGAATTAATACACCAGGTTATACTGGATATGAGGGCTATTACATACTTTTCACATTTAGATTCAAATACTTCATCATTGTTGGATTTACTGAGAAAAGAATAAATACAATGTTTACCTTAAACATGAATTTTAAAGATAGCATCAAGAGATTTGGAGATTCTGCAATCAAAATCAGTTGCACCTGAATTTCATAACCCGAGTAATGACATAAATTAGTTTAGCTAATACATAGTGAATTCCTTTTAAGTTCTGATATTTGATAAGAAAGAACAATAATAAGAAGAAACATTATTCATAGTGTACCATGTCCTAGAAGCTGTGCTAAGTGCATATTCTCATAAATACCATTATAATGTTTATTTTACAGTTGGGAAGTTTATGAAGCTTAGGCTCTGAAAGATCCAATAAACTGCTTAAGATGAAAGGAGAAGTAGTAGGCAGAATGAAGATCCAAACAGAAGTCTATATATTCCTATATATTTGCTCTTTTCAATAGTTACATCAAACCAACTTTTGATTCTTTTTCTGATTTTAATGATCAATAATGGCCATAGCAATTACAGTTTGCTCAAGGAAGAAGTACTAAGAGTAATATAGAACAGGAGATTTATTATGGACATTATACTTTGCATAATAATGAGAACGACTGGGAAAATAACAGTCTTGAAAGAGACAGTGTGATCACATAAAAGTCACCTAAGTCACTCATATGGTTTGTATCTATGTCCTTTCCCAAATCTCATGCTGAATTGTAAAATGTTGGAGATGGGGCCTGGGAGGAGGTAATTAGATCATGGGGAAGGTTTTCCCCTTCCTAGTGTGTTGTCATAGTGAGTGAGTACTCATGAGATCTGGCTGTTTAAAGATATGTAGCACCTGCCCCCTCTCCCTCTTGGTCCTGTTCCTGTCGTCTAAGATGCCTCCTCCCACTTTGCCTTCAGCCATGATTGTAAGTTTCCTGAGTCCTCCCCAGAAGCAGATGTTGCTATGCTTCCTGGACAGGCTGCAAAACTGTGAGTGGATTAAAGCTCTTTTCTTTATAAATTACCCAATCTCAAGTATTTCAGTTATAGCAGTGTGAGGATGGACTAATACAGTCACCAAGTAGGGACAATGAAATTTCTTGAATGTGATTGCCTCTTTTCTGATGGTGAGCACACAATTGCTACAAGTTAGTAAGGCAGGCAATTGGGAGGAATAAAAAAAAAAAAAGCAAAGTAAAGGTAAGTATCTCACAGGACAAATGGAACTCACAAGGATAAATGGAACTCACAAGGATAAATTGAAATCCGTGAAAATAATCTAAAATCCAAGTCTGTCAGTACATCTAACTCCAACAATATCTGTGAAAAAAGGTCTGTGCCACTCGGCACAAAGATGCACTTATGCCTGGCCCAGGTCTACGAGAAAGTTAAGGGCAAGATCTAGCAAAGGCTGGAGGAACTAATGTTGCTGGCATCCTTCAATTCAGTGAGCCAACAAATCAACCACAGCATTTCTGAATCACAATGATGCCTGGGGCCCTGCACCAATTTTATAATTGTTGCTTCATTTCTGCCTTCCAAGTCTTATGTCAATTTCTCCATAGGGTGATTAAGCATCCTATAGAGAAGAGAAATCTGGAAAATATATTTCCAGCTTATGTAAGATAAGGCAATAAAAAACTACCATTTTGTACAAAGTATTTTGGATCTTAATTTTGGAAGCAGACAATAAAACTAGAAAGACTATATGATGTATGAATCTGTATACATCAATATGATTCCAGGGTATAGACATCATGGCATTTTTAAAGAAACAGAAGAAATTAAAATATATCACAAGACTTCCACTTAGCAGTATGGTAGACTATGTACTGTTAGTGATCCTCTCTTCTAGAAATAACCAGATTCTGCCTACAGTCTTACCTTTTAATACATTTCTAGATTCACTAGAAAATAAATAAATCTTCAAGGACTTAAAGGACTTAAAACAGAAGTAAACAAACAAGTGGGAACTGGAGCAGAAAGTTGTGAATGGTTAGTACATGTAAGGTGGTGGATTTATCAGGGACAAACAATTACAAAACCTGAGGGCACAGCAAAGTCAGAAAGCTCAACCTGAGTACGACACATTTTTATCTTTCATGACAGGAGAAATTGGTTTCAGGATGGTAGCATCCTAGGGAACAGGCAGAATCTACTACAAATTTTCTCCGGTGGAAAAGTGTAAGAATTAAAGAAAGAGGAAAGAAACACAAGTAAAAAGTACCCAACCTTGATCTTGGTATACAAGAGAATAAGTTAAGCAAAGTATAGACCCACAAAAATAAACAAAAACAAAACAAAACACACTACTATGAAATAGGAATGAAAGCATAAATAACAAATAATAAATTTACATTTCCCAAGACCTCCATAATAAAATTATTAATTTTAAAATATAAAGTAATCTATTTTTAAGTTTATAAATTTAATACATTTTTGAAGGCAAATGACTAGTGATTTTACAAGCTGGATTTTCAAACTTAAAATTGTTGGAAAGGAAAAGTTCCAAGAAGAGCCCAGAAATACTGATGAATAATGACCCAGGAGGACCTGCTTGGAAAGATAAAATTTTATAAAGTATCCTCCATAGACTATCCCTGTTCCTCCCCTGCCATACTATGCCCAACCCATGCCACCGCTATCCTAAATTTTCACAGTTAGCATAACTTTTAAAAACTAGATTATATATTTATTTACATATAACACAATATTTCCTCTGGTTTTTCTGCTTTTTGAATTTAAAAAAAAATGGCATAATACTATTTAGAGTCTTATTTTCTTTTTTCATTCAATAGTTTCTGAAAGTTATGCGTTTCAGCTGTAGATGTCGTTCATTGATTCTCACTGTGCATAGTAGCTCCCATTGTGAATATACCACAATAGATACGTATTCATTGTCCTCTTTATGTAAATTAAGGATAAAAAGTGTTTGCTATTATGAACAATGCTATGAAGGCTCTTTGCATATATCTACTGGTTCATATAATTGAGAGCTTTTCTGCAATAGATATCTATAGTGTTATTACTGGATCTTAGGACATAGCTTTTTCAAATCAATTATGTAATAAATTATTTTCTCAAGTTCAAGGGCCCATGGACTTCAAATTCACTAGTTCTGTCAATAGATCCTAATGGTGTTTGCCACAAATATGTCATGAACTGTACTTATGAATATAATTTTTAAAGTCTTTTAATGTAAAAAAATAGAATGAGGAATTTTTAAAACCTTCCAATGTAAAATTGGGGTTTAATAATAATAGCTTTTGAGCCTATTTATCATTAAGGATCTAGAAGAGAAATCTGAACTCTAGTGTGTCTAAATCAGGACTATAAGTCTAAAGGAAGTAAACTTCCAATCTTAGAACAGAAAAAATAAAATGCTATATTAACCTGAGTCCAGCAAGAAGACCATAAAAATGTCTGAACTCAAAAATATCCCCCAAGCTATCACCAAACCGAAATGTCAATACATTGAACATAGAACTTACAAAACTGACATAGATCAGTGAGTGCTCAGGTATTAAAATAGAAATATTCACTTAAACATTTCCCTGTTCAAAAGGAAGACTCCTTTGAATAATGTTTCTGATATATACACAATCCTCAGGCTTATATCAGCTGTCTCAAATTAAGCACCCAGAGATCGGGACTCTACATTCTTCATCTCACACATTTCTAAAATCACAGCTTACATTTGGGCAGTAAATCTCAATTATTGTATAAAAATTAGTGAACCATGCCACATGGCAAAGATATATGTAATTTGTAATGGCACGGCTGTTGAAAAGAATTGCCTATATTTCCAAATAAAAACCCTAATTAGAGGAAAAAAAAATATTTTTTAAAGTCTCAACTGTGCTTTTAGGTATGGTGATTTTTGACCTTGTAGACTGTTATATTTTGACAACTTAAAATTATCATTTGAAAAATGTATTCAACTATGAAAATGACATTTTTACTAATGTCATTTTTAGCAGTTTTGTTTCAAAAATGGATGGCTTACAATTGCAGAGTATTGTCATAAATTGAAGCAGTCCATTGTGTGTGTAAATCAAATCCCTATTGAGTAGATGGAAGATAGGCTGATTGATAGGCGTTATGTATGGGAAATTTGGGAGATGTATAGGTAGGTAGTAAGTAGGCAGATAGGTAGGTAGGTAGCTGAGAGACAAAATTTGACTATAGCCACATGAACATGGGTTTCAGTGATGATAATTTAAAGTGTACTTATATATAAACATTTATACAAGTTAGAGAGGTAAAGGGGGACCATTGTTAAAAGTGTATCTAGGAAGTGGTATAGAAGTTTCTTTGTGTTGAATGAGGTTGTACTTTTGTCTGGTGAAATTTCAATGGTATCATGCTGTTTTAGTAATTTGGACATTTGCTAGCATGCTTAGTGGAAGTTTTTCATCAAAATGGTTATGTAACTGGTTTGACAGGAAAAATACTGAACTGCACATGAAATTTTTATTTTTCAGGAACATCCAATTGTGCTCCATTGAAGTTCTATTGCTTTGTGAGTAGTAGATTTCCTTCATGATATCTGAGCCTCTTTGTGTAACTTTTCGATCACTGCCAATTATGAAAATTGTTACTTACTGTTTTTAAATCTTTCATCTGTTCCGTTCGTGTAGCCTAGACTAATAGTTTCAGCTACTTAGATCAGGAAAGAGGAAATTACATGCTTTCTTATTCCTCTGACTCTTTTTTCTCCCCTATCCCTAAATCAATAATTTAGATTATTGATAACAGAATATAAAAATAGGCAATATTCTCTTTGCTAAATGACTTCAAGTCAAGGGAGACAGGTTTTCTTCTACCTGTTGCTGGTTCTCTATACTATTGACTATCTCTCGATTCTCCATATATTTGGTGGCCAAGTGCTGAGTCTTTTATAGGGTCTATTTGTCAGTTTTTTAGAGGATAGTGGAGTTTCTCTTCCTATCCTATTCCCTCAAAGGAAATCTTGCTAAGGCACAGTGGCTCTTCTCTCCCTGCCTGCAGCTGCAACCATAGAGTAATTCCCAATGACAGCCTCTTGCTGCCATGTTTCCCCCTCGCAAGTAACAATGCTTTTGAAGAATAGGGCCCAGAACATACAATGTTGCTTAGATTTAAAACACCATAATGGCCCCATGCCACAGGAAATGTAAGTCTTATCCTTATTTTGCCAGAAGCTGGACGTAAGGGCTGTTTCCTGACAATTTCTACATCAGTTCCACTATCTCTTCTGTCTCTACCATCATCATTAAGTCTCAGTTTAGTGGCACATGATTTGGGCAAAAGAAAACACCATTCCCTGTCAATCCAATGTCCTGTTCCACTCTGAGAGAGATGGGATAGTTACTCCTTTAAGAAGACTGCCTTTGCCAAAAACATTCTGTCTTCTTCTTCAACCTCATATATTTCTATTTATCAGTAAACAGTCAACTTAGAACAACAGGAAATTTCATGAAGAGGATCCTTGGAGAATCTAATAATATAGTCCTCAAAATATATTTTCTACTGTATATATGGTCCTATTCTTTAAATACGTGAAGCACAAAAATCTCTTAATCAGTAACTCTTGCCTATTTAATTTACATAATTATATAAAACTAAATTAATTATTTATAACATAATGAGAGTTAAGATTTTGTATGGACACAAAAACAAAATTAATCTTTTTGGAATCAATATTAAAAGTGTATCATTTTGAGACTCAAAGTATTTTAGGTATAATTGAGAGCCTTACAATTAAAAATAACTAGAAGTTGTTACAAACATGGAAATATAGAGTTTTGCATGAGTTGTCTGAACTATTAAAGTCTCCAAAAGTAGATCATTTTTAGTCCAACATTAAAAAAAAATTCTGGCTGAATAACCTGAGGTTAAACATAATCAGATGATCTTTTTCCACAATACCTAATGAAATGGATAAAATGTGATAAAATAAATATAGCCAAAGGCAGCCAAGGAAAGGGTTATATATGCCATAAATTTGGAGATACAAAAATGGAGGCAGTGTTCTTATGTGATAAGTCAGAACCAAATTTTGCTTTTTTTAAATTAAAGATTTCTGGCTAAATACATTTAGTGTAATCCCATGTTTTGAGGGATTGGAGGAAATGGTGGGTTATATAACAATCATTTATAGAATGTACCTTTTCAGAACTTTCCAACCTCTTAGAATAAAAAAAATTCTGGAAAAAAAATGAAATAAAAAATATGTTTCACTAATACCTTAATATATAGAGAAATGTACTTAACATATACTTATGCAAGGAAAAATTGTGGGAAAATCCATTGACAAGTAGAGCCCACACCAACACCAAAGATGCACAGAGGTTGGGCTTGCCGTTTTCCAGGGGTGTGCACTGAAAAGTAGCAGGGCAAAGGTGAATATGCCACAGAAGGAGAGTGGACGGTGTACCTGGCTGACTGGAGTATGCTTTGGTATAGGATATTTAATGGATCTCAGGAGAAGAATTAGAATCTAGCCAGAGTCAAAGGGTATACTTAACCCTCCAAATTCTTTCTTTCTCCCATCCTCTCATCCCAGGGCCATGGAAAAGTAGCACCCAGAGAAAAGTCTAGATGAACAAAAAAATATCAAAAGTTTTGTGAAAGAGTGACAAGAGAAATGCACCCACAATTATTCTAATTAAATAGAATATCTGGGCAGAATAGTCTACACCACATATAAGCAGTATAAAAATAATGACATGATAGCCATATAATCATTCTTTGGAAAATAAAATTGAGAAAAAAGGTAAAATAATATTGAATTTAACAAGTGGTTAAAGTAGATAAAAAATCCAGTTGAGGGGCAGGAGAATAAGCTAATCCCCATAAGTGAGTCATATGCAGAGGAGAATCAGTAGAGCATAAATATTTTCAAATGAATTACTCAAAGAGTTGACAAAATACAATGACGTGAAACTGGGAATTACAGAACTAAAGATTTTTTAAAAACTTGGAACAAAATATTGAATCTAATTAAATCTAGAACTAAGAGTATGTAACTGGAAGCAATAATGATTGCAAGACAGAATATTAAGGTCATAAATCATGAAAAAATAAGTAATAACAAGCACCAAAGATTAGGAGCTGAGAAGTGAAGCAGGAACAAATGTAATAACATCGATATTAACTGAATATTAATTTTGTATAATTAATATGTGCAAAGCACAATACTGTTCAGTTTCTCAACTGAGTAGTGGCTCAGGCTTATAATTCTAGGACTTTGGGAGGCTGAGGCAGCACATTGCTTGAGCCCAGGAGTTAAGAGACCAGCCTGGGCATCATGGAAAAATCCCACTTCTACAAAAGATACAAAAATGTTAGCTGGGAATGGTGATGCATGCCTGCAGTCCCAGCTACTCAGGATGCTGAAATGGGAGGATCACCTAAGGCCGGGAAGGTCAAAGCTACAGTGAGCCATGATCAGGCCACTGCACTCTAGCCTGGGTGACAGAGTAAGACCCTGTCTCAAAAAATAATCATGATAATAATAAAAATCAATTTCTCAATGCATTATCTCATTAATCCTACAAACAACCTTATAACTACAATGTCTTTGCCTCATTTTATAGATGGCAAAATTACTAAGAATGGTGATACTTAGTAATTTGCCCAAGAAAGTAAAAGACTAAGATTCAAATCCAAACATCCTGACACCAGCTTTTCTTCTTACTGATTGTTGGGTGACAATAACCTCATTCTGAATTATTATCACAGGTCTAATTTAATTATTTTGACTTTACTATGTTTCACCTAACTTCCTTTTAAAAAATAATACATAGACATTTTTAGGAAAATAAAGTCTTTACATTAAAATACAAACAAAAAGGCATTATTATAAAGTCAGGTAGACGAATGGGGTGAAATGATGTTTTTGCTTAATCTTTAAGTCAATAAGTAACATTCTGAGAGCCAGAAAGCTCTCCTTAAATTATGTAAGGGTAGGCAGTACAAGGCTGCTAAAGCAGAGAGAAAATGCTTGCTAATGTTAGTGACAGCCAATTCAGGGCAGAGCTGATGTATATTTTTATAGAAATTAAAGACTTTTCAAGCTAAACATGCTTAATACAATTGCATACTTTGAGGAAGTAAAAATGATGGATTATATAACTATCATTTATGAAATGTGCTTTTTAAAACTAAATTGATATAGTACATAGTCCTACTGAAATTTTCTTTGTTTTCTTAGTCAGTATTTTCCATTAAAACCTAGAGATTTCATCAATTAAACAAAAAGCTTCTTTGGGCAGTATTTGCTTGAACTTAGTTAACTGTACTTGTAATTTTTTATTTCAAACGAGCAAACAGTTAATTTTATTGCAGTATTAGAATAACACAAATATATGAATATATGTTCCCAAATGCAATTTTCCATTTTGAATAGAAATTTTAAAATAATGAACTCTGCAAAATTATGATTACATTATCCTTCGGCCAAGTTGTTTTATCAATTTTTTAAAAAATAATCAGAATGACTCTAAAATAGAAAAATGCTGAAAAAACAAAATTCTGGCTTGGGGAAAATTAGTAGGAAGGATTTTTAACAAAAACAAGTAAAAGTGACTGTTATGTCAACATTTTAAAAAAGAATTTATATATAATCTTTATAATATGAAACTGTGAAATACTTCAAATAAAAAATTTATTGACAGCTACCTACCAGTTTTTAATGAATTTTTAATCTTTCATTTCCTTTTCACTTCCTATATCTATATGCATGAACAATTACTGTTACCAATCTCTTAGGACAAGGAAGTTGATGAGCTTATCTTTAGCTCTCCTCCTGTATATAGTATTTAGTGGGTGCAGAGTTCCAAATTTGAAGGTCAAGATGATTTGAGAGGTTGTAAGACCAAAGAGAATGGGAAATAATTAAGATGGAAAATATTTTCAAAGCTGGACCATGGTTGTACTAGAAGCTAAGGGGTTGCTTATTTTATGGTATTTTGTATTGCTTTTTTTTCTCTTTTTTTTTTTTTTGTTTGTTTTTGAGGTTTAATTTTTGTTTTTGAAAGTATGGTAAAATGCAAACATGAAAAACATCTTAAAATAGCAACCTAGCTTAAAAATATACAAATAAGAAATACAGCAAGCGCCTGAAAGAAATATCCAGCTAGATAAAACATGTTAAGACTGATATAGCAATTGTTTAAATAAATGAAAATTAAACAGTAGTATGTGTTTCTATACTATTTAGTACTCCTTTTGTTGTTTTCATTAAATGTGTTGACTTTGAAAATGAACCATTAGAATAAAAACACTGAAGGCACTGTTTGCAGGATTGAGACTCAAAAGGCTAAGTCAATGTTAAGAACAGGAATTTCTTCTTCTAATGTAGTACAAACTCAGGAATTTTAGCTTATGTAGTTTCTAAAATAAAACAAAAAGGACCTTTGTGATCAATGTAACTCTAAATGCAGGACAAGCACCTACAGTTGCAAACTGTCTCTAGTGTCCTGTTAGAGTACAGATTGCCAATTTAGTGTCCTTTTCTCTCTTCTTTTCGTTCTACTGGAGTTCAGATACAAGTAATATGAACTCTGTTGTCACCTATGACCTTTCCATAATGAAAAAAAGATTGGACTGTTATCTCTTGACTGTGAGACAATGTAAAGTTCGTCTGTAAAAGCCTTTTCAGTGATACTCAATTGTCCTAAGGCTGATAATCAGAGGTGTAAGGTAATTCTCAAAACAATGTACAGAAATTTATAGAAAAACATAAACAACCAAGTTAGAAATAAACTAGCTCCAAAGAGGCTGTAGTTGAAATATCATTAATGCCTACAATTATTTTCATCCCTATTGTTTAGTTTACATTCTATAAACAATAAATTTTTTTCACACAAATCTATTTTTTTATTCAAGGTAATGAATGATAGCCGCATACTTATGACTTTACTACAATAATATACTGTCCTATACTCTCCTAAATTTAAAGTGTTTGATTAAAATAGTAATGGCTTTCTCTATAAATTGTATAGTTTTACTTAAGCAAGGAAAGTTAACACTTGCCATTAAAACTGTTTGAATAGAAAAAAAAATTCTCAAGTAGTCTATATTCTGAAACATTGGATATTTAAAAATATTAAACTTAATAAGTAGTTGTTTTTTCCCAGTAAACAGAATTTATTAGTAAGCAAAGTCAAACTGGCATTGCCCAAGGAGACAGTGCTATCAGAGCCTTCATGAGTGTAGAACCCGCCACTTGTCCAAGGGGCCGCGATTGGGAACATACTTGACTCCACAACCATCAGGGATGATGTGCTTTTTGGCCACCTTGTCTTCAAATTCGTCAGCATTAAACTTGGTGAAGCCCCACTTCTTGGAGATATGGATCTTCTGGCGTCCAGGGAACTTGAACTTGGCCCTGCGCAAGGCTTCAATCACGTGCTCCTTGTTCTGAAGCTTGGTGCGGATGGACATGATGACTTGACCAATGTGGACCCGGGCCACCGTACCCTGGGGTTTTCCAAAGGCACCTCTCATACCTGTCTGGAGCCTGTCAGCCCCAGCACAGGACAACATCTTGTTGATACGGATGACATGGAAGGGATGGAGCCGCACTCGGATGTGAAAGCCATCTCTGCCACAACTTTTCACCATGTACTTGTTGGCACAAATACGGGCGGCCTCCAGGGCTTCAGAAGACAGCTGCTCATATTCATCAGACACCATGTGGCCACAGAGTGGGAACTCATCCACTTTTGCTTTCTTTCGACCCAGGTCAAAGATGCGGATCTTGGCATCAGGAACCCCCCGGCAGAAACGAGATTTGGGGTATGGCTTGTTCTTACAATACCGATAACAACGAGCTGGACGGCGGCCCATGGCAACGCAGGAACCTCGGCAGTGCGTTGAAGTAAAAGCGTGCTCCCCGAACTGCGCTTGCGCGCGTCTTACGTGCGTTGCTCCTACTCGCGCGAGAACCATAGAGTCCTGAGGAACATGTGACCTCTCTCTTTCACAACCTGTCAACCATAGATGCAGTGACACGTGGGGCCTCCATGCCTGCGTAACCTGATGCGCTTGAGGTAAGCCGAGAGGCAGCTGCGGGTAGACGCCCCTGGGCTGCTGGGCGAGGACTTGGGCCTCGCTCCAAAGGTGCAAGAGCCACTTCCTTCCTGCTGGCCATCTTGGGCTAGGAGGCCCTGCCTTCAGCTTTGCCTTAAGTATAAAAGAGGTAATTTCCAGGCAGGAGGATTGCTTGAGCTCAGTTCAAGACGAGCTTGGGCAATATAGTGAAACCCTGTCTCAAAAAAAAAAAAAAAAAAAAAAAATCAAATAGCTGGACATGGTGGCTCAAGCTTGAAGTTCCAGCTATTTGGGAGGCTGAGGCGGGAGTGGAGACTGCAGTGAGCTGAGATCGTGCCATTGCACTCCAGCCACAGAGAAAGACTTTGTCTAAAGAAAAAAAACATTTCTGGAATTTGAGAAGAAAAATCCTTCCAGTTATTCAACAAACTGTTTGTAGTTTGGCCAATTCATTTTCCACATCTTGTATCTCACTGTCAGCATTTGTAGATCAATTGCTCTTTCTTGTAGTATGTGGCCACCTTCCCTGGATAAAGTGGCTTCTTGGCATGAGTGCTGTGATGAGACTCAGGAAGAGATGAGAGCAGGAGTGGAGAGAGGGATAAAGAGAAGATATCTGTTGTATCTATAGCTTGGCAATTGTTTTATAAACATGAAACTGTTTTCTTTATTTGGCCTAAAGAAATGATTTTATTATCAAAATGATATATACAAAATTGAAACATCAACTAGATTTTTTAAAACTATTTTCATTTTCAAATGTTAAAGCTGCTGAAACCATATAAAAGAGTAATAGTTTGCGCTTTAGTAATCTTTTGTCCCTTCCTGAGACTAAATTTAATCTTTTTTTTCCTTCTCAGAGTTTGTAAAAATATTATGACAGGAATCAGAGTGTAGGAAAGGAGGAAGAAGATAGAGGAAAAGAAATTAATAGTTTACAAACCCTACTTGAGTTTTTCTAGCTTTTTTTTTTTTAATGTTGTTTCACAAATTCATGACATCATGGAACAAAATCACTCCAATGTGAATGTATTCTACCAATGCTTTTTCTTTAAGGGAGAAAAATAAGTTGTTACAAAGTAACTCCTGCCCTTAAAGTGAGTGGAGTTTTACAAAATACATAGGATAAAACAATTAAAACTCCCAATGTAGAAAACTTTCTCACCTTTAAGAAAGCTTGCACACCTCCCTTTTCTTCATTTCTTCTTTCCCCCTTTTCTCAACTAGTTTCTGTTTACTATATGCCTGAATATTGAGATAAAGTAGCTAACACTGTATTCCTCTCACCAAGCTTACAAGCCTAGGAGAAGATTTAGATGTTTCTCATATGTCATTATATTACAAAGTGTAAAATGTGCCAAAAAAGGAAAAGCAAGGTAAGCCCTGAGACCATGGGATGAGTCTAGGGATAAGACCTTGATCTAGATTGAGAAATGGAAAGGGAAAACTTTACCGGGATAGCAATTTCATGTAGTGACTATGGGCACATGGGATCTGACATATGCAAGGTTTGAAGCAGGCAGAAATATGGAACATTTTAAAGAACTTAAAGTAAGGCCAATGTGACTATGAGTGAGAGGTTGAGTCACATAACATGAGCCCAGAGTGTGTGTGTGAGAGAGAGCTTTGTGGTCATGCATATCATACAGGGCCCATTTTACCAAGTTAGGAACCCTGATCTTTGATGCAAGGCCATTAATGAGCTTTGCATAGGTTTTATCACTCTGGTTATGGTATGGTGAATAGACTGAAACAAGCCTAAAAAATGTATGCAGGGAGATCAGAAAGGAAGCCTTTGCAATGCTGCAGAAAACACATCATAGCTTGAACATACTTTAAAATATTTGACTTTATATACAAGTTAGTATCTTTTTATACTACTACATGCCCTGAATCTATGATAGTGCCTAGGAGAGAGGTGTTTGTGAGGCAAAAGGAAGACTCCCAGAGTTTATGTGCAATGACACACTCACACTTGCCTGATCTCCCACCTGACTAATGTTGCCAAAACCCTAGAATTCTCTGACCAGCAGATGCTGTGTTGCTGTCGGGGCCTGTCTGCATAAGTTTCTTTCTTTAATCCAAAGCTTACCAATCCTGGTTTGTCCAGGTCTGTACCAGTGTTAACACTGAAGTCCTGGGTCCTGCAAAACCCCTTAAAACCAAGCAAAGTGGGAGGGTTGGCCACTCTACTCCACTTATGCATGAGGCCCTTCACAGTTGCAGATTAGGAGGGTAGAATGAGAAAAGGGAGGGCCACCTTGGGATCCTCTATTTATACTCCTTTCTGGAGCTCAGCAGATATTAGAGGAAAGCCTGTGGGAAAATGCATTTAGTACCACCATTCTGTTCAAATATTACAAGCATTCCTCGCAATCGATCCCAAAATTTTGAGTGTTTCCCTATCTCTCTACTCTTGCCATGCACGGCATATACCGTGCTAAGCAAACTTTGCCAAAAACTATGTAAAACTTGTCTGCTTTGAAATATATAACTAAGGGAGACAGTAATATCATGGAAAATAGAGATGGCTTAAAGAATGGGTAGAACATTCTCAAGTAGAGATATGGGATAAGGTAGGAATGAAGCAGAGCAACTACATAAGACCATTAAGGTGTATGAGGACAGAAGTATGTCTGGTCTCTATGGTTCATTGTTTTGTCCCCTGTTTTTGGGCATCAGTGTGGCCAGTAGCACAATGAATACATACACTAAGGAGGTGCAGTGGGGTATTGATAAACACATAACAACCTGCTCATAGTGGGGTTGGGAATTTGAGGAGAAATCCCTGATTTGTAGTGTTTGCTGACATTTTTGGTAGAAATACTCTCTCTGTCATCAGTTTCGAACATCAGTGTGATTTACCGAACACAAAGATGGGGAGAGATGTGCACAATCAGCTTCTGTAAGCCAGTGTTAGCCAGGTCCAGCATGCTGCCATTTGGTGTGTATACACAAGACAGAAAAGATAAACTTGTCTTGCTAATGCTATTAATGCATACCCAGTAATAATAAATTTTAGAATGATCAGGGAGAGATCTTTTTTAGGAGCCCTTAGAAAGTGGGCAGACATGAATGTTTCAACTTGATTCAGCTTCAACTGTAAAACAGTTTCCCTCTGTGGTTTCTCCCTCCTGTTCCACAACCCTTATGTAACAGGCCTGCCCTATTCTTTACTTACTGATTGTAAGTACTTTACTTATTGATTACTTACTTGTAATTAGCACTAGACAGTGTGAGAAATACAATCAAATTCCAGGTATCCTCTGCTTTCATGCAAAGGCTGGAAAATAACAGTTCTGTGTATTAGTTCCACACAGCATTTACTTTCCTTTTTTTCATAGCATCTTTCAAATGTTTCTAAACCTGACTTTGTTCTCAAAGAAGAACATGCACTGGAGTCTAATATGTTGAGTGGCACACACCATGGATGCCCTCTCCTGCTACAGGAGGCATCTGCATTGTTGATCATTCAGTCATTACATAGAGTACCATCACTGGGTGTTTTACAATATACTGTGATTCATAGATCATGTTTCACTTAGGCTCTCAATGAAGTATGAAGGCTCCACTGATGACTAACAGTCATTTTCATCTGCATTTCTTAGTAGCTTCACACTGGGGGCTGTAATCTCAATGTTTTTGAGACTAGGTGAGCAATTTGACTGTCTATATACAGTATTCCTAGAGTTGGGTCATGAATATAAAAGAGTTCTGGCTATGACTGGCCTTTTCTTCAAAATCAGTGAATTGTGCCTATTGTCATGGCTAATGGGTGGTCATGCTGCCAGTCTCTCATGCACTTGATTCACAATGGTCTCTTATCTATTGACAAGAAAATGTGCAAAAATGCACATATTTTTTAACAGAAATATAGTCAGATAAGTTTAACTGTTTAGCCCAGAGCCCTAATAAATATCCTTTTTGACTGGTATTTTTGACATTCTTCTTTTTCTCTCTTTGGGAATCTTTTTTTACTTTGGATATAGGAACTGAGCATGTACACTGGCCTTTGTGCTTTGTTTGTAGAGAATGAGTTCCCCCCAAATGAATGACTTTTGACATTGTTCCAGAAAGCTGAAAAAAAGTAGGAAAGAAATCAAGGAAAGGTGGCATACAAATATGCTTACTAAAATTTGGTTGATTTTTTTCCCTTATACTTTTTAAATTTACTTGTTTAGGTTTCATACTTGTACAAAATATATAAGCCATCAATTAGTTTTATGATGATAAATATTTAAGAAATGCTATCATAAAGATATTTTATATAATAAATAATTTGAATCAACATAGGACTCTACATCAGTTTTTGAAAGTCCTTTTCTCTTAAATTTGAGAAACACTGAATTGCTGTTGGGGTGCTGTGTATGAAATTTGCCTCCCACATATTGAAGGCATGGGCTTCCTATGCTTTAGAACCAAATTCCTGTCTATTAATTTAAAAAGCATAATGATGGGAGCAATGTTATTACTTCCCTTGCTAAGTTTACTTAGCAGTAGTTTGTGTGATTTACAACGTTTACAGAAATTCGTGAAGCACATATTTATAAATATATACATTATTTAATCATTTATATCACAACAGCCAACTCTTTTTCAGGTTAAATTCATCTTGTACTTTTAATGGATGACTACTTTATCCATTAAACAGTTTTTTTTTTTTTTTAATTTTAAAAGTGAACAATCAGCTTTAGTAATTACATTATGGGTTATTTATGAAACCACTAATTCCAGTTGATAAAGCACTTTGGAAAGCTTTTTAAAAAGCTTTGCTTCACTTATTTTTATAGAGGAATATTTGGTGCTTCCCAAATTCATATGTTGATATTCCAGCCTCTAAGGTGATGGTATTGGGAGGTGAGGCTTTGAGAGATAATTAGGTCATAAAGGTGACACTCTTGTGAGTAGATGAATACCATTATAAAAAGAGACCGGAAGAGTACACCAGTCCTCTGTTTAGTACATGAAAATATAACGTAAAGTTGGCAGTCTGCAACTGGAAGAGGACACTCAGGAGAACCCAACCTGCGCCACTTTAATGTATGACTGCCAGTCTCCAGAACTATGAGAAATAAATTTCTGTTGTTTATAAGCCACTAGTCTGTAGTACTTAGTTACAGCAGCCCAAACTCACTAAGATGTCTGTCCAACCTTTTCATTCATTCACATTATGATTTTTCTCCATAGCAGCAAATACAGAGACTTAATCAGAGAAGGAAAAAAGAGGCAAGTATGTATGGCTGGATATTTTATAAGGCGCCATACTATTTGGTGCTAAAGAATATTTAAAGGCATTCAGGAGGAAGCCATCCCTGAAAGCCTTACTTATTTCATCATTTTACTTGAAAGCCTCTGTATCCTTTGGATAGAGGTAGATTAACAATTTTTACATGCATTTTAATTTTAAAATTTACGTCTTAAATTTATTTGAATAGGACATTTTAACATAATTAAATTACATTGCCAAGTTATTTCTGGAAATTTAGCAAATTTTTGAGGATTACTGTGTTGAACTTAACTATATTGCCACAGCATACCTTGTATATAATACAATAATAAAGCTAGGTTCAGGGATGACGTATATCATTTTAAACTATAAAAATATTTTTCCATACATTACTTAACTTGATTCCCCCAAAATAATTATCTTAGAAATCACATAAAAACCTGTCAACCTGATTTTTCAAATGAAGAAACATCAAGGGACACCCAAAAATAAAATTTATAAGTGATGGATTTTGAAAAAACTCAGCTCTTGTGTGAAATATTTCCCTTCAAAATTCACCATTGGAGGACAAAACTGTTGCAGACTGTTACTTGGCATCTGAAAATTAATCTGGGTTTAAGATAAATTGTGAATCAATAGTGGGATATATTAAGGATCATAGGATCTGAAACTTATATTCTGATAATACTTTTTAAGGAACAAAAAATAGGTTGTAGAGAAAAAAGAACCCTTATACACTGTTGGTAGGAGTGCGAATTAGTTGAACCATTGTGGAAAGGAGTATGGAGATTTCCTCAAAGAGCTAAAAGCAGAACTACCATTCCACCTAGCAATCCCATTACTGGGTGTATACCCAAAGGACTATAAATCATTCTACCATAAAGACACATGCATTCATATGTTACTGTAGCAGTGTTTACAATAGCAAAGACATGGAATCTACCTAAAAGCCCAGCAATAACAGACTGGGTAAAGAAAATGTGGTACATATACACCCTAGAATATTATGCAGCCATAAAAAAAGAATGAGATTATGTATTATGTGGGAACATGAATGGAGCCAGAGGCCATCATCCTTAGCAAAACTAATGCAGGAACAGAAAATCAAATATCACATATTCTCACTTATAAGTGAGATCTAAATGAGAAGAACTTAACGAATGCAAAGAAGGAAACAACAGACACTGAGACCTACTTGAGGGGGAGGGTTGGAGGAGAGAGAGGAGCAGAAAAGGTAACTGTTGGGAACTCAGCTTACTAACTGGGTGATATAATATGTACAAGCCCCCGTGACACGTGTTTACTGTGTAACAAACCTTCACATGTACCCCCAAATCTAAAATAAAAATTAAACAAAAAAGAAAAAGGAAATAGATTATGAACACAAAATTAGAGACAAGGTAGATTTTTGTTTGGATTGAAAAAGAAAATAAATTGCAAATTATAAGTAGCTAATAAACAGCATTTACATCGCAAGCATTTAAATTTTTTTAAATTGCCTAATCCATCTTTATATTCTATCTTCTTTATATTTTTCTCGCTGCACTTGACCATTACTTCCTAATGCCTTTATGAAAAGATTGAAAGCCTAAGTCAGTATGTCCGCTAGTAAATTGTTTGAAATTTGTATTGATAATATATGTTTCTTTTGGCCTCACAACTCAATATGTATATCATATGTATACTTAGGATTGTTGTCAGATTGAGAAAGTCTTATCTTTCATATGTGAACTATAGTATTTAAAAAATTTTCATTTTTCTGAGTACTGACTACTCTCAAATATTAATGGAAAATCTTCATGAATCAGTTTACAGTTGATATCCTCCTTGTAATATAGCATTTGATGGGATGGAAATAACTTATACCAGTTGGATCAGAAAAGCTGATTGTCTGCATCTCTTCCCGACTTTTTAGTTCAATGACATAATATTGGTAGGTTTAATTGGCAATGGAGTATTTACAGCATTGGAAAAACTACAAATCCAATCTGTTTCTCCCTGGAGAGCTGCTTATTAAACATGTATCAGTATACCATTGTTAATGCCTTCTTTCAAATTATATGCTTCCTTTATTGGTTTCAATAGTTCATGTCAGGTCAGCCAGAAACTTCAGGCTTTTTCTAATGAGCTCAAACAATTTATTATTCTTCATTAATTGGATTGTAAAATATTAATAATCTTTTGCTTTTGAGACAGAGTTTTGCTCTTGTTGCCCAGGCTGGAGTGCAATGGTGTGATCTTAGTCACTGCAACCTCTGCCTCCTGGGATCAAGGGATTTGCCTGCCTCAGCCTCCCAAGTAGCTGGGATTACAGGCATGTACCACCACGCCCAGCTAATTTTGTATTTTTAATAGAGATGGGGTTTCTCCATGTTGGTCAGGCTGGTCTCGAACTCTTGACCTCAGGTGATCCATCTTGCCTTGGCCTCCCAAAGTGCTGGGATTACAGGCATGAGCCATCTCACCTGGCCAGTATTAATAATCTTATAGCCAGTTAACTGTAGTTAAAATATTTGCTTAATTTAAAACATTGATGTTATCTGAAATTTGTTTTGTCAGCATTTTGGTTCTTTATCGTTAAATACTTTCTATTGATATTATTCATCTGTATTGCATTTGTTTTATATTCTATTAGTTTTTACCAATTTTTTCCCATTTCTTAATAAATAAATTTGAAATTACTGCCAAATAAGGCTGTATATTTCAATTGTTTTAAGTGAAATGCTCCAAAATGTCTTTTTCAATTGCATTGAAAATAATATTTCATAGTTTGAATTATTTAAATAAATACTTACCTCTTTGGCCATATATCTTTGCATCAAAATGTCAAATGCCAGATGAGTCAGCATGGTGGTAGTCAGAATACTTTCAGAATTCCAACACTAGACACAGTAGCAATACCTCATCCATTCATTGATGTGAGTACAGACCACATAAACCACCCTATTAAATGTGAACTAAATGCATTATTTAATAAGTGTCTTTTAGCAAGATCCCCAAATTGCCAAGATATCTTCAATTATGCATACTTTGAGAAGTGTGAAGGAAAGTGGGAATACAAAACAGACCGCAAATTCTATAAAAACAATATGTGAGCTTATTGCTAGGGCCCATCCTATGGCCTGGGAAGGGACCTGTGTACGTGAAGATTCCCGAATCCAAAGCTTTATTAATTTTGTTAGAAGTTAATTTTATTTCTGAGCAATCGATATTATTGTTTCCTAAAATCTCTTTTCGTTTTTGCCTAAGTGGTGTTCTTCACTTATTTGCTTTCTAGGCATTTTCCCTAATGCCTTCAGAAATCTGTAATACCTAACTATCGTCAAGTCCTTTACTCACAGTAAAGTTATTTACTGTTCTAAAGTCCTTAACTGTCCTTAAGACCTTTACTCACAATAAGGACTTGAGGGCAGGTAGGGTATAAATACTGTTTACTCAAGTCCTTTTACTTACTAAAATGTGAATTATAGTTTTCAACTTAAAAGCATTTCTCTCTTAAGATTTCCAAAATCAAAGCCTTACAATAAAAAACATGGGTAATAATAGTAAACAATTTCAAGTAACCATAAATTAAGACAAATATTTTGGTGCATGAGACTATACAGATTCTTGTGAAATTATAGTTTATGTTTTAATTGGTTGAAGAAATACAACTATTTAATACATGCTGGTTTATTTGAAAAAAAAAAACCCAACCCTGTATACTTACTGAATTTTTTATAATGAAATAGATTCTAGAGGTATTACTAGTGATTTAAACATTAGAATAAAATGAAACACTAGAAGAAAAGATACAGGAAGTTATTATATTGTTGAAGTGGGAAAGGCTTATTGAAGCAAGACACAAAGAACAGAAACGGTAAAGGAAACTTGTGACATTGTAAAATATTTAAACATCTGCAAGATTAAAATGTGCACATATGTGTATACACACACACACACACACACACGCAAGTATATAGATATAAAGATCTCAGTACTGAGACACACAGAATCTCAAACACACACTATGTAACAGTCATAGTTTTTGACTTTATTTTTAGACAGTGTTTTCCGAACAGTGCCCTGGATTTGATCTTTGCCTGAAAGCTATTTCTGAATTTGAAAATTGTTTGCCGTTTGGAGAATCTGGGAATGAGAAACAGTTTTATTTTGAAATCAGCAAATTTTGGCTCTTTTATATTCAACCATCTGTTCATTAGCTAATCTCTCTCTTCATTTTATTATAGGCAAATAGAAGAAGCCAGGTGGCACTTTCAACACTTTGCCTGAAATCCCTTTAGCCAGATATCCTGTTCATTAAGCACATTTTCTGTTTTCTGTGCTACCACAGACAACAATGTTGCTAAACTTTCTGCCAGGAGATAACAATGGATTCCTTTTTTCTACTTTCCAGTCACATTTTTCTCACTTTTTATTAGGTACTCACCAAAAGCCTTTTCAAGTCCCTTCAGAATTCTATCAGTAATCTCAAGGTACTTCCAGCATTTTTCTGCTGTTAGTTCTCAAAGACATTGCCACTTATTTAAAGTTTGGGTAGTATCCCAAATCTGTGCCAATAATCCATGACTATGTTACCCTAAATTTAATGTCATGAAATAATAGTACCTTACTATTATCACTAAGATTTCTGAGAGTTAAGTTCAGCTATGAAGTCTTTGCTCAGGATTTCTTGTGCAGTTTTTGTCAGATGGTGACTGAAAACAACTTGAAGGCTTTTCACACACATAGTTTTAGTTGCCTGTGGCTGTTGGCTGGGGTCTCCCCTAGCACTGTTAATCAAATTTTCTACACTTAGCCTCTCATATGTCCTGGGATTCCTTGAAGCATTGTTTCTGTATTTTAAGGGATGGCATCTCAAGAGTGGAGTCAGTTTTTATGTTGCCCTTTACAACCTAGCCTTGGAAGGGTTGCAGTACCACTGCCACCACATTTTATTTGTTAAAAATTATTCACTGAAGAGATTTACGGAATGGTGAATAAAGGACCTATGAAAATCTATTTTTCCATAAAGGCAATATGAACACTGCCAAAAGTTGTCAAAATCAACTTTTTCAAAACTCTGGAAACTAAACTAAGACTTGCAACAGTCCACGGAACTTTTATTCTAGAATACTTGCTTCTCCTCAAGGACACTGAGCTTTGTGGTTAACTTGCCCTATGTCCATTTCCTCCTCTTCAGATCCATGGCTGCTGTGAAAATCAGCAGGCAAGCAACCACTAGGGGGGCTGACTGGGTAAAGAGCTTTTCCTAAAGCTGTATCTCCAGAGAATTGTCACGATTTGACTTGTTTGCTGATACCCTGGTAAAACCTCATACACAGGGCTGTTGCTATTTGATCTAAATCAGAGCTTGCTCAGTGGGAAAAGCTCTATTACTGAGTTGTTTTTTGGAAACAATCAATAAATAGCAATTGTTTAGTATTGCAGCTGCCTGAGGTGGAAATACCCATTGGGAAAAACAAGAGACTGGCCAAAAGACTTAAAAGAAGGATCGTGGGAATGAGATAGCTATAGGGAACTTTGAAGAGCTCTGACTTAATTCTGGGGGTATAGAAAACCACACACGTAAAGAGCTGCGTACATGCTCGAGAATTCTTGAGAAGGCTCTAATCTCTTGCCTTTGGCTGGCCTTGGGTCCCTCTGCATATAGAAAGTAAAGCCTAAGACAGAATTGCAAACTGCCAAAACATTGAAGGAATGCCTTAATATATATGTAAATCCCAGCCACATCCCGGTGTGTTTTAGCGACTTGAGGCCCTCCGTAGTTCATGAGATTAACTGGAAGAGACTTCTTCGACTTACTTATGCAACGAGGAGGCATCCTTGTGTGGGAGTTGTAAGCTGCAGAATTATTGTTACTTGGATGAGCCTACAATTTACTTCTTTCAGTTTTGGCTGAGAATTTGCGTTTGTAATTGTTGGCAGACAGAGGAAGAAAGTGTTCCACTCGGGTCCAAGGAGCATACAGAGAGAAGGCAGGGAAGAAGGAACATGTGCAGCCTTTCTGTAGAAGTCAAGGCAAGGTTGGAAATGCTCGTTCCCTGCCTGAGGGGCTCCAGGGTGCTGTGAGTCTCTGATCTTCACTGTAAAGAGGCCTATCTGAAGTTGGAGGTTGAGGCATACATTTCTGCACTTCTGGCTGGAAAGTTGAACCAGATTTTCCCAAAACTGTCATTTTTTGCTTTCTAAGTATGCTAAAGGCAGGAAAGGATTGGGCAGTGAATAGAAAGTAGCACAGCCAAGTTCTGGTTAGCTAAGCAGCATGACTGTCATAAAGTGTTTTTTTTTTTTTTTTTTTTTTTTTGGTCTAAAAACCAAAGTCTGGGGCTTTGGGCCATGAGGAGTTGGGTTATCGGATTGCTTAGTTTAAACTGCCAGGATGAGAAATGTCTCAGATGCTATTAAAATTAGGCCGCTCAGTTTAACTCTGCCTCATTGATCACCAACCACCTTCTTCACTCTTTTCGGTGACTGAGTTAAAACGAAAAGACACAAAGAGAAAAGTGGTCTTTCCCTTTCCCTCTATTATAATCAGGCCTTAGTCCATCTTGGCTCACAAAAGATGGAAAGAAAAATCTTGTCATCTTTGCTCTTGACCCTGAAGAATAGAATCTCAAAGAAATACCTGAGAGGAAAATTCTTTCCTTCACTGAAATTAAAGTTGGAGTGTTTGCAAAACTGAGCAAAGAAAGGAAAGTATTAGTAAACATCGCAGGCAACTTGCAGTTATATTCAGATTATTTTTCAATACTTGAGGAGGTTATACAATAAAAAGGGTAGGAGGGAGCCAGGAATAGAAACAAGGAAAAGAGGTGAATGAACTGCTATGATCTTTTAGGCAAACTGTTCTTTCTGTGACTGTTTTGTTCCTCCGGATGTTTGGCAATGGCCAGAAGGTGGTGTTCAGGGGCTCATTTTTTCAGACTCTGTGCCCATGCAATGCTGGTCCATCCTTCTGAACCTCTGTCTGCCAAGAACCTACTTCATTCGGCACAGGAGGTATCATTTTGGAAAGTGAAGGGACGTAGGCTTTTTCCACCTAATAAGGAGAACATCTTTGGGACCTTAAAAAGGAATGTGGCTCAGGAAAGGAGGGCTGGTTGGGCTTGGAGCTCAGGCCACGTTGGATTTGGGCACATCAGTCCTGACCCGCCCCACCTGGATGGTCAGCAGTGGTCTGTACCTGTCTCTTCCAGGGACTCCCTCACCCCACCACCACTCCTTGGGGATGAAAACTGGCAGGGGGAACATACCAGTATCACAGAATTCAGTTGCAATTTACAAATACCGTTTCCTTTCATCTCAGCAAAATGGGCAGACCCACCAGACCCAGTTCTGATCATGCCATCATCCTGGACCACATGACCGGAAAATAGATAACCAAGTTCACCAGCAATAAAATCCTGGGCCCAGGCAGCCTCCAACAGCATGGCTTCCAGACACCGAGGTAGGCCCTGGTGCATGGCAAGCCACAGCAACTGTTTTAGAGGCTGTCAGCAGCCAGGGCCATTGAGACCCTGGACAATTTCCTGGGATGACTGCCAGCATAAGTCTGCACGGTGCTGCTGAGCTGGGGAGGAGGAGGGAGCCAGGCTTTTCCTAAAGGTGGCCCCTCCTTCCGTTTCTCCAAAAAGTTTACTGAATGTGTAAATGTGAAAGTAAAATAAAATTTAAAGTATGTGCCAATATATATAACATATATACACACACACATAAATTTCTTCAGCCAAGAGTGGAAACCATGTTGATTCAGAGCAATTAAGAAAATATCTGTCCAGTTTTTCCAATCATTAGCAGATGACTAAGCCCACTGAGCAGTGTCTTTTAACCAGTACATACCACAGGGAATACAAACTTGAAAGAATTACTCAAGAAATACTATTTGTCAAATAAAGAGCAACAGTAGCAGCAACAATAACAACAAATGGGAAGACAGAGATCTGATTTCTTGAGCTGCCATGTGGTATTTAACCCAGTTTCAACTAAAATGTATGGGAACTCAAAGTAACAGGTATTATCCATAGATAGAAGAAAAAAAGAATACATGGAAACTGCCCTGAAGGAAGTTCAGATGTTGGTCTTATTAGACAAAGGCTTAAACTTAACTATTATAAGTATCTTCAAAGATTAAAAAAATCATGTCTAGAGAATTAAAGGAAAGTATGAGAATCACCAAATAGAGAATACTCATAAAAAGTTAAAAATTATAAAAATAACCAAGTGGAAATTTTGCACTTAAAGTATACAATAACCGAAATTTCACTGGCGGTACTCAGTAGCATATTTGACTTTGCAGAAGACTCAGCAACCATGAAAATAGGTAATTGAGATTATCAAGTCTGATTATCAGGTAAAAAAGAATAAAATAAAATGAATAGAGTCTCAGAGGAATGTGGGATACTATATGCATGTCAACATATACATAATGGTAGACTAAGAAGTGGAGGGAAAGAAGGGGACAGATTCCTAGAGAGAGAGAAACTACCAAAACTGACTTAAGAAAAAAAGAGAAAATCTAAATGGACCTGTGACAAGTAAAGAGATATAAATAGAAATTAAGTTGAATTAATAATCTATAAACTTCTTACAAAGAAAACCAAAGCCTAGATAGTGAATTCTACCAACTACTCAAAGAAGACTAAATGTCAATCCTGCACAAACTGTTCCAAAATATACAAGAGGTGGAAATACTAACTTATTAGTCAGTGTTACCTGACTACCAAAATTAGACATAGAAATCACAAGAAATGAAAACTATGGATGAATATTTATCAGTATAGACATAACATCCTCAACAAAACCTTAGCAAACCAAGTTCAGGAACATATAACAATGATTATATTTGTACCCAAATAGGATTTGTCCCCAAAATATATGATTGTTTTAATTCAATATAACATTAAAAAGAGAAAGTCTAAATGTCATTTATTAGACAGAAAATACTTGTTATCCGAAAAGACATATATAAAAAAATTTGACAAAATCCAACACCCTTTTATAATAGAAACTCTAAATAAATCAGGAATCAAAGAGGGACTTTATGTGATAAAGGGCATCTTTGAAAGCCATCAGTTAACATCATACTTAATGATGAAAGAATGAATAATTTTATCCTCAGAAAAGGACAAATATATTTTATTTCACACTTCTGCTCAGCAATGTGATAAATATTTTAGACAGCAATATGGCAAAAATAATACAAGAAAATGAAAAATATACAAAGTGGGAGGAAAGCAGTAAAATTACCTTCATTTGCAGGTGTCATCTTTGATATAGAAATCTAAGAAAAAAAAATATTTTGGAACCTAACACCTAACTTTAGCAAGGTTGCAAGATATGAGATCAATACATAAATATCATTGTGTCTTTCTTGAATGTGGCAATTTTTGTTTTCCAAAAATTAGGAAAACAATTACCTTATGTATTTGATAGTATTGAGAAGAAAATAGGAAAATATAACAATTTTCAAGGCTGTACACTGACAATTACAAAACTGTTGAAAAAATTAAAGATGTAAATTAGCAGAAAGATACTCATCTTTATGAATTGGAAGACTTAATATTGTTAAGATGGTGATTCACTACAAGTTGCTAATTGATTTAAAATTTCAATACAGGCTCTATCAAAATTATTGCTGCTTTTTTTGTGGAAATTGTTAATTAAGCTGATCCTAAGTTTGTATAGAACTGCAAGAGATCAGAATATTCATTAAAGTCTTGAAAAAGCCAAACAAAGTTGGAGGACTGACACTTCTTGATTTCATAACTTATTTAAAAGTTGCAGTAATCAAGACAGTATGGTCCTGGAATAAGGATACACACACACACACACACACACACACACACACACACACACACACGTGATTTATATGCTAGTTGACTATAATTGAGGACTCTGAAGTAAACTCTTTTATTTATGGGCACCCAAATTTTGACAAAAGTGTGAAGACAATTCAAAGTGGGGAAATAACAGTCTTTTCAACAAATGGTTCTGAGACAACAGCTATACATGAAAAAGGACAAGGCTGCACCTCAACTTCAAACCATGTAAAAAATTAACTCAAAATGGATTATAGACTTAAATATAAGAACTAAAAAATATAAGACTCTAGAAGAAAATATTATAATAAAACCTCATGCTTCTTATTATATAGCACCAAAAGGAAAAATGACAAAGGAAATAAAATAGAAAAATAGAACTGCATCAATTTAAAAATCTTTCATGCTTCAAATGACACCTGCAGGAAAACGAAAACACAACCCATAGAAGGGGGGTAAGTATTTCTTACATATTCACCTTTTCACACTGATCAGCATATCCTAGCTAACTTCATGTATAGATTTACTAGAGTTTGTCCTTAAATGTATTTTTAAAATACATAAACCAAATGGTCGTATACATTGGAAGTGTTTTAAAATGTACTTTGAAATCATTTTAGCTATTACATTTATGCCAGTTGAAACAATGTAAAAGATGTATAGAAAGTCTTTATTAATAGCATATGACAGTAGGAGCTGAACTGGCTGCTTTGCATGTCTTTTCTGCTTTGATATATTTAATACAATTAAAATGCATATATTTCACAAAAGAACAGTATTTTGAAAAACTCTGCATGATGCATATTTTGTTCAAGCCCAGCTTTTCCTGGAAAAACACACTAGCACTTTGTTTTCTTCATATTTTTAAAATAATAAAACAGGGATAAATTGAAACCCAAGAATGATCCTTTAGAGAAATATGAAATATTAAGGAAATTGCTTATTAATGATTCACTTAAATTAATGTGAAACAGTACTCCCAAGCAACTCTTAGCTAATTCTCAAATGCAACTCTTAACTAATTTTGAAAAACAAAAACCCAACCAAGCGTTTCAGGACCTGTTTTTCATAAAGCATCATTACCAGAAGATGTAATTCCTGATATGCTAAATATTGCAGCATTTATATGATGCACCAATTGTTTTCATGGATGATATGATCAATTGAAATGATTATTATAAAGCAATTAATTGGCTCCTGCAGATAAATAATATAAATATAATTAAAATGTGTGAAGACCAGGATATTACAATACACTAATTTTTAATTTCAATATTGATCCAGTGTTGCAATCCCAACTCATCTTTATTGTATGACGGATATAGCTTCACCCTCCTGGAAAGTGACTTATAGAAAGGATTTCACTTTGTCTGGCACATCAAGATTCACACATCCTCTCCTAATTATAACAGTGTCAGTTCCTAATCCAATCAGCAGCACAGTGAATCAGACACTCTCTCTTGAGTACAGCTGCATGAATCTGTCAGCTCCAAACTTGTTAAATCTCAGTGTTCTCTGGTATTCTTATCTCTGTTTATTAAACAAAGCCTAATTTTAATTAAGATTTAAGCTATTGTAAAAATTTAGATTGTGATTTATATACTATTCACCTATTAGTTATCCAACAGGCAGAATAGCTTTTAAATTTTTGAAAGGGCAGAGGATCAGTGCTAGTAAATTAATACTGTACATATGTCTTCATAATAGAATGATTTTCATAATATATCTGTTGGAAAATATTTTTTTCATTTCAGTTAACTACATCTGAATCAAACTGAAGTCCATATAAATTTTATATAGAATTAAAGGGATCCAATTACTTAATGAACAAAGATGTATCGAATGCCAAATGCTCAATTCTGCTCTACTATTTTGCACATGTGTAGGTGGATATGATCTGGAATAGAGGTGGGAAAATCTAATTTGGGAGATAATATGTATACATATTAGAAGATAATTAAAAACTCAAGCACTATAATAATCATAATTTAATTGGTGTACACAATTAGAGATATAAAATTGGCGGAAATTAATAGTTCCTTAAATTTAGATGGTGAAAGACGCCTTACAGAAGAGGTTTCCATTATAAATTCAAACACCATCCTCATTTCCTGCTTCTAAGATACTGCTAATATCTGAAGGAAACTTGTTTTTTAATCTCTATTTCCATAGTTGCCCTTCTGTACTTGTCTTTTCCAGTGGCTTGCAACCTGCTGGAATGGATAAATTCTACTTTAAGACAGGATGTTGAGACAGAAATATTTATATCCATTACCAGTGAGACACAAAATTAGACTCTCAACATATTTAATCATGAATGATTGTTCCAGCACACACATACAGTGACTTTTATCCTGATAGTTCTTGAAACCTTAGATTGGAGACATTTAACAAGCCTTAGCAGCTCTAATAGGAAGAAAAGTGAAAGTCAGGTTTTCTTATAGTTTACTTGCTCTCACAGTGCAAATATATGTGTTTTAAGAGTGTTTCTATAGTTTCTGTAACTACCTTAACTAGATAAACATTACTTTCTTTGTTTGACAGGCTTGAAGGTCTGCAGCCCATGCTAATTTGTTTCCATTTCACATCACTTCTTTTTTAAATTGGCACAAAATAGCTGCATGTGTTTTTGTGGTATATGTGGCATTTTAATACATGTAAATAATATGTAATGATCAAATCAGTGTAATTGAGATGTCCATCACATCAACTATTTATTTTTACTTTCTGTTTGGAACATTCCAGTTCTCTTCTAGCTATTTTGAAATAAACAAGAATTTATTGTTAACTATAGTTACCTTACTGTACTATCAAACACTAGAATTTATTCCTTCCAACTGTATTTTTGTACCCATTAATCAGTTTTTCCTAATTCCCCACCCCTTTTCAGCCTATGGTAACCATTACTCTCTACTTCCATGAGATCGCCTGTTTTAGCTCCCACATTTAAGTGAAAAGGTGATAATTGTCTTTCTGTGCTTGTCTTATGTCACTTATAGTAATAACCTACAGTTACATCTATGTTGCTGCAAATGGCAGGATTTCATTCTTTTAATGGCTGAATAATCTTCCACCACATTTTTCATTATTCATTCATCCACTGATGTGCACTCCGGTTGATTCCATGTCTTGGACACTGTGAATAGTCAGTAAATCACCTTTTAATGAAGAATTGAAAACTGCTTCTACTTGTTTCTCTTTGTCTTGCCTGGCATATCTTATGCCTTCAAGATATTTGGCATTACACTTAAGTCTTTCTGAGGAGGAAAAGATTGAATGAATAATCATAGTAAATTATCTGATCATAACTTTCCACATACATGATGCTCCTCACACTTACAAAGTAGCTTATTCTTTAAATATTATTCCTTTCCCTTGGAAATCTATTAATAAAAAAATAAAAATTGAATCTAATATTACAATATTGTGATCTTTCTTTTCTATGGCACCAAGTGTTATATTTATTATTTTGTCATATTGATATATTATTACAACTCATAGTATTTTAATTATTAATAACTAATAACTATATTTTATACACATCAGGTGTGGAAGAGGTGATTCATGTTTAATTAGAGATTAGCAAAACTCCCTACATATCATTAAAGTTTATGTGACTCAAATTAGATTACAGGGGTAAGAAAACAATATTGTCTTGACCCAGTGCTGGGAAAATAATAAATATTTCAGTAGATTTAAAATCAAATCAGAAGAAAAGTCATTTTTAACCTTGTTAGTGGGGTAAGTTTTACTGACTGGGGAGATTCAACTGGGCACTTGGGAAATATAGGAGCACAGAGCTTGCAGCTGGCAAGTGAAATAGGAAAGACACAAATCAGAGTTAAGATGCTGAGTCGTCAGCAAGCTGGTTCTCAGGTAAATGATAAGGAAGTACAGTAGTTGAGATAAGACAGAGAACACAGTAAGAGGGACCTTAAGCCAGACCGATAAGCGGCCTGTGTATGGGCAGGAGGAAAAATATGGGCTGAGGAACTTTAAAGAATGATGAAACAGAGCAGTTTAAAAATGTTAGATTTGGGCCGGGCAGGGTGGCTTACATCTGTAATCCCAGCACTTTGGGAGGCCGAGGCGGGTGCATCATGAGGTCAAGAAATCGAGAACATCCTGGCCAACATGGTGAACCCTCGTCTCTACTAAAAATACAAAAATTAGCTGGGTGTGGTGGCATGTGCCTGTAGTCCCAGCTACTCGGGAGGCTGAGGCAGGAAAATTGCTTGAACCCGGGAGGCAGAGGTTGCAGTGAGCCGAGATCGCAATACTGCATGCCAGCCTGGGGAACAGAACAAGACTCCATCTCAAAAAAAAAAAAGAAGATTTGATCTTTTAATACTGTTTTTTAAAAATGTTCTTAATAAATTAACATATCTCCTATTTAAGTACAAAAATGGGCAAAACTAATCTATCAATCTACAAGTCAGGATAGTGGCTACCTTTATCAGAAGCAGTTAATGACTGGTAGGTGGCATATGGGGTACTTCTTGTGGTGGTAATGTTTTTCAATCTGGATAACCTTAACAGGAGTGTATTCAGTTAGTGAAAAATTTATTTTTACATTTACTAGGTGTGTACTTTTTATGGATATTACACTTAAATGTTGTAACATTTATATATTAATGTTATATTTATATTACCATAGAAGCAATAAAGGTTTTTTTTTTGTTTTTTTTTTTTTTTCTTTAGGTGGAGTCTTGCTCTGTCACCAGGCTGAAGTGCAGTGGTGTGATCTCAGCTAATTAAAACCTCCACCTTTCGGGTTCAAGGATTCTTCTGCCTCAGCCTCCCAAGTGCTGGGATTTCAGGCGTGAGCCACTGTGCCTGGCTTCAATAATGGTTTTTAAAAGTAAGGTAAGACATGAATGTATTTAAAATGAAATTCACCTCTGCAGTGCATCTCTCCTGAGTAAATAGTTGGTAGGTACCTATCAAGCACTGGGAGATGAGCTAGTGCTACAGAATGGCTTCTGTACTAGCTGACCAGTGCTCAGAGAGCCTCTGTGGATCCTCTCCAGCCCACCTCTGTGCTTCATCCTGTGTTAGTAGTCTCAGCACCTTACTAATACCAATAAGAAGAAAGCTTCGTCATTGTGTGGTGGGCAGGGATGGATAAACGAAATACAACAATGGCTTTGATGTGTCTCCACTCCTAGTACTGAGGTAGGATATCTTCAAATACTGGATCATCTTGCTCGAAATAGATTTGGCTAACAGTATATATTTGCAATCCCTGATGGACAAGAAAGTGATGGTGTTTTGCCTTTCGATCCTTTTGTGGTCATGGTGGTTGTTTTAAATCATGGACATACGATTAAAATGTTTAAGTTGGGTCTTAGTAACTTAGGATCTGAGATTTATTGCTGTTGCCTTCCCACCACCCACCCACATGTGCTTTACATTACAATGATGCTCTCATTGATCCTGTCTTCAAAGTGCTATTATATCAGGAGTGAAATCTTTATTTCTCATTAGCTTATTCCTTCAAATAAGATGAGACATGGTGTGGCAGCTAATTGTATGTGTTAATTTGACTGGACTAGGGGTGCTGATATAGCTGGTCAAATATTATTCCAGGTGTGTTTGTGTTTAAGATGAGATGAATATTTGAATTGACAGAATGAGTGGAGCAGATTTTTCCCTTCTAATGTTATACTCCTTATCTAATCAGTTGATGGCCTGAATAGAACAAAAAGACTAATCTTACAAAGAGCAAGGAGGGGATTTCTCCTGCCAGATTATTTGAAGTGAAACATGAGACTTTCCTTGCCTTCAAACTAGAATGGAAATGTTGGCCCTTTTTTGGTCTTGAGCCTACTTGCTTTTGAACTGGAACTTATACCATCAGCTTTCCTGGATCTCCAGCTAGCCAACTGCAGATCTTAAAACTTTTTAGCCTTCATAAATGTGTGAGCCGATTTCTTACCCTGTCTTCACTTCGCCCTCCTCTCTCTCTCTCAACAGAGAGGTAGCTCCTGTTGGTTGTGTTTCTCTGGCAAAGCTTAACACCTGTGGTCTATATGGTCTAGTAACTACAGTCTCAACAACTATAGCTTATTTATGTAGAGACAAGGGACAAGTTTATGATAGCTAAAACAAAACAAAGTCAAAATATTATTCTGGCCAGACTATAGTAACCAATATTGACTATATTTTATCTATAATACCTTTTATTTTAAAACACAGCTATATTAGCTATTTTACAAAGGAAATAAAAACAACAATACATTTAATAGAAAAAAAAAATCTCCCATAGTCAGGGTCACACTGTCACTGAAGTTTAGATAATCACAAACAGAATTTTAAAAAGATAATGGTTTTCTCCAGTGTACATGCTGCTAAAGGAGGGAGAACTTTGTTCTTCTGGCGTAGAGCCAATGAGTGTTTGGTCATCCCTATTAAAAGAAGTTGGAGTGACAGGTGGAGTGACCTATTTGAGAAAGTTTCCATTTTAGTTAGAACCAAGAGTGGGGTCAGGAAAGGACTCTGCACGCTATTTAGACCTCACTAGCAGGGAGAATGAGACTTAGTGGTGCTGGCTATCTATTTTCAGTAAAGTCGAGTAACTTCCGCCCTGGTGTGGGTAGTATTTATTCTATCATTTGGCTGTTTTAGAGTAAAAATGGCTTCAAAGTATTCTTATTCAGGATGAAGAGAAGTCAATTTAAAATTTCAACTTATTCTGGAAAGGCTTCAAACACAAAACCTAGAGAACATTTTAGAAAAAAAATTGGAAAGACTAGAGAGTCACCTGTTTGATCTAAGTTGTATAGTACACCCTTACTTTTTAATTTAGAGCTTATACAGAGAATGTATTAGCTAACTTAAATGAATGCATATATATAAGGAGTGGTACATTACCTTGTTGATTTGTAAAAGTTTTTAACTACATGTTAATTAACTGAAATCAGTGCTTTAAAATGCTAACTCCCTGGCTCTAGTACCTAATGCAACTACAAAAGGCAAAGAGCCCCAAATAGAAACTTACCAAACTCTAACCAAGTCTACTTAAATTGTAACAATATCAAATGTTACACTAGTTTAATAGACTTTGTAACTTTTCAATGAATGTTAATCAAATATTTTTACAGAAAACATGCTTAGTGTCATAGGATATATTGTATTCTTCAACTCAAAATAATAAAATTTTTCTTTGGGTGGATAGCATAATTATTAGAATATAATGCTATAAATATTTTCTCGTTCAGTTGAAGACTTTATACCTAGAAATGCTAAGAAAACAGATTGTACTTAAAATATGTCAATGCTTTTAGTACATAGGAGAGATTTAGACTGTACATTTTTGACATGGATAATTTATGATTTGAAAAAAACTTGAAAGTCTATTAAAGCTATTTATAAACATCACAGTAAAAACAATGGCATGCTATTACACTAGCAAGTAAGAAATATTTCTGTATCACACCCATAACTAATATCTTAAAGCAAAATTTTGGCCAATGGCTAGGAAAACACATTTTCCATTGTTTTAAATGTACACAATTATAAAAGGCACTCACATTTAAAAAGCATCTGGCTAACAACAACAAATGTGTTTTAGTAATCATCTACCTGAAGATGACCTCTAAGCTTTATCTTTTGGACCAGCTTCAGCAATATGGGGAAGACTAGGCACCTCGAATCAAGAGTTTTGAAGGTACTTTGGGTTCAGTGAGAAAGACCAGTTGGCAAGACTGATTTACCAATATTTGCCTTGGAAAACTCGAGGGTAGAAAAAGCGTGGCAGCAACTTTTTAAATTATAGATAAATAAGTTATCTTAATTACTTAAAATAATGAGAGGTATCTATAGCATTAAGTTCTTTGAATTTTCAGAGGAACTCTTCACTGAAGTCATCAGAGTTTCTTCAGAGTTTGTGCAGAGGAATTTAAACCTAACATCCTGGTAGATGACGTGGTAGAAGAAATGAATGGGCAGTTGTCCCTTTACTGTATAAACAGTACAGATTTAAAAGAAAAATTTAGATGAAGCTTCTGTAAGTTGATAAAACACAGCAATGGAAAAGATGTAGAGATGCAGGTATTTATTCTATTGGTGGGAGTATAAAATAGTACAATTTTTAGGGAGCATAATCAAAAGATACTAATCAAAATGTATAATATGCAAACTCTTCAACTTCGTTATTCTGTTTCTTATGTTTTATTCTAAAGCATTAATAAACAATTTAGTGTATTATTAATTAAAATAGCAAATTTGTAGGCAATTTAAATGTTTTACCCCAGGAAACAGGGAACAAATAGGATTGCAACATGCAGTTACAAAGCTAGTATATTGATAAGGCTGTCGAAGTTATGTTAAAAAGGGTAAGGCTACACAGACATCAAAACTGTTGGACTAGACTTAAAAATCAAAAGCAGGATAAGAAAAAAAATGGAGTGTTCTTTTTGTATAGTGGGTGCTAGATTTGCTGCTACTTTCCTGGGGACTCTCTATCTGATTTCTCCAAGCACTTGAGGGCTCTCTCTGGCCTCAGAAATATGCATGGCAGCCCTGAAGCGCCAGGACGTTAATACCCGTAAGTACACTGTCAGCCAGTAATGGGTAGGAATGTATGAATAAATATTCCAGCTTCCTCACACATTGGGTGGGACAATTCTGAACCATGTTCTCTGCAGTTTCTCAGATGTTCCCAGTAGGACTGATCCTGTGTCTCTCATAGTGGCAATTTACCCGTTAATGCCCCCAGTGGGCTGTCTTTTCACTGCATGTTATTTATCTACACATGCTTCTGGTTTACCTTCCAAATAAAATGATTTGCACTTCAGTCCTCACTTAGGGTCTGCTTACAGAAAAATCCAAACTAAGGCAATGTTTTATGTGTATTATATAGTGTGTGGGGGGATGTGAGTGTGTGTGTGTGTGTGTTGCGTGTGGTATAAGGCAGTATGAGAATATAAACCAAAATGTTAACAGCACATCTCTGTGCAATAGAATTAGAAGTCATAATTTTCTGTGTTACATTTTGACTCTGTTCATCACAAGGAAGATTTGTGGACAAGAAAGGCAGTACACTGGGCCTCCCGGGTATAGTGCATCCTAGACTGAGCAGAGATATACTCTAGATGGGAGAAAGAAGATGTTTGCAGTTCATCTGCTGCCTTCCTGCAGTGGGATTGCCCTTTTTGTTCTGCAACTTGGCAGGATACAGGCTGAAGGTGTGGTCTCTCGGGGCCTGCAGTGAGGAACTGGAGCAGGCAAATGTAAAGGAAATGAGGTGGATCTGTCATAAAAGCAAAAGAAAATCAAGCTTCCTGGCTTTCCTAAAGCATGTCAGTTTAGCACACAGTAAGAATGACTTAGTAAATTCTTTTCCTGCTAGAGGACCCTTTCTGTCATCTTGACTGCTGTTTTTTATAATTGCTTTTAAAAAGGACTATGTGATTCTTAAAAAAAATTGAAGTCTATTAAAATAGATATGAGTATACATATCAATATCATATTATGGCAAAGGCATATTCATTAGTGTGGTGTAGGTTCAAATGAAGAAATGTCAACAGTGAATATATACAAATTTGAAGGAATAGAACTGCAGATTATTTAGACAACCTCCATTAATTTTCTTGACATATGAAAGACAATGATTTATTACCATATCTCTATGCATATTATGTTATGATTCTCTACTCACTCCCTAATAAGAAGATATGTTTTTATTATAAAAATTAGATATATATTGCTCTGAATTTGATTTTCACTCATTAAAATAACAAACTGAAGAAAAAAATAAAAGCTATATATTTTTATTTATTATTCACTAGTGTCATGGATTGGTAATTTTACCTTATTAAGCATTAATGTCCTGTTTATTCCACTTAATTCTAAATAAAAATTTGGCGTGACTTTTTACTAACTAAAATTACATGTGATCCTAATATCATATTCTCCTCCAGAATTTAGTAATAGCTGGAAAACACAGATTAGTGATGAGTCAGACTTGCAAATGCATTACCTGTAAACCATACCTATTCAGATCTTTTGCCCACTTTTTAATTAGATTATTTATTTTTTGCTATTGAGTTGTTTGGTTTCCTTATATATTCTGATTGTTAAGTCTTTGTCAGTTGAATAATATGCAAACTAGACAATATTTGGACATTTATGTGGAAAATATACAGTAAAGTTTTTTGATGCTTTGACAATGGAACAGAATAATATTAACTGCAGAATAAAATTTCATTACCTTTGTCAGGGTGATTACAATGCACTATTCTATTTAGTCAAAGTTAAAGTTGTAGCTACATGACTACTGAATAATTCCATAGGGAAAAACTTGTGTTTAAGAAACATGATTAATTTAAAAATGTTTTGGGAGTAAAAAGAGAAGGTGGAGCAAGGTGGCTGAATAGAAGAAGCCTCCACTGATTGTCCTGTCTGAAGGGACACCAAATTTAACAGCTATTTACACAAAAAAATCACCTTCTTAAGAATCTAAAAGGTTAAGGGTCACAGTACCTGGTTTTAACTTCATATCACAAAAAAAGGCATTGAAGAGCCTAGAAAAGAGTCTTAAATTGCCAGTGCTAACCCTGCTGCATCCCCTGGCAGCAGACACATGGCACAGAGAGAGAATCTATGTGCTTGCAGGAGGGAAGCACAGTGATTGAAGGATTTTGCACTGGAACTCAGTGCTGCCCTGTCACCACCAAAAGCAGCAGTGGGCAAACAGCTGGCACCCACTGAGGAAGCATTTAGACAAGCCCTATCCAAAGGGGAGTTGCCCATTCCAGTGGTTGGAACCTGAGTTCTAGCAAGCCTTTCCCCTGTGGGCCAGAGTGCTGTGGGATCCTAAATAAACTTGAAAGGCAATCTGAGCCGCAAGGGCTGCAACTCCTGGGCAAGTCTTGACCCTGGGGTCAGAGCCAGTGGACTTGGAGAACCATGCAACCTAGTGACACCAGCCAGGGTGGATCAGAGAGTCCTTGTGCCACCCCTCCTTCAACCCCTGGCAGTGCAGCTCCCATATCTGGGAAATAATTCTTTATCCAACCTGAGGAAAAGGAATAGTGAAGAGGACTTTGTCTTGCAACTTGGATATCATCTCAGCCATAGTAGGATAGGGCCCTATACTAAGGCCCTCATTCCAGGCCCTAGCTCCTGCACAAAGTTTCTAGAAAAACTCTGGGCCAGAAGAGAAACCCACTGCCTTAAAGGGAAGAACTCAGCTCTAACGCCATTCATCATCTGCCAACTAATGAGCCCTTGGTCCGTGAGTGAACAGCAGTGAGAGCCACATAGTACTTGCCACGGACCCTGGGTGAGACCCTGAGAAATACTGGCTTCAGGAATGACACAGCACATTCATAGCTGTGGTGGCTACAGGAAGACACTCCTTCTGCTTGAGAAAAGGATATGGAGTAGTAACAGAGACTTTGGTCTTACAGCTTAGGTGCCAGCTCAGCCACAATGGGGTAGCACACCAAGTGGGCTCTTGGGATACCTAATTTCAGGACTTGTCACTTGGATGAAATTTGTGGACCTTCCCTTGGACACAGGAGAGCCCACTGCTCTGAAGAGAGAGTCCCAGGCCTGATAGAATTCACAACAAGCTGACTGAAGAACCCTTGGGCCTTGAGTGAACATAGGTGGTAGCCAGGTGTTACTTGCTATGGGCCTGGGGTGATGGTGGCCACAGGGGGAGGCTACTCTGCTTGTAGAAAGAGGAAAAAAGAGTGGGAAGGATGTTATATTGTTGCTTGGGTGCCAGCTCAGTGCAGTAGAATAGAGCGCTAGGTAGACTCCTAAGGTTTCTGACTCTAGGTCCTGGCTCTTAGCATCTCTAGACCCACTTGAAGCCAGGGAAGCTTGCCTCCCTGAAGGCTGACTGACTTCACCACCTGCTGGTTGTAGAGCCCTAGGGCCTTCAACAAACATAAGCAGTAGCCAGGTAATGGTGACCGAGGGCCTCTTATATAAGTAGCAACATGCAATCTTTATCTTTCTGTATCTGGAATATTTAGTTTAACATAAAGACCTCTGGTTCCATCCATGTTGCTGCAAGTTAACAAGATTTCATTCATTTTTATGGCTGAATAGTGCTCCATTGTATGTACAGATGATATTTTCTGTACCTCTTTGTCTGTTGATGTACACTTAGGTTGATTCCATATCTTGGCTATTGTGAATAGTGCAGCAATAAATGTGGAAGGTGCAGATAATCTCTTCAATATAGTGATTTCCTTTCTTTTGGATATATACCCAGCAGTGGGATTGCTGGATTGCATAGCAGTTCTATTTTAGTTTTTTGAAGCAGATCTAGACTGTTTTCCATTGTTTACATGTTATCAACAGTTGTTAAGTGTTCCATTTATTTGCATCCTTGCCAATGTCTGTGATTTTCTGTCTTTTTGATAAGAACCGTTTTAACTGGGTGAGATGTGGTTTTGATTCGCATTTCCCTGTTGTTAGTATGTCATATACCTGTTAGCCATTTGTATATCTTCTTTTGAGGCATACCTATTCATATCTTTTGCCCACTTTTTAATTGGATTATTTATTTTTTGCTATTGTTTGGTTTCCTTATATATTCTGATTATTAAGTCTTTGTCAGTTGAATGGTATGCAAATATTTTTTCCCCTTTCAGAAAAGGGAAGAAGGTTGTCTCTTCCCTTTTTTGATTGTTTTCTCTCCTGTATAGGTTTCTAGTTTGATGTGATCCCATTTGTTCCTTTTTGCATTGATTGTTTTTTAGGTATTACTTGAGAATATTTGTCCAGACAATGCCCTGCATTTCCCCAATATTTTCTTCTAGTAGTATCATCATTTCGTATCTTACATTTATGTCCTTAAACCACTTTGATTTGATTTTTATACATAGTGAGAGACAGGAATCTGTTTTTATTCTTCTACAAGTTGATATCAAGTTTTCTCAGCACCATTTACTGAAGAGACTGTTCTTTTCCTGATGTATGTTCTTGACACCTATTTTAAAAATGAGTTTTCTATAATGCTTGGATTTATTTCTGGGTTCTCTATGCAGTTCAGTAACATTCTGTATTAAGTACTATAACTATGAAATGTATTTTGCAGTTGAGATGTATGATGCTTTCAGTTTTGTTCTTCTTAAGTCAGGATTATTTGGTCATTTGTGGGGTTTTTTTTTTATATTCCATACACATTTTAGAATTTTTTTTCTATTTCATTAAAGTATATCATTGGGATTTTGATAGGGATTGCATTAAATCTGTACATAGCTTTGGGTAGTATTGTTATAATCTTAATATAACAATACTAAAAATTAAAAAGTTTTCTAATCCATAAACATGAGATATCTTTCTATTTTTGGCATCTTCTTTCTTACCAGTGTTTTATTGATATTCATTGTAAAGCTCTCTTTCTCCTTTAGTTAAGTTGTTCCTAAGTTTTTCTTTTTGGGGGGGTTGGTAGCTACTGTAAATGAGATTGCTTTCTTGATCCCTTTTTCAGATTATTTCGATTGGTGTATATAAGTGCTGCTGACTTTTTGGATGTTGATTTTGTATCTTGCAGCTTGCCTGAATTTATTTATCAGTTCTAACAGGATTTTTTTTTTTTTTTTTGGATATGGTGTTTTGAGGTTTTTAAAAGTATAATCATATAATCTGCAAAAAAATAAAATAAAATAAGAGGCTAATTTGATTTCTTTCTGCCAATTTGGATGCCCTTTATTTCTGTGTTTTACCTAACTGCTAAGCCTAGGACTTCTGGTACTATGTTAAATAAAGATGATGAAACTGAGCATCCTTGTCTTGTACAGATCTTAGAGAAAACGTTTTTAAATTTTTTTCTGTTCAGTATGATGTTAGCTGTGAGTTTGTCATATTTAGCCTTAATTATGTTGAGGTATGCTACTTTTATACCAAGCTTGTTAATAGCTTTTAGCATGAAGGGATGTTGAATGTTATCAAATGCTTTTTTGAGTATCTATTAAAATAATCATATGGTTTTTCTCCTTAATTATGTTAATTTGATATATCATGTTTATTGGCTTGAGTATGTTGAACCATTCTTCCATTCCTGAGATGAATCCACTTGATCATGGTGAATACTTTTTTGTACAAATTGATGTTGTACAGGAGAAATTTTGTTACATGTATGTAATCGGTAGTGATGAAGTTGAAGTGTTTAGGGTGTCTATCACCCTAGTGTGATACATTTTTGTTAAGTGTATTTACCATACTCTGCTATCAAACACTGCATTTATTCCATCTTACTGAATGTTTGTACGCTTCCCAGTTTTCTCATTTTTCTCTCTCCACATTCTTCCCAGCCTCTGTTATCTATCCCTTCACTCCCCACCTCCATGTAATCAAATATTTTGGACCACACATGTGTGAGAACATGCAATAGTTGTCTTTTTATGTCTTGCTTATTGCACGTATGATAATGACCTCTAGTTCCATCCAGATTGCTGCAAATAGCATGACTTTATTCTTTCTTATGGCTGAATAATATTCTATTGTGTATACAATATAATCTTTTTGCATTCCTCTGTTCTTCAACACTTATGTTTATTCCATATTTTTGCTGTGAATAGTGTTGCAATAAACATGCAAATGCAAGTATCCCTTTGATATGTTAATTTATATTCCTTTGGGTAGACACCCAGTAGTGGGATTGCTGGATTTAATGGCAGCTCTATTACTAGTTTTTTGATAAATCTCCATGATGTTTTCTATAGTGGATTTACTGGTTTACATTCCCACAAACAGTATATAAGAGTTCACTTTTCTCTGCAACATTGCCAACATCTTACTTTTTGTCTTTTTAATAATAGTCATTCTGCCTAAGGTGAAATAAAATCTCATCGTGGTTTGAATTTGCATTTCTCTAATGATTAGTGAGCCTTTTCCCCTCATATACGTGTTGGTGATTTGCATGTCTTCTTTTGAGAAATATCTGTTAAAGTCATTTACTCACTCATTGAGAGACTTTATTTATTTATTGAGTTTCTTATACATTCTGGATATGAGTCCCCTGTCATATGCATAGGTTGCAAATAGTTTCTCCCATTCAGTAGTGTCTCTTCACCCTGTGGATTATTTCCTTTCCTGTGCAGAAGCTTTTTTGTTTAATATTGTCTCATTTGCCTATTTTTGTTTTTGTCGCCTATACCTTTGAGATCTTAGTCATAAATTCTTTGCCCAGATCAATGTCCGGGAGAGTTTTCCCTAGGTTTACTTCCAGCCTTTTTTATAGATTTTCAAATCTTTCACTTAAGTCTTTAATCCATGTTGAGTTGATTATTGTATATGGTGATAAATAAGGTTTTAGTTTAATGCCTCTGCATGTGGCTATTCAATTTTACCAGCAATATTTATTGAAGAGGGTGTTTTTTTTTCTCTCAGTGGTAAAATTCTTGTTGGCTTTGTTTAAAATTGGGTGGCCATAAATACGTAACTTTATTGCTAGGGTCTCTATTGTGTTCCATTGCTCTATGTTTCTATTTTTATACCCATACTATGCTATTTTGGTTACTATAGTCTTACAATATATTTTGAAGTCCGGTAATGTGCTACTGCCAGCTTTTTTCTTTTTGTTCAGGATATTTTGGCTATTCTGGCTTTTCTCATCCTATATGAATTTTAGGATACTTTATCTAATTATATGTAGAATGACATTGGCATTTTGATAGGGATGCCATTCAATTTGTAGGTTGCATTAAGCAATATGGTCATTTTAACAATATTAATTCTTTTGATCTATGAGCATGGAATGTTTTCTCATTAGTTTGTGTCCTCTTCAATTTCTTTAACTAGTGTTTTGTAGTTTTTCCTGTAGAGATGACCTCCTTGGTTAAATTGACTCCTACAGGTGTTTTTGTGTTTATTTGCCTTTCTGATTTCTTTCTCAGCTAGATCATTGTGGATGTATTGGAAACACAAGTGATATTTGTATGTTCGTTTAGTATCCTGCAACTTTCCTAAATTCATTTATCAAATCTAAGAGTTTTTTGGTGAAGTCTTTAAATTTTTCTCAGTATAAGATCATATCATCAGAAAAGAGGGACAATTTGATTTCCTTTTCTTTTATTTTCCAGTTTGGATGTCTTATATTTCTTTTTCTCTGCCTGATTGCTCTGGCTAAGGCTTTCAAGTACCATGTTGAATAGAAGTGGTTAAACTGGGAATCATTGTGTTGTTCCACTTCTCAGGAAAAAGATTTGGACTTTTTCCCATTTAGTATGCTGTTACTTGTAGGTTTTTCAGATATGGCCTTTATTATTTTAAGGTATAATTATTCTATTATACCCTAGTTTGTTGAAAGTTTATTTTCATGAAGGGTTGTTGAATTTTATCAAATGCTTTCTGCATCTGCTGAAATGTTAAAGTGTTTGGTGATCTTTGACCTTGCACCTCGTTATCTATAATATCTTTCTCTAAATTTGGAAATTTCTGTGTTATTATTATGATTATTATTTGAGATGGAGTCTCACTCTGTCTCCCAGGCTGGAGTGCAGTGGTGTGATCTTGGCTTACTTCAACCCCTGCCTTCCAAGTTCAAGCAAGTCTTTGCCTCAGCCTCCTGGGTAGCTGGGATCACACTTGGATAATTTTTATATTTTTGTAGAGGCGAGGTTTCACCATGTCGGCCAGCCTGATCTGAAACTCCTGACCTCAGGTGATTCACCCACCTTGGCCTCCCAAAGTGCTCAGATTACAGGTGTGAGCCACCACGCCCAGTCTATTTTTAAAATAAGCTTTCTACCCTTAACTTTTTCTCTGCTTTATCTTTAAGGCTGATGATTATTAGATTTGCCCTTTCTATGTTATTTTCTAGATCTCATACATGTTCTTTGGTCTTTTTTATTATCTTATCTTTTTTTTCTCTCTGTATTTTCAAATAGCTTGTGATTGAGTTCATTAATTCTTTCTTCTGGCTTGATCACTTCTGCTTTTGAGGCACTCTGATGCATTTTTCACTTCATCAATTGTATTTTTTCAGCTCCATGATTTCTGCTTGATTTTTCTAAGTTATTTCAGTCTTTAAAAACTTTCTCTAATGAATTTCTAAATTGCTTTTCTGTATTTTTATGAAATTCATTGAGCTTCCTCAAAGCATCTACTTTGTATTCCCTGTATGAGAGCTCACCATCTTCTTCTCTCCAGGGTCTGTTAATGGTGACTTGGTCCATTTTCTGAGGTCATTTCCCTTAATGTCATTGATTCTTATGGTTCTTCATTAATATCTGGACATTGAAGAGTTAGGTATTTATTGCAGTCTAGCCTTGTTTGTATCTGTCCTTCCTCAGATGGCCTTCCAAGAATTCAAAGGGTCCCTAAGCCTGTGGTCACTGCAGCTGTTTCAGCACTAGAGGGCACCCTAAACCCAGTTACACTGTGATTCTCTTGCGGACTTCTAAATACCCAGTACAGATGGGGTTGAGAAAGATCAGGGAGAATTCCCTAGGTTCCCAGGCAAAATACTCTATTACCTCCTTTCATCAAAGTAGAAGTGCCTCTCCATGATGAGCTGCCTACATTTTGGGGAGAGGTAATGAAGGTACTGCTGTGGTCACCACAGCTGGCACAGTGTTGGGTCATACCTTTAGTCCTTGGCCTGACTATTGATGCTTTGCTTACTCAGCTATGGTCTGACTGCCACTGATGCTTATTGGAGGCCTAAGGCTACTTTATTCAGCCCCTTGGGAAGCTTCTAGGACTGTGGTCTATCCTGTGGGGTGGTGGATTCTAGAAGCAATGGCCTGTAATCAGCTTTTCCAGGATTCAGCTCAGTCAGTCCTGTGTTTGAATATGTCAAGGCTGGTACTAGTTCCCAGGCAAGTCCCCTGTAATCTACATTCTCCTTCACTGCCTACAGTTGGGTGATGGGGGACAAAGGCATCATCACATTGTTGCCATAGCTGATGTCACACTGGGTTTCACCCTGAGTTCACAGCCTTTCAGACAAGAGCAGCACTGGAGTTCCCGCAAGGACTGTGGTTATCACTGCTTAGTTGCCACTGAAATTTTTTCAGGGCCATAGGCTACTTTAGTCAGCTAGTGGTGAAGCAGATTAGAGCTCAGATTTCTTTTGCCAGGGCAGTGTATTTCCCTCTGGTCTGGCATAGGCCTCAATGTTTTGTCTGTGGAATCAAGGGCTGTGGAATTCTGCCCAGTGCTGTGTTCCACTGTGGTGGGAGCCAGCACTGAATTCTAATGCAAAGTTTCACACTCACTTCCATCTTCCACATGCAAGCACACAGATTCTTTCTCCTCTCTGGGCTGCCTGGGGTTGGGAAGAAGAATGATATAAACAGTGTGACAATTTTTATTTTTTACCCTCTTTAATAAGTCTTTTTACTACTGTGCTAAAACTAGGCATTGTGATCTCTCACCTGAATTTTTACTTCTTGTGAAGGTGTTTTCTTACATGAGTAGTTGTTCAATTTGATGTTCCTGCATGGGGACAATTGCTGGAGGGCATTATTTTGCTATCCTACTCTGCTGAACCTTTAATTATTTGCACATTCATGTTTGACTACAAATGGAAAAACGAAATAGGTACCTGTTTTATTGTTTTTAATTGTGGTTCTGGTTGTTTTAATAGCTTACTATTTGTCATGTATTTTGGCTAAGGATTCAACATATATTAACTCATACAATTGTCAAAGTAATTCTACTAAATAGATTAATTTCTTGTTCCCATTGACCAGATGAGATCATTGAGACTTAAGCAGCTCATCTAAGTCCACACAGTTTCTGTGTGGCAAAATTGAGATTTGAGCAGGTCTAATTCAGAACCTGGGCCCTGATCATTTAGTGTAACTAAGAAATTATCTTATTGTTTCTTTACAAAAAGTATGCAATTTACCAAATTCTTAGGTCTGTAACTTTGTCTAAGAATTTAATATTTTATAATGCATCTGTTCATTTCTAATACACACTTATTTTTTACATCCTTTAGAAGGATATGATACAAGATACCATCTAAAAACTACAAGTAACTTAGTATACCAATAATAAACATCTTGTCATGGACACAGGGAGGGGAGCACTACACACTGGGGTCTGTTGAGGGGAAATAGGGGAGGGACAGTGGGGGTTGGGGAGTTGGGGAGGGATAACATAGGGATTAATGCCAGATATAGGTGAGGGGGAGGAAGGCAGCAAATCATACTGCCACTTGTGTACCTATGCAACAATCTTGCATGTTCTTCACATGTACCCCAAAACGTAAAATGCATTAAAAAAAAGAGTGTTAAATAATAAAAAAAAAAGTCTTATGCTCCCTTTCTACATTTCTTAAATTAGGAAAGATAATTTTTTTTTTGGAGTAAGGTTATATTGTGTAAAATTATTTTGCATTTATCAGGCCCATCATTGAAGAGTGGTAAAACAAAAAAATCCTGCAGTTAGACTGGCGTCACATCCTTGTTCTACCATTTACTGACTGTAGGCTACTAGGAAAGTTAAATCTGTTCTTTGCCTCTGATTCTGTGTTTGTAAAATGAGCAAAGCATTAACACTTTGTGGAATTGCAGTGCAGTGACGATTAATATATGCAGAATATTTAGAATAATGACTAGTAGAGAGTACTCAATTAATATTAGGTATTGTAATGGAAGCAATAATAGGTAATAAAATATGTAAGGTGCTCTGGTCCTTTCCTCCTACCCTGGTCCCTATTCCGGTCTATGTCTTCCTTTAACTTATTGTCTGTTCTTATACATCTTGAGGACTTTTGTTTTTCTCGAAATATATTATTTTACATTTTATTGCACTAAAAAAAGATCTTGGTACTTTATAGCACTTTTTAAATTTTTTCTGTGCTTTTGGCCAAGTGCACAAAGTTTTCAAACTCAGTTCCAATCAGTCACTCCAACTATGTGGGTTTGGCATTGCATACTGGTTGGTTAATAGCTCTAATGATGTTCTCAGCAGTAGGATGGTTTTTTTTTAGCACAAGTTTCAGTTTTCACTAATATTCCTGTGGAACATTCTCTTTTATCATTTTGTCATTCTTCTGATGAATTTTCTTACAGTAAGATATTTGCAAAATCTATCAACTGTCAATTTAAGGATTACATTTTCATTACAAAAGGTAAGCTTTCTAAGTGTTTCATTTCAAGCTTACAAATGATCGCTTCTTTCCTTTTTATGAGAATCATTTCCTTCTCATTATAAAACAGCTTATAAAATCCTAATTCATTCTAAATTTCTTCTTTCACAAAGGTAGGCAAAAAGAAATGTCTCGGGTATTTTCAAGTAACTCTATTCTCCATATTCATTTATTATTTCAGTGAATTGGTAAAGCAGAAAATCAAGTTTTGAAACTTAAAGAAAAAACTTTAAAAATTCTTAGAATCAGATTAAAAGGATACATCTCTGGGATATTTCTAATTAATATATTTATTTCCATATAATCATAAATATTCAACATATTTATAAATCATCTTTAGAGCAATTAAATTTATATAATTAAGAAATTATACAAGAAATTATTTTAGACAAGGTATTTTGGGTAGTTTCTGATCAAAATATTCACATAAATAAACTTATACCTTCCATTAAAATTTGGTGTTTTACAGAAATATTCTCTTTTTTCCTCTGTCAAGTCTAATATCATATTCCTAGAAAAAGAAAGCCAACTATTTATAAGAAAAGAGAAAAGCAAGTATTTCTATGCCCTGCTCAGAATAGCTTCTTGAAACTTGTTAAGGAGGACAAATTAGCTAGACTACATAGCAAATCAAAGGCAAAAAAATAAGATCATTATAGTCAATATGTGAACACATACACATACACACACAAGAGTTTGGAAGTAACATTTTCATTAAATGTAGACTCACCTAATCATCTAATTTGACCTTGTACTTAATCATCTAATTTGACCTTGAACTTTGGGGTCTTACCAAGTCTTTTGAAAACCCTGTGATAGTTATTGATCCTCTCTCCAGAACTGCGTAACCTGAAACCTATCTATGTAAGAACTAAAGATTAAGAATACTCTTAGTTCTATGAACTCATCAAATAACTATACTTTAGTATTTCTCACTTTAGCAGCCTATACTCACAATCATTCTCAGAAAAACTGACTTTCTTAGAATTTTTGCTGTTCTAAATTTTTTTCATATCTGTATTCCAACAACTAACAAAAATCTTTTATCAGTTTGATTTTCTCATCTGTATCATCTTTTTCTACAAGATCTAAGTCTACTAAGTTCATAGAGAAAAAAGAGCATATACCACCTAATTATATAGTTTCATTGAGTTACAGTGAACTTTGAGAGAAGTTCTATGAAAATAAATATTATAATGTATAACAGAATACAGGGGAACCATTTGTCTTTAAGATTTTTATATCCTGCAGAAGCCTAATTCAAAAGGCTCAGAAATCAATCTTTAATGATATCCAACGTTCTTGTCCTTTCTCCTAAACTTCCAGGATTAATTTTAGGGTTTTAGCAACTTTTCAACAACTCCCAAGAAATACAATGAGTGCATTTTTCCCATTCTTAGTAGAGTCTGATCTCCCATCAGCAGGAGGCCTGTCTCCTTAGTGCAAAACAACAGCAACAAAAATAGAAATTACCAAAGAGCTTGTTTATGCTTTCCAAAGGCCCAGCTACTTTCCTAGAACAATAGTTAATCCATTTATTTCCTCCTCTGATTCACTTTCTTCTCTGTCTTTCCAAGCCAGCAAGAATAGATGAATATTTTTTCCCTCTGGTAGGAACAGAATAAAATCAAACACATATGAAATCTCAATATGTCATTCTATCTCACTCATTAAAATGAATGGCTTTACCCATTGTGACAGCTACTCTGGTTGCCTACCCAATAGACACCTCTGCTATTATTCTTCCTAGCTAGAAACACACAGTAATTTTGTTTGAGTAGTCTTCTGCCATGTAATCAGTCTCAGATGTGGTTATAATCCTCACCTACCACTAGGCCCTAGAGTGAATGATGAATGTTCTAAGCCAATCATAAAATCTTATTACTCTAGCCATTGGTTGGTTTATGTATGGATATTTGTCAAATTCTTTGCCAATGAAATGAGATGGAAAGCTTCCTTCTTAGAAAGGTTATCCTCACTAGATTATACAGACAGATAAGAAAAAAAATCCTCAGTTCCCATTGGATGATGTTGCATCTACATGTGATGACTGAAATTGTGGAGTCCTCATACATCAGTGTACTAAGTCATGACTGGCATGCTAAGTATGGCAACACAGAAAGATGGAAAACAGTAGGGCATCACTAATTCCTGAAGTTTTCATCTGGAAAGACCTTTCCTGTTATGTATGAAAACAAAGACTTATTCCTTAAGCTACTTTAATAGGGTGTTCAGTTACAACTGGAAGAAACCTACTTGACACGTCAAATTTTCTTATAAAGGTATTTTTATAAACATATTTGTCTACCTATAATGAGCATTAAAATAGCAAAAATAAACTATAATAAGCACATTTAATTGGTAGGAATGTTACTATATGAAATAAAGTCATCTGGTATATAAATCAAATTGTACAGAGTCTAATTTTTCTTACCAGGAAACCAGATTGTTTTATTATCTGATAATACTTATACTTACAACATTAGTTAAGAATTCAAACTAACAAAAATGTTGGTCTCATTGATGTATTTCTTTTTCAAGGAAGTTGTGGTCACATTATTAGCTGCTTTCCCTGATAATTACTTTTTTTGCTTTTACATAAAGGTACACTGGATGATTGACTGATTGATTTTCAGACTACTGTCATGAAGCAGAACCTCTGGGCCTCCATTTTCTGTTTCTCTATGTCTTAAAGAATCACATTTCTCTTTTTTTTAAAAGACTCTCTTACCCTGCCAAGGATGTTATCTTAGAAACCTTTTGAGCAGTGGTTGGAAAGGCTTCTACCAAGACACCATTCTTGCTACATATATCAGCACATGTTCTTGTTAAACATCTCAACTCTCATAAGCATATGCCAGTGTTATATCCACTTCAGCTGTATGATGAATCACTTTGTCACACAGGTGAGTCATGCTCCATTCTTTCATCAGGGCTGTCACCTCCAATCTACTACAACTTAATACTTCATTGAGAGAATAGTGCTTATGAAGGCTTGCCAAACATTGCAAAAAATTCATATTTGACATATGTTTAAAATTTTTCTTGAATTTAACTAGTCTTCAGTTTCTCATTGCTGTAATTATTGCTAAGGTTTTGGTGGGGATGATATTCACTGATTATAGAGTATTATTTTTGTAGAGAACTAAACAGAAAATGTCTTTTGGTTCCTCCTATCAGGAATTCTTATGCTTCTTTTAAAAAGAATGATTCACTTTTATCCTCTAAGTACTGTAAGAAATTATGTATTTATCTCTTTGTGTCATTTTCTAAAAACATTAGAGGTAGTAATGTGGCCCATATCTGGCAGAATTCATGTATCCATCTCCCTTTTTGCTTTCTATTCCTGTTTTTGTCTATTTTTAAAACATTTTTACCATCCTTACTTTCCTTTGCTGTAATCTTCTCACTTATAAATTTGCCCACTTCCACATATCCACCCCACTTTGCTCATCAAAATGCTGAGAGTCTTACATTTAAGTTTTTCAAACTATTTTATTTCTAATAAAATCACTTTAGGATAGATTGCTAGAATCTCTTTTAAAGCTTTGAGAGTTAGCCAAATTCCCTTTGTATCCTCTCTAATTCATTCTGTTTACCGTTGGCAAATAATCCTTTCAACATGAAAATCTTATTGGGTACTTCACCAAAATTTCTGCTGAATCAAAACACACACACACACACACACACACACACACACACCCCTCAAATTTTATTGCCTTAAGTAAAAATTTTTATTGCCAAATCCTGGCAAATTGTAAGACCAAGGAGAAGCTATCTCCATTCTCTCTCCGTGTTACTAGCCCTGACCATAAAAGAGAAACTTTCAACTTCCTTGGAGATGCAAAGGTGGTTTCTTCGCTTCCTTTTTTCTCTTGTACATGCTCTTTACAACATGGATGAAATGTTTATGTGCTTGGGAAGATTGGAGAAGTGATTAAACGTATATATCTCATATCTTCTGCACATTTTTCTTTGTTCTGCAAGCATCAAATAAATTGTGGATTCATGAGGAAGCTAATGATGGAGACTTGGCAGGAAATAATATATTAGTTTCTTAGGGCTGCTGTAAAAAGGTACCACAAAATGGGTGGCTTGAACCTACAGAAATATATTGCCTCACAATTCTGAAGGCTAGAAGTCTGAAGTCAAGGCTTTGATGGGTCAATGCTCTCTCTGAAAACTATCAGGGGTTATTATTTCTCTTTTTAAATTTTGATGATGGTCATGGATTGTTGACTACATTTGTAGTAATCTTATCCATAGGCTGTATATTTGGATGATACCAGCCATGAAAATTTTAATAATGTGATAAGTACATTTTAGCCAACTATACAATCATTCTGTAGCTAAAACACACTGAAATTTGGTCACACAGTAAACAAATCTGAATGAAATTGATATCTAAACTATTATTCTCTAGTCAATGTATTCTTATATTTTTTGTTATATCTGTCTCTGTTTTTATTTAGCTGTTCTTATAAACATTTTCCGCAAGACTTAAAATTTTTATCTTCATGCAAAGATTTGCATCTCAGCTCTTTACTGTTGAGTAGTTTTATTTCCTAAATGTTAGTTTACTCATCCTAACTTAAAGTTCCACATTACAATATATTTGTAGTATATTTACTTTAAAGGCATTAGAGAAAAACTTATTGAGAATTCTTGTAGCTTTTACTCTGGTACCTCACCTGCAGCATAAGTATTTAACAAAATTTCAATTATATATGTTTTTGAACATAATTTGCTTTTTAAAAATGTGAAGACATTCATGTGCATCAGAAAATAATATGCAACTAAAGACAGAAAATTACTTCTCTGAAAATTCAACAAAATGAGAGCATGCATTTTTACTAAGAAAATAAAGTTTTTTACTAGGAAAAAACAGTATATTATATATAATAAAAATAATTATCCCTCAAACATTAGATCTGTAATGACAAGTAAAAACTAAAATTGAATATTTAGGAAAAAAATCTAATACAGCAAATTCAGAGTTTTTAAAGTGTAAAATAAAGTTAGAAAATGTGCTAAATTAGTCAGCAAACAAAATTTTACTTGAGTACTTCATATTCTAAAAGACGACTAGGGAAACTACTTTGTATTTAGATAGAAAAGTCTGAATTATAATATTATTTTCCCATAGGAACTTGAATGAAACTAATTGGGAGACATTAATATTTTTGTTTGTTTTATAGTGACCAGTATAACTCCTTCTTTCTAGTAAATGCAATACTTTACTTTTTAAAAATATTATTGTGTTATAATGACATCAAAATTTTTGCTAAAGGTGTTTTTCAGTTCCTGGATAATTTTCTTTGTGATGTATTTTCAATATAGGAATACAATATAAGGCACTACAAATTAGAGTGAATTCATAAGTGTCCTCAACTTAAAAGGATTTCCTCTTTCTTGTGTAGATATTTTAATAAAGTTGAGGTGATCTGTGTAATTTTTATTGTGGCTCTAGAGGTTTGCAGAAGAGTGGTTTCTTAGATTTGATTCTGCACATATTTAGAACATAACTATTTTTTAAAGTACCAATCATACATAGGGAATAGTAATAATTTATTTTGTACTAGTTTATCATTTATTAATGTAAGCAGAAAAATAATTCAGTTATCTATTTAAATCTATTTAAAATATGGCGATCAGTTATACCCCTTTTCTGAACAGTAAAGTAAGAAAAAATAAATACATGATAAATCTAAGGGATTGACTTTAAATATAAGAACTTCAGTTTTACAGGAAGTCACATTGAAGGTAAAAGTAGACAATCAAATTTTAAGAATTGTATTCTAGTTATGTTCCTGCAAAAAGCTGCATAGTCAAAATATAGATTATATAAACATAGATCTCTCCTTAAGACAAGAGAATGTAATTCTGTGAAGATTCGGGAGTTAAGTGAATAGTAATTCTGATATCTGTGAAGGAATTTCTGTATGATGTAAAAAGTTTAATTATGTTCATACCAAGTTAAATTTTCTCATATTTAAAGCGCATGATCAGTCAAAAAAGTTAATGTAGGAAAAAGGTTGAAACGGAGTTAACTTCAGAAATAAAAAGATGAGACCAAGACATTGATTGTACATCATGAGCAAAATTATTGTCTCTCATAATTCTAACATCACTTCATCACTGTGTTCAGAGTTCAAAGGAATTGTCTTATATTGAATTCCATTTAAGTGCAAGGAAAATCTATGAGAAACTCTGCAATAGACCTACCTTCATATATCATTGGCTAGAAGTATGTGACATACTGTGACTAAACCAATGAATTAGCAATGGGAGCAAGACAACCATGATTGGCTGTGATTAATCAAGGTAAGGCTGAGGAGAAGTCAATTCCCTGACCTCATGGCACAGCAAGGAAGAAGCAGTGGAGGACTAAACCTGGGAAAAGAAGTATCTGCTACAGTTTTTCAGGAATCCTGAGGCTGCAAAAATTTTATTATTTTGAGATATTGCAGTTTATTTGAAGTCATGAGGGCGATGATATAGAAGGTATCATACTCTATTTATACATAGAAATTTGGGGTTTTCTCTACACAACAGATCTGGAGAGTTGAAAATTAATCTTTATTATCTATTATAGAAACATTTAATCAAACCCAGCGTGTCAATTACACAATGAAAGTAAACAAAGAACAAAGACTGAAGAAGTATCTGCTACACATTGAAAGGACCCCTGCAAGTGTAAAAATCAGGGAACAACCATAGGAACAAAATAATATGATGCATTTTTTCCTCTGTACATTTCACTTGAGACTCTTAATACTGCTATGTGACTAGGAGAAAAGGAAGAATTGTGGGCTGTCCACTCAGAATAAGGGCTTATATTGTAGCACTCAACTGTGACACTGTTAAGTGAGCCAAGTTTTTTGACATTTCTTTCTGTGCTATCATTATGATGATGATTATTACAATTCTAAATCTAGTCAAATGCGATTGGATATAATTTCATGAGCCTTGAACAAAACACTCAAAATATTTACTTGTTTGATTTTTCTCTTGATATTACCAAAAATATATCTTTTGTTTATGTCTTTCAGAGGTCTATTGTTTTAATAAAACCTAATCATAATAGAGAAGACTTAATAGTTTCAATAGAAATTTTTTTACATTTTAGTTGATTACACCAGAAAATTAGCTGCATTTTCTGTTTACTGTGTTACATCATACTTACCTTCTCTAAATGTAAGCTTCTATAGAACAGAAAATGTTTTATTTAATATTGTATCATCACCTATTTTAGGAGAAACTTTTTTTTTTTGATTAAAGTGACCTATAAAAACCAACAATGCCCCATTTGTAGTAGCAATTCTGAAATCCAGTAGGGATATGTTTGGCTGATTCAACTCCATTTAGTTAGAGCAAATAGCACATGGTCTAATATTTTTCTAGTTCACACTTAGAAAATCCTCTTAAATGTCTGGGAAAATAGCAGTGATATGTTTTCAAATATTCTGTATTGACTGAGTGAATACACTATTGGTAATGTTATCAATTGCTACCTTGGTTATATTCCACTCAAAAGCCATTTATGAATCTGTCATCAAGCTTTTAGTATTTCACTTGAGCATCACACTGGTATATATCTGATTAAAAAAAAAATAGACTCCAGTATTTCCACTGATTTGTAATGGTGGGCCCCTATTTGAATGTGAGATATTTTAAAAGGTTAAAATCATTTCAGTATTCATTCTGTATGAATGGGTATTTTTCATCAGGTAGCAAGAAGGAGTTTGGCATATCATCCTTATGGTTACATGCCCAAATGCTCAAACTCTAAGTGCTGTCATTTGCATTATTAAGTTTAATAATGTTCATTTGACCTAACCTGTGCACTTTGTGAGATTGATGAACCTTGAAAGAAATTGCCTATTCCCCATATATAAATGCCAATAAAATGTTAAATTTTTATACTCATGTATAGAAAAGTGAAAGCACATGATCTTTTTCAAATGGCTTTTGGAATGTTTTTTTCATTGCCCTTGAGAAGAATTAGCTGTAAGAAATAAGTATTTTAATGTCAATTCATGAGACCCATAGCAAGTCACTTAATCTTCCAAAATTTCCCTTCCTCTTATTTCCTCATTATTTAATAATGCTGACCAGCTTCTGAAAATAACATATGGAATAGTTAGTCAATTTAACTCACCCAGACTTTCTCCTATAACTGGGCTCCCAGCCTCCAGTTTCTCCTGCTAGAGAAATCTCCCTCAAGCTCAGTTCATATTATGTTAACTTTATGAATTATTTTTTATTCTACAAATATTTACTATTGTATCGAAACTTTTCACTGTGCTGTGTTAGAACATCAAAAATAAACACTACATCAAACAATGTATTGTTATATGGAAGACACAAACATAAGTAAACAAGTGCTAAAATGTGTTAACAGTTTAATAATAGATGGATATGCAGGATGTTCAAGGCAGAGAGATCAGAGCACTTAATGCCTTTTGGATTAATTGTTTAAAAGTGTCAGGAAATCCTTTATAAATTAAAAAAGCAATAATTTCAAACAATCAATACGATGTACATGGTAAATATGTTAGGGAAGTTTGAAGAAACTGTTCAAAAACAAAGTATCTAAAGAAAGTAGTTTGGAAAACCCCACGAAAGCTGGAAAATCATGTATGAACTAATAACATAATGTGCATCCTGCTTAGGACTTTGGATTTAAATTGATATAATGAAACGTTAAACAACGAATAATGATTTTGATACAGAAGGGTGTAATCAGATTTGTGTTTTAGAAAATCACTCTTAGATGGATCTAAGCAGTTAGATCCTGAGATTAGATGCTTAGATTAAATCTCTCTTGAGGCAGGAGAAATGCTTTGGATGTACCAAAAAAGGGAAGAATTATAGAAAAATAGGTGCTGAGAGAGTAGACAAGAAACACTAAGTAATAGTCTGCAAAGGAGTGGACAAACAAAGATGAACCAAATGCATAGCCCTGTTATTGAAGAGCAAGCAAGATTTAGCCCTAAGTTCCTATTTCAATGTTATATCTCACAGCTCTCCAGCTGATACTCCATGTTTCTTGAACTATTTTCTTGTTCCCACTTGGCCTTACTTATTTGTTTTACTGACTGTTCTTGTCACTTGGACCAACCTTCTCTTTCTTTTCCATTAGTACAAATTATCCTCATTGTTTACTGTCAGGTCAAAATCCAGCTACTCCGTGGAGCATTTTTGATCTCTCCAAATAAGTTATCTTTCCTTTCTCTTACCTGTCAATGTATCAATTTATATGCTTTAAAAATGGACTTTAAGGAGTTTAACAAATAAAAGGTATAAAGTATCTTAAGAAAGGTTGGGGAGATGGAATTAAAGAATGACATAAATTTTTCCTGCCAGATAACTTCAGGGTCACCTGGGAAAAGAAGTATCTGCTACAGTTTTTCCGAAACCCTGAGGACACAGGCACAGAGAAGAAAGAAAATAGGAAGAAAGAGAGATCATAGAAACAATGAAAGTTAATCTAAGTCTTAATTCTTGGATAGGATTTGACCATACAGCATTGGGAAAAGGCAGTTTCTGATGGCAGAGAGAACATAAGATGCATAGATAGGGACTGAATCTGGCTCAGGTGCCTGTAATACAGGCAAAGTAAAGAAAACAAAACTTGAAAAGATATGCAATATTAGAACACAGGGAGCCTTAAATACAGGTCACGCTAAGGGGATTGAGATTCAGTTTCTGAGCAGGCAAATCTTAGAAATTTTAAGTATCTTAGATATTCTCTTCTTTATTCATATTCACTCCCCATTCAGATTGCTAGACTTCCGGATTTTCAGGGTACTGCTCCCTTCTGCATTTCAGAATCTTAAATTTTTGGCATACAACCAGTGTATTAGTCAGCATTCTCCAGAGAAACTGGACCAGTGGGATATATAAGAGGTGATTTACTGTAAATGGCTTACTCACATAATGGAGGATGAGAAGTTCCATAATGTAACGTTTACAAGATAGAAGGCCGATGGTATAGTTCAATCTAAATCTGCAGACTTAAGAACTGGGAGAGCCAATGGTGTAACTCTTAGTGCAAACCAGAAGGCCTAAAAATTTGGGGATAGAGGAGTGGGGTGTTGGTGTAAGTTCCAGACTCTAAAGATCCCAAAATTTGGAGCTGTTTAAGGGCAGGAGAAGATGAACATCTCAGCTTTAAAACAAAAAAGAAAAAAAAAATTATTTTCTCTACCTTTTTTTTTTTTTATCCTGCCAGGGCCCTCAAGAGACTGGATGATGCCCACCCACATTGGTGAGGGTGAATGTGGGTCTGCTTTTCAGTCTGCTGTTTTAAATGTCAATCTCTTCCAGAAACACTCACAGACACAGCAAGAATTAATATTTTACTAGCTATCTGGAGTAAAAATTATTAATATTTTACTAGTATCTCTTAATCCAGTCAGGTTAACACATAACATTATTACAGTCAGGTGTGTCATTTCCTCTTTAGCGTCAACACTTCCAAAAGGACCACAGCTGTAAACATTGCAGGCAGCCTACAAACCTCCAGTGGTAGCACAGTCTCCAGTTTTCCCACAAGTCCAATTCCTCTAACATTACTTGGCAAAAAGTTATTTGAAGATATCAAGGTCACATTCAAGTGATGGTGCACTGCTTTAAGGGAACTGTATTTCCACATCATATCACCTCCTCCATCACACATGAATTCTAGTAATACCAGGTAGTTCATGGATATAAAAGTGACAACATTCATTAGTCATTTTTATTCTTTCAGTTTGACTTTATTTTTTCTTGTGAAACCGGAATATCTGAGTAGACAGAAGAAAATTGTACTCTTGGCAGCAAAGCATACATGTTAGCTTTGTTTGTTGCTGCTGTTGCTTGGCCAGTAACAAGATGATTTTCCTTACAGGGTGATTTTCCTTACCTATATCAGTATTATTATTAACAATAATACTAAGCCCTTAAAGGCATATACAGTGCCTGTTCTCCACATTATCTCATTTAATCTTCCCAACTATATTTTTTCTTAATTTGTAGATGAAGACATTTATGAATAAATAACTTAATTCCCCCAGGTCACAAAGTAGTAAATGGAAAAATTGTTTTTTGAACTCAAGACTATCTGACTCCAGAGGCTGAGCTCCAAACGTCAAGCTCTGACGCTGTGTTATTAACTCTCTTGAAGCCATGTGTTCTCCATTTCTTCAAGTTAAAGGTTATTTTTGATTTCTCATATTACTTTGGAGGAGGTGTAGAACAGACATTTAGCTTTTCCAATGCAAAAACATAAAATAAAGAGCTTGCAGTTGCCAACAGGATCATGTTTTGCCTCATCCTTTTCACCTTTGTGTTTTCCTGAAAATTACCAAAATATTACAGATAAAATTACTATATGGAAAATGGCATTTTTCTTCTGGATATAAGGAATGCTATTGCTTAGGTATTTTTTGTTAGCACTTTTGAATAAACAATTCCATTATATCCACAGGTGTTTTTCCCCTGTTTTATAAAAATATTCTTGCTCAGAAAATGCCTTATCTAAGTATGTATTTTATGTAGTGTTGGTTTATGTGACTTATGTTTATGTAGTGTTGGTTTATGTGAGTAAAAGGAAAAAGGAAATAATTTCTGTGTTTTAGGTTTTCATACTTCGTACTTTATGCAGTCACAGTCTTTGATGGTTTTGGTAGGACTAATATAGCAGTTATATTTTAATTCTCAATAGCAAAGTCCTGAACGCTAAATATTGGGAAAATGAATGCCAGTTTGATGCTTTCAAAACAATGTTGAGATTATCTTTATTGTGTTGAGAAAACCAAAGTTTTCTGCTACTATGGATTAAATGTTTGTATCACTCCAGAATTTATATGTTGGAATCCTAACCCCCAAAGTGATGATATTGGGAGGTGGAACCTTTGAAAGGTTAACAGGTCATGAGGTGGAGCCTTTCTTAATGAGATTGGATACCTTTCTTTTTCCCATTTGAGGACACAGCAGAAATATGATTGTCTATGAACTAGGAAGAGGGCCATCACCAAACACTGAATGGGTGGGTACTTTTTTTTAACTTTTGTTTTAAGTTCAGGGGAATAAGCTCAGGTTTGTTATATAGGTAAACTGTGGCATGTGGTTTGTTTACAGATTATTTCATCATCCAGGTATTATGCCTAGTATCCGTTAATTGTGTTTCCTGATCCTCTCCCTCCTCCTAACATCCACCCTGCAAAGGCCCCAGTGTGTGTTGTTTCCCTCTATGTGTCCATGTTTTCTCATCATTTAGTTTCCACTTATAAGTGAGAACATGGGGTATTTGGTTTCCTGATCTGATTAAACTAAGGAGATCTGCTGGTACTTTTCTAGGACTTCCTACCTCCAGAACTGAGAGAAATAAATTTCTGTTGTTTATAAGCCACACAATTTATGATATTTTGTTATGGCAGCCCAAACAAACAGAAAAATCTCCCAAAATGCCATTTTACCATTTAGCACATAAAGGATTATTCTCGTTTTGTTTAGTCATTGAAAAACATTCTGCTTGTATGTAAGACAATCTATTTCCTATTTTAAAAAATATCTGTACATTATTTACTTACATGTGAGGATTATAGAATATTGATTTTTCTATTGTGGATTATTTTAATTAAAATATAACCCAAATTTCTCATCTTAGATATATCGTTTATTGGTACTAACACTTGTGAAGGCATAAGTTATTAGAAAAATGAAGTGCTTATTGGAAAGTTACTTGTGGAGAAAGTATACAGTGGACATTTATAGAATAAATACTTTTATTTGTACAATCTTATTAAATATATGAATTAAATTTATGTCATACAATTTATAGACTTTTATGTTCGTCAGATTTTTATTTCATATGAAAAGAGATGGACTTTACTGGGATTAGGCAAGATCACCTCAACTGGTTAATGGCTGAGTGGAAACCAAAAAATATTTTTAGTGTAGTATTCTTTCTGTAATGATTAATGCTATCGCTAATATATTTTCAGGTGTAATATTTTCAAGTAACTAGAAAATTAAAGTTGACATTGATATTCCTAAGGTCCAGGTCTAGAACCTTCACCATACATTCAATTTCATAGATATTTTTGTTCTAAATCTAAGTAGCAAAGTTATACTTTTCAAGTTTCTCTAGCTAACTTCTTCCTCATTTTTCTCATCTTTATGTGTGTAAGGGGTTAGATAATATGAACTCTGATTTCATTTAGTTCTAAATTGAATGTGTTCTATGATTAGCAGCTACCTTCATATTTTGAATTCTCTTAATTAAACTTTAATATGCCACAAATATCTATCTCTTCCTCTATAATTGTACCATCCTTATTTCTTCCTCTGCAATTTTACTGTCTTTACCTTTGATTTGGTCTCTATAAAGCTTCTGTCTAGATCGTCTTTCTTTTGGGTGGCCAGTATAAGTGAGAAGAAAAAAAAAAAAAACCACACACACACACACAAATTGTCTTTCTGGCTTTATTTTCTGTGTTTCAATCTCCATTTTCTATCTCCATTGGTTACTAGATCTGTGGTATTATAACTCAATAAGCTATTTTTAAAAGTGATGGGAGATTTGTTATAGAATTTGAAAGCTTATACTTTTCTAAATAAGATCTTTTTTTTTTTTTTATCTATTGTCATTACCATGTCAATATGAGAACAACAGTGACACACAGGACTAAGCAACTCACCCATACACACAAAAAAAGGCTAGTTTTTCCAAGACTTTTATTATCTTTTTACATTTCTTTAGAACTGAAAAGGGCCTGGGTAAGTGAACATGCATTCTGTGTTCTCAATAACAAATAGTGCAAGTTAAATCCCACTGCAACAAAAGTTAAAGGTTTTTTCCCCTCTCTTGACTGTTGTTGTATTCTTGTAAAATGGACCATTTTTAAGGTCTAAAAGCATTTTTTTTACCTAGAAATTTTTGGTATAATATTACTCTCTGAAACAGATTTTGACCTGATATACTTTAAAATGGTGTTAGGAAAAATACGCAAATATAGTACTTGAAAAAGATTTCTTTGAGAAAATTATATGCCAACTCAAACCATTACTATTACACATTGCTTAAAATTATCTGACTGTATCTTAAAAGTGATAAGTGATATTTGATTTAATGTGAAATTCAATTTTAGAACAAGTGTTGATTCTGTTCTCTTTCCTAGCATCTAAGGGAATGCATGTCTATGTGAATTCCCCTTATGTGTGTATGTATACATTTCTATGAATGTATACATTACTATGAAATTCTCTTACTATCAGCAAATCACATCAATGTTCCAGTAGTCTGTGGTCTTCTAATAAGTGAATACTTTGCTTGGAATTTATGTAATAATTTTTCTAATGATTCCGTTTATTTTATTTTGAAGTCTAGCTCTGTCATCCAAGATGGAGTGCTATGGCACGATCTCTGCTCACTGCAACCTCCGTCTCCCAGGTTCAAGCAATTCTGCCACCTCAGCCTCCCTAGTAGCTAGGATTACAGGCACCTGCCATCATGCCTGGCTAATTTTTGTATTTTTGTAGAAAAGAGGTTTTACCATGTTGGCCAGCCTGGTCTCAAGCTCCTGACCTCAGGTGATTCACCCACCTCAGCCTCCCAAAGTGCTGGGATTACAGGCGTGAGCCACTGCACCCAGCCCTTCTGTTCATTTTAAAAAATACTAATGTGTTGAGAAGTAAACTTGTTTATAACCATTAATCCCAGCATATTCATCAGTGGGATTTTTGGGCATTTACTGGAAGCAATAATTACTTAGGAACAATCATTCCTAAATTTGTATTAATAAAAACACAGCATCTGAGTCATATTAAGTCATAGATTTGAGTCAAATACCAATATGCCTTTTTAAAATAATTACACCAATATAAGATGGTGTGTGCAAATTATAGTTGACTTTCTAGAATACCCTTTTTAACAGTGCTAGAAATGCTAATATTAAAAAAACTAATCGCTTCAATAAGTCCACTAATATATAATACTTTATTGTAGGTAGTAAGATTTATGTGGATTATTAGCTGATTTATATCCATTTGTTCAGCTGATAGATTAATAGCAAGAATCATTAGTTACTGAATTAAACATGTGGAGTACCCACAGTATTCATTTTCAGCAGTGGAAAATTAATTAATTTTAAAGTATTGAGAGCTTTTGAAAAACTTTCCTCCAACTTTATTAAGGTATAATTGACACATGAAAACAATACATATTTACATTGTACAGCATGGTGTTTAACATGGCCTACAATATTTACATGCATACATTGTGGAATAATTAAAAACGAATTAGCATATCTGCCACCTTGCATGTTTATTTTTTTATTTATTTTTGTGTGTGGTGAAAACATTTAAGAATACTCTCTTGCCGTTTTTCAAGTATTCAGCACGTGATTACTAACTACAGCCACCAGTCTGTACAATAGAGCTCCAAGATTTATTCTTCTTAACTAAAACTTTATAAACTTTGATCACTTATTTATTTTAATAGCAACAGAGAGAATTTTATACACTTTTGTTGAAAGGTTTTATTTATATGAGTTTAAAAACATTTAACTATTTCTCCAAGGAAATTTATGTTAATATGTACTTTTTAGTGAGACTTAAATTTGTGATTATGCAAGCTTAAAACCATTGCTACCCCCAAGCCTAGTGCCACACTGCTTTCACCCCTGCAAAAGTATTTGAAAGTCCAACTGTTTTATTTACATGAATCTGCCTTTAACTTGTTCTCTGTCTCAGAGAGAAACTATGTGGCTGGGCTCTTAGGTAAACACGACTGGGAATATTAGGAACCATGAGACAGGCCTTGGCAGGTAGGGTCAATATAAGACAGGACTGGATCCTCACCTTTGCTTATAGGACAACAATGAGGAAATAATGCTTTCTAACTGTTGCAAAGTCAGTATAATTTCTTTTCAAGTCATATATACTTCACTTTAAAGTGTTTTTTATATTTATTATTATCTTTTAATTGTACTTTAGGTTCTGGAATACATATGCAGATCATGCAGGATTGTTGCATAGGTACATACATGGTAAGGTGATTTGCTGCCTCTATCCCACCATTACCTATATATGGCATTTTTCCCATGTTATCTCTCCCCAGCCTCCCCATCCCCCGCTGTCCCTCCCCTAGCCCCCACCAACAGACCCCAGTGTGTGATGCTCCCCTCCCTGTGTCCATGTGTTCTGGTTGTTCAGCACCTGCCTATGAGGAAGAACGTGCTGTGTTTGATCTTCTGTTCTTGTGTCAGTTTGCTGAGAATGATGATTTCCCTGTTCATCCATGTCCCTACAAAGGACATTAACTCACTGTTTTTTATGGTGGCATAGTATTCCATGGTGTACATGTGCCACATTTTCCTTGTCCAGTCTATCATCGATGGACATTTGGGTTGGTTCCATGTCTTTGCTATTGTAAACAGTGCCACAATGAGCACATGTGTGCATGTGTCTTTATAATAGAACAATTTGTAATCCTTTGGGTATATGCCTAGTAATGGGATTGCTGGGTCAAATGGAATATCTATTTCTAGATCCTGGAGGAATTACCACACTGTCTTCCACAATGGCTGAACTAATTTACACTCCACCAATGGTGTAAAAGTGTTCCTGTTTCTCCACATCCTCTCCAGCATCTGTTATCTCCTGATTTTTTAATAATCGGCATTCTAACTGGCATGAGATGGTATCTCAATGTGGTTTTGATTTGCATTTCTCTAATGACCAGTGATGATGAGCTTTTTTCATGTTTGTTGGCTTCATATATATCTTCTTTAGAAAAGTGTCTGTTCATATCCTTTGCCCACTTTTGAATGGGTTTGTTTGTTTTTTTCTTGTAAATCTGTTTTAGTTCTTTTTAGATTCTGGATATTAGCCCTTTGTCAGATGGGTAGATTGCAAAAATCTTTTCTCATTCTGTTGGTTGCCGGTTCACTCTAACGATTGTTTCCTTTGCTGTACAGAAGCTCTGGAGTTTAATTGGATCCTATTTGTCTATTTTGGCTTTCGTTGCCAATGCTTTCAGAATTTTAGTCATGAAGTCCTTGCCTATGCCTATCTCCTGAATGGCTTTGCCTAGATTTTCTTCTAGGGTATTTATAGTGTTAGGTCTTATGTTTAAGTCTTTAATCCATCTGGCGTTAATTTTAGTTTAAGATGTCAGAAAGGGGTCCAGTTTCTGCTTTCTGCACATGGCTAGCCAGTTTTGCCAACACCATTTATTAAACAGGGAATCCTTTACCTGTTGCTTGTTTTTGTCAGATTTGTCAAAAATCAGATGGTTGTAGATATGTGGCATTTCCTCCAAGGCTTCCGTTCTGTTCCATTGGTCTATATATCTGTTTTGGTATGAGTACCATGCTGTTTTGATTACTGTAGCCTTATAGTATAGTTTGAAATCAGGTAGCATGATGCCTCCAGCTTTGCTCTTTTTGATTATGATTGTCTTGCCTATGTGGGCTCTCTTTTGGTTCCATATGAAATTTAAGGTGGTTTCTTCCAGTTCAGTGAAGAAGGTCATTGGTAGCTTGATGGGGATAGCATTGAATCTATAAATTACTTTGGGCAGTACGGCCGTTTTCACAATATTGATTCTTCCTAATCATGAGCACGGGAAGTTTTTTCATCTGTTTGTGTCCTCTCTTATTTCCTTGAGCAGTGGTTTGTAGTTGTCCTTAAAGAGGTCCTTTACATCCTTTGTTAGTTGTATTCCTAGATATTTTATTCTCTTTGTAGCAATTGTGAATGGGAGTTCACTCTTGATTTGGCTCTCTGTTAGTCTGTTATTGGTGTATAGAAATGCTTGTGATTTCTGCACATTAATTTTGTATCATGAGACTGCTGAAGTTGCTTATCAGCTTAAGGAGATTTTGGGCTGAGATGTTGGGGTCTTCTAAATATACAATCATGTCATCTGCAAATAGAGACAGTTTGACTTCCTCTTTTCCTAATTGATTTATTTCTTTTTCTTTTATTTCTTTTTCTTGCCTGATTGCTCTGGCTAAAACTTCTAATATTATATTGAATAGTAGTAGTGACAGAGGACATCCTTGTCTAGTGCCAGATTTCAAAGGGAATGCTTCCAGATTTTGCCCATTCACTGTGCTATTGACTGTGGGTTTGTCATAAATAGCTCTTATTATTTTTGAGAGACATTTCATCAATACATAGATTATTGAGAGTTTTTAGCATAGCTGTTGAATTTTGTCGAAGGCCTTCTCTGCACCTATTGAGATAATCATGTGGTCTTTGTCTTTGGTTCTGTTTATGTGGTGGATTACATTTATAGACTTAATGTAGACTGAACCAGCCTTGCATCCCCAGGATGAAGCCTACTTGATTGTGATGTGTAAGCTTTTTGATGTGCTGTTGCAGTTGGTTTGCCTGTTATTTTATTGAAGATTTTTGCATCTCTGTTCATCATGAATATTGGCCTGAAGTTTTCTTTTTTTGTTGAGTCTCTGCCAGGTTTTGGTATCAGGATGATGTTGGTCCCATATGTGTTTTAAGTATTACTTTAAGTATAAGGAAAATGAAAATAAAGTCATAATAATTCTACATAAACCTCCATGTCATATATAATTTTCTGATTACAAAATAATTGATGTATTATAATATATAGTTTCTTTAATCTATAATATTAATTTGAAGTATACTCTAATCTTCATAAAAATGAAAATGTTTTCAGTTTCTGTGAAACTGGTTTCACTTAGTGAGCACACTGAATTCTTCACATGCTAAGAAGAATAAGTTCAACTTAATGTTTTGATATGTGATATGTTCTTAAGGCAATATCAGATGTTACAGTAGTGCTACCTTTTCTTTGACTTTCCATTACTTGAAACTATAAAGACAAATTTGAAATTTGCTTAATTATTATTTTTATATTGCTGTTACCTTAAATGTAAAATATAACAACCTTATTTATTACTGGTTCTAGAACTGAATGACTAATTGAAATTCCTTGATTGTGGTTTGATTGTCTCTTTGTATTTAAGAAACATGAAAAAACTTCATGTTACCACTCATTTTCTTGTTTATTTAATAAAGAATCTTTATAATTTTTCATATTTTACTTAAACTTTTAAATTGTTATGCCATTTTCATGCAGTACATAAACATGGTCTAAAAATAAGTGAACAGTAAATAAATATGTAGCATGAAAAAATAAACAATCAATTTTTGAAGTTTTTATGGTAATCTAGAAAAGGTTTCAGCAGACTTTTCTGTAGAGCTCAAAATAGGAAATAGTTTAGGCTTTTTGAGCTTTACTACAATCTCTCATGCCAGCCATTATAGTGAGAAAACAGCCATAGACAATAAGTAAAGTCATGGGTATGGCTGTGCTCCAATAAAATTTTATTTACGAAAATAGGCAGTGGGCCTGTTGTAGACTAGGGGTATTCATTTGCTGACCTCTGACTGCTAATATTATAATTTAATTACTATTTAAAATTACTTTTTCTTTATTAGTTTTTTCCTTTTAAAATACATGGTAATTTCCCATGCCAAAAATGTATTTAATACAGAAATATATAACTTGGAATTTATCAATAGGAAAAATGAATTTTAACTAATAAATTGACAAACTTTTTTCCTGAGAAATATATCTGGACAAAAGCATATATACTTTTATTATGGTTTAGACTGTAAACATTACAATTGATTTAATTTGGCACAGTATAACCATGAAATACTAAATTTTAGAAGAGCCAAGCACCAATTAAAAGCGAAATGAAAAATATGGGTATAAGACCAACATCTAATAAATTCAGTCAACACAAATAATCCCTAAATTTAGGTGTGACTGTCTAGCTAAGTTTCCAGTCTATTGTCTGTCATGTTTATGTTTATTTTTCTTAGCAAGCTATGAGTTAGATTTCTCCTTCTTTTAAATAATTTATAAGTTAGTTTTACAGGTAGTTACTTTTAGATCAGCTTATTTGGGTAAGTCAAAATAGATTTCACCATAGACTGATTGACATCTCCTACTAAAGCATGATCTTCTTGAGTTTTTATTAATATCTCCAAGTATTCAACATATCTCTCCACTTTGGCTGGTGAAAATCTGAACATCTCCGGTGCTCACATAAACTTAGAGAATTGTTTAGTTTGTAGTCTCCTGACAACAGTTCTTACTTTGACCTCATCCAGTTTTACCATATCTTTGTCCAGGTTATTACTTAAGGGAAGACTCATAAGAGACTTCCTGCAAATTTCTGAAGCCTTTTCTCAGTTATAATTCTTTTGTCTCCAGTACTCTGCTTTGCAAATTTCAGTCTTCTTAGCTTTCATACACTTAGATCACTGTTTTTTACCTCATCAAGACTTTCTAGTCTCCCCCTCCCTGTCAGAATAAGTAATTGCTTCACAGCAGATAATTCACATTTGTAGATTTCTCTCATATACTTTCTTCTTTTATGGAACACAGTTAGGCAATGATTATTGCACAATAATTGAAAACTATTATATGTTTAGAAAAACTTTTACGGTTGGGTACAGTGAGAGGAGAAGTCTAATACCAATTGCTCCTTAATAAGTGAAAGCAGGTAACAATTTTTATGACTTAATACAATAAATCTACTTATTTTATGCCGGACTTATATTGGAGACTTGACAGTTTTGTTTTGAAAATTTCAGCTCTTGCTCATCTTTTCCTTCATATTGAATATCATCTGAACTGTAACCAAAAGTAGTCAGCAGTAACAGCAAAGATGTCCTAAAATTTTATTTTCTTTATTTAAAAAACAGGAGTATTCTTTCAAATACATAAGCATATATATAAAATTTGTTGTTTGGGCCCACATTGTGGAACTTAAACATTGGGGCTTAAGAAATTTTAAGGTTCGATTTTACCAAAGAACATGTCAGTCATACAAGGAAATCTCTAAGATTGTCAGCCTTTCGGTATAAATGATATTAAAGAGCTTTCAGGGTAAAATGGAACTAGAGAACCACATCTTGAAATTGCAGAATAAATTAACTTATTAGATGGAACACTTTCTATAGGACATTGAGATGAGAAACATTAGTGTCATTAATGTTAAGGTATTTTTCCTTGCAAAAATTAGCCACCACCAAAAGATGTTTCTTAAAGAAACTCCTAAATCAAATTATCACAGATCAAGCCAACAGCACAAAAGTCAATGTTTTTCTTATTCCTTGCTATCATAGATTGTCAACAGCAAAGTATATTCCAGAATTAACAGCAATAAATTGTTTCAGAGTGAAATTTAAAACAAAGTAAGAACATAACTTTTTCTATTCCATTTGCTGGTTAGAATTTAGAGCTGAAATTTGATATTTTAACAGTTTTTCTTTACTCTGATAATGACTATATTTTTATTCTACAGACTTTGAAAAATTGTTATTAAACTGAGAGCCATATGGTCACAACTTATCACAGTGCCCCATCTTGTCAGACCTCAAATAGCTTTAAGCAGTAAAGAAATGCATATTACACATATGCTGTGGTGGCAGAAAATAGCTAGTTATCTTCAAAGCCAGTTTCCATTTTCTGAGTACACAGCTAAATCAACTTTCTCAGCTTACTTTGCAGTTAGGTGCGTCTAGGTAGTCTTTGACTATTGCAGTGTGGGAGTAGGTAACGTAAATCTCTGTAGACTTGGCCATAATAATCTTCTTCATGATCCTCCCTTCTCTCTCCTCTCACAATATTCTGCTATTAAAGAAAACCCCAAAAATATAGAGCAGGGAAGCCTCACAGTAGGAGAAGAACAAGGGTAACTGAGTAAGCCCTGTTCACCTTCCTTTCCACAGATTCGACTTTATCTGCACAAGAAATAAACTTTGTGTTTTGACGCTGAGATTTTGAAATTATATTTTATGATATTGCCTTGACTAATACAGATTTATAAATTCGAACCATGAAGACACTGATATGGTAAGTTATAAAGAAGGAGATCCACATGATGGGGTGCAAAACATTGAGTTTGCTGAACCCAGCACACTGACCCTACAGCACACGGGACAGTTGTTGGAAATACAGTAGTCAAATGGTGATGTGTAGCTGTTACTTTCTGTTTTTGGCAATGTATTTCATGAAATAGGTATGTTTAAGCAAAATTGCCTGGTTTTCAGAGATCAAAGCTATTAGTAAGCGTTGATAGAACAGATGTCTTTCAGGTTTGAAAAGGCCAACTGCTACTGAAACTTAAGTAGCAAGAATATAAAATGAAAGAAGTTTTGAACTACAGTATCACACAGAACTTCTTCATGGAACAAAGAAATTTGCTGTTGGCAGTCTACAATAGCAAAGAATAAGAAAAACATTCTGCAATATAGGAAAGACCAGCCGTAGGTATGATATTCCCCTCAAGTACCATACCCAATTCCTTCAAATTGACCCATTAAATGAAAGAAACAACATCAGGGCAAGGAATCAGAGAGAGAAAGCAAAGACAATCATGTTAAGGAAAAAATCTAGGTGCAGTTACTGGCACATGCAAATGCATTGAAATATATCAGAAGCTAATTACAAATAGTTGAGGAAATTGTAACATGTACAAAAGCACACACTCAGGCGTGCATGCACACACACACACACATAGAAGCCCAGAGCAAATATCTTGAATTGTTTGAAATTCAGTAAAACTCCCAAACCCCCAAACTTGTTTAAATAGAAAACTAGCTGTGAATACTGGGATGTTCTCAGGTGAGTATATCCCCTAACACCTATTACAACATGTCGGTGGAGGATAATGGGCAAGGAAGAGACTCTCAGATATCAGAACTGTAAAATAATCAAAGAACTCTCAATAGCCCCCGGGGAGGAAACTGTGAAGTGTCTGATGTATTAGTCTGTTTTGAGAGTGGATAATTTATAAAGGAAAGAAGTTGATTTTGGCTCCAGGTTCTGCAGACTGTACAAGAAGCATGGCACTAGTATCTGCTTCTGGTGAGGTTCTCAAAAGGATTTTACTCATGGTAGAAGGTGAATGGGGAGCAGACATGTCACATGAGAGAGGAGGAAGTACCAGCCTCCTTTAAACAACCCGCTTTCTGGTGAACAACCAGAGCAAGAACTCACTCATTACCATGGAGATGGCAGCAGGCCATTCATGAAGGATCTGTCCTCATGATCCAAACAACTCCCATTGGCCACCTCACACACTGGAGGTTACATTTCAAAAAAAAAAACCATGAGAGCTGTGCATCCAAATTATATCATCGGCCTAGCAGAATATCAGAATTGATAGAGACCAGGGACTACTTTGGGTTTCCTCTTCTCCTTTCTGAGTAGGAGTGTTTATTGCAATTTTCCTATTCCTGTTCCACTATTTAATATTGTGTGTCAGAGGAAAGAGATAATTTATCTCCTACTTAAGATGTCGTTAGACCTTACAAAAGTACATCTCTACTGCATGACCTCTTAGGAAGAATGGCATGTCATATTCTGGAATTTTTCTCAATGCCTTGACTAGATGGGGCTTTATATCTTTTTACTTGGGAAAGAAGCGAGTTTTGTGTGAGTATGTGTGGGAGGAAAAATGAATAGGTAATTGGTGATCATAAGGGCAGACTGTGATAGAGAATATCTTGTTGTTCACCAAGCAGCGTTCTTTTTCCTCCAGGGCACAGAGCCATAATCCTTTTCCTATCTTCTTTTGGGTTTCAATGTGGCCATATATTAAACTGTGAAGATGGAAGGTGGGTGTAATTTATAAATATCATCTCCAGCCCCTGGGAGAATGGAGAAAACTGTGAAGGTATAGAGAAAGGCTGTGGTGTTAAATCTTTCAAAATGTCACAGCTAACAGATGACAGCACCTCATGATACTTTAATACATATAAGCACATACACATCCTTTGTATTCACACACAAAGCAATGTAGGAATAGAGACAAATATCATGGTAATTCAAGTGCTTATCTCTGATGTCAGATATTTTTGAAGATAGAGTGCAACTTAATAAGGGAAAATTAAGGTAGTTATAAACCTAATATTAATGACTATCTTTAAGTGATCTATGTGCTAATCACTAGTTTATTCATTTATTCAATAATATTTAAATAAGGACTTACTACTTTTGCTGTGCTAGCCACTGCAAATGGAGAGCTGAACAACACAGACAAAAGTCCTGCTCTTATGAGGTCTGTGTCTTTTGTAGGCATCATGATAAAATGAGATAGGAGTGATAGCCAGAGGTTAAATAATTTGCCGAAACTCACACAACTTACAAGTGGTTAAACCCACACCTCTTTGACTCTAAAGCTTTTTGTAATTTCATATATTTGAACATTTCAAATTAAAGTAAATATTGGCTTATACTTGTCTAAAAATTGCCTCATTTATTTTTTGGATGCAATTGCATGGTCCATTGCACAGGTCCAGTCTTTAACGTTACTACACTGTAATGTTTGATACAAATCTTTCCTGTGAGAACTTGATACATGTAAGTCACAGAGTATATCTCAGGCCATAATAATCTTCTAAGAACATAATTTTACTTAGCTGTCATCCACACAATTTTATGTATTACATCTAAGTGGTTTTGAATTATCTAGATAATTCTTTTCATTTTTTCCTTCCTGTTTAACATTTGATCAAGTTTGGAACCAATTGTTAAGCTAAAGCAGGAGCAGCCATAAACATAAACGTATGAAAATCACTGGTAAATCTTTGTCATTCACTGTATATAGATTACCTCCTTTGAAATCAATTCCATGTATCACTGTAAAATCTTGTGTGAATATTGTCTCATACAGTAAGGAAATGGTCAAATATAACATGTAGCAAAGTGTGAGCTATAAATTAGAAAATAAAATCTTGGTCGATTTTCCAGTGTAATCCAATTGTGAATATGAGCAAATTAAGGAATTTTATAGACTTTGGCTCCACAGTAGACTGTTGGTGAATGGAGTTTCCCCTTGACTTTCAGTTCCTTGTGTAAAGCTATTAGATTTCATATCCTCGTGTCAGATATGACAAATGGTGCACTGAATGGAGCCCTAGACTGCAAATGAGAAGTTATTACTCTATGAGCAATTTGGTGAGCTTAGAGAAAAGTCACACATCCCTTTTTGTCTGTATATCCAGAGAAACTAATTAGTGAAAAGGTTTCCGGAATTACAATAATCTGTTAATGTTGTTATTTTTAACATAAAACCTTGGTGATTTCAGTTTGTTTATTTGCAATTATTTTTTAATTAACAGATAAGAATGATGAACTCTAGAGTTTCACCATTGCTCATATTTTGCTTAGTCACTACTACAAAATGAAAATATTTTGAATAAAATGCTCTTAAAAATAAAAGAAAATGCAACCTAAAAACATTTATAAAATTTCTGATATTTTAAAATCTTGGTTTCCATTTAATTGTTACATAAGCAAAATTATAAAACAAATAACATATGAATAGTATAGGTCACCTTGCTTATTGTGTGTTTATTAATTCATGGAAAAAATATCTTTTTAAAGGTATTATTTTAGAACAATATTCAACCTAGTGTGTTTAAAGTTAATAATTTATTGTTCCATTCTGTATTGGTTTTCTGTTGCGATTGTAAAAAAGTATCACAAATTTAGTGGCTTAAAGCAACACAAATATCTTATTTAACAGTTTTCTGAAAGTCAGCTATTTGAAATATGTCACAGGGATGCATTCCTTCTGGAATGGGAAAACCTGTTTCCTTGGCTTTTGCAGCTATTGGAGGCTGCCAGGTTTCCTTCTTTATGGCCCTGAATAAGTCTGGCCTTTGCTTCCATTGTCACATTTCCTTCTTTCTGGATGTACGTACAACTTCTTTCTCATTCAGAGTCTAAATCCTAAAGATGAATCATTAAACCAATTGTCTGGCCTTACCCAGATAATCCAGAATAATCCCTCCATCTCAAGATAATTAACTTAATTGCATTTGTAAAGTCCCTTTTGCAATGTAAAGCAACATATTCTTGGGTTTCCGGATCAGGAAGTGAACATATCTGGGTGACACTGCGCAGCCTACTACACCTTTGATTTGTGAGATGTAGATTGTGTGTGTGTGTGTGTGTGTGTATAATTTCTAATTGTCAATTATATCCCAATAAAACTGAAGAACTTTTAAAAAGAAGAAAGAAAAGGGACTGTGGTATTATCTTTAAACACTTGGGGAAATATCATTTGAAAGTAGGAGTGAACTTGTTTTGTGTATCTCCAAAGTTAGAATCAATACATGTAAAGTACAGGAAGTCAGACTTTGACTCAAAATAAGAATTAACTCTTTGAAGATCAAAAGCATCCAAAAGAGAAGTGGACTTCTTCAGGAGGAAGGAAAGTAAATACAAGAGGATAAGTATTCCGTTGTGTAATCATAGAGAAGCCTCACACAACAGACATGTGTCTGAACTAGATGATCATTGTTTTCTAAGTATGTGATTCAGGAAAATCTTCCTAGAAGGAGTTGCAGTTGGGATTCATATGGAAGGATAAGTATTAATAGGATCTAGATATCTTTAACTTAGGAGAGGATACATCAAATTGAATGAAAAGCATGAGCCAAATGGAAACGGGTGGGTGTGTTTGTTTAACAAATTCTCGTGACAGAACCTTCTGTTTGAGTTGAAGTTGTGTGCACTGTAGTATTCAGGCCTGTCTTGAGAATGTCTGAAGAATTATTGGACTAAGTCTGCTAAGTGTCTATTGTTTATTCACCAGAGAAACTAAGAATTCTCCTGGAAAATGAATTAAAAATATGGTTTCTCTGAGATAACTGAGACAATTAGAGAAGTTGATATAAACTATTACCTCAGCTACTCAGATTTATTTCCCAATAATCCAAGAGGTTCTAATGTTTCTGTAGAGTAGAGGTTTGCTGATAAGTATCCTTCACCTTGTTTTATATTTCTGTGTGAAAAACAGCAATTGACTGGAACATCAAGAGTGAATTCTCATGATGAATTGGATGAGGAATTAAGCAAAGAGAAAATCTAGTCTCTTCCTCGTATCACCTTCTCTTTGTGTCTATTTACATCAGAAATCAGACATTCCATTTTGTTTCCCCATGTCATATTTTACAGGTAGGTCCCCATATGAGGGAGCCCTTGGTCTATTGGTACTACCAATATCAATCTGAATAATTATTTCTTATTCTGGGGTTCAGTATTAAGAAATTTATTGTTTCCCTAGATCTAAGATGGCTTTTTCAGTATCAACCTTATCAGTAATAAAAAAAGTAATTGGGCTCCATATATTCCGACTCACTTTCGTCTTCTCAGTTGCTTCAGAATTTGGGAAGGAGGAAAGAGGAATTGTTTATTAGCCTTCTTCAAACAGCAGTAGTGAACAAGTTAGAGAAATGATGATTTGTTACTCTTAGTTTAATGCTTTATGCAACTTGTGAGGTCTCAATAAAATTGCTGTTTGTTTTATTTTTCTTACTTTATTCTTACCTAAAAACAAAAGGACAATATTGCTATATAGTATTTGAAATTGTTGAGATTTTAGGTGTTTTCAAAGCCAACACATAGAAGATATACAGATACTTTTTAATTATTATTTTTTAAATTTATTTATTATACTTTAAGTTCTGGGGTACATGTGTAGAACATGCAGATTTGTTACATAGGTAAACACGTGGCATGGTGGTTGGCTGCATCCATCACCCCATCACCTACATTAGGCATTTCTCCTAATGCTATCCCTCCCTAATCCCGCCACCCCATGCTATCCCTCCCCTAGCCCCCCAACCCCCAATCAACCCAAATGCCCATCAATGATAGACCTGGATAAAGAAAATGTGGCACGTAAACACCATGGAATACTATGCAGCCATAAAAAAAGGATGAGTTCATGTCTTTTGAGGGACATGGATGAAGTTGGAAACCATCATTCTCAGCAAACTAACACAGGAATAGAAAACCAAACACACATGTTCTTCTCACTCATAAGTGGGAGTGGAACAGTGAGAACACATCGGCACAGGGAAGGGAACATTTCACACCAGGGCCTGTCTGTGGCACTGTTCACAATAGCAAATACTTTGAACCAATACAGATCATTTTTATGTAAAATTAATACAGTAAACAGCTCAAATATCCTCAATTGTGGAATGGATAAATAATACCGGAAATAAGCAAACTATACTTACACATAACAACCTAGATGAATATCAAAAGCATAATGTTAAAGAAGCAAGGCACAGAGAACATAGTTTCAATTTGTTTTTAAAAAGTTACAAAAATGGGCAGAACTAAACTATATTGTTCAAGGAATACATAGGCATTACAACAATATAAAAAGCAAGGGAATTATTATAACAAAAATTTAGAATAATTCTGGGGCAAATGAAGACTTTGAAAATGAGGAGGGGCATATGGTGGGTATCTGGGGTTCTGGCAATGCACTAATTCTTGACCTAAGAGGCAATTACATGGACATATATCATCTTTTAATATTCTTATCTCACAATCCAGACAAACCTATTCTTTGTCCTCTCTTTTCACTTAACTTTTACCCTCCTTAAATTCTACCAGCATGCTATTCATCAATACCTGTTAGAAATTATAATTTTCTCTTTCTTTAGATTTATAAGAAGGAGGAGTTTATATACACAATCTCTTCTCTTTTTTCCTCGGTGAGTCCTGTTTCTTTCTTTGGGATATTAGTATACATCAGGGAGATGGAAAATTAAATGTATTCCTGCTTTGGGATAGCAGTATACATCTGTGAGATGGAAAATTAAATGTATTACTGCTTTTACTTCTGTTTTTGTTTTTTTTTTTTCCTTTCCCACCTTTCCCTCTCTTTCTTCCATCCTTTCCTTGCTACCATTCTGTGTCCTTGTCTTTTAACTTTGGTTGATTTTTTCTAGGAACTTCCTTCCAGAATCCTGGAGTACTACTTAAAATGACAGCTATATTTTCATAATGGAAATAGCTTATTTTTAGATTCTGTGCAGTTTCACTGTGAGAAACAGATAAAATGAGTTTATAAGTACATAAGACTAAAATCAATTCACTATGGCATAATAAGTAAACACACCAAAAATCTGAGAACCTGGTGGACAGTCAGAAAAAGTACAGATGAAAAAATAAACCCCACAGCCATATTTTCTTACAGAATTTTAGGGAAATGTTAATATGCCGTGTATACTGGTTGTACTCTATTATTTGCTCTAAAATATATTACAATAATATTAATAGGGTCTCTATGGCAAAGAGACAATTGGTTTAATGATTCATCTTTAGGATTTAGACTCTGAATGAGAAAGAAGTTGTACGATGATTTTCCAAAATAGTCTTGACTAGGTGAGAGGGGGTGTGTGTGTTTGTGTATTTTTTGTGTGTGTGTATGTGTAAATGACAGTGAAAATGAAGACTTCTTGAGGTTCTTTAAATAGTCATTATTCTGGTATGGTAATTTACTTTACAATAAAAAGCCTTTGGGCCAAAATAATCATTTGAAAAAAACTAATGAGATATATAATAAAAGAAAAAACTAATGAGATATATAACTTTATAAATTAAAATTATAGGATAGTACACAATTCTTATATTTTCCACAGCTATTATGGTGACAGTATTTAATGGCACACTGTAATATTACATATTTATTGATTACAGTTTTTCTGTGTGAAGATGCCAACAGATATTTTTAAAAATCACATTTAAGGGAATTTAAAATTTCAAAAAATATATTTTATAATCTGAAATATTTTGTTATTAAATTATGTATAAATCATTGTAAGGTCAACTCAGCACAAATATTTATAAAATGATATCTAATTATTAAATTAAAAATATTTTAGTGCTAAGAATAGTAGTTACAATTTTAGCATCCCAGGCATAGTTTTAATAAGTTTGAAGAATATAATATTATATTTCAAATATGTATATGTATTAAATTGTAGGCATTTTTAAACCAATAGTTTATCATAACTGAAAGAATACTAAACATACTGAAAAGTATTGTTAGCATTATTTTTTCATTCAATTTTGACAAGCAGGCTATGTATCTTGTACAAGACATTCTACAACTATATAATTGAATTTAAGCATTGGAAAAATTAAAAAGTAAAAATACTTTAAAGAAAAGCCATATGAGTAAAGTGACACTTCTAAACATAATTTTTGGCTCGAGTGAGTATAAAAAAAGTATTGCCTAGCAATAGCAGTGGCTGAAGGTGCTATTAAAATTATCAAATTTGTCCTTTTTAATTAATAGTTTTAAAAATTATGTATGGAATAATTTACCCAAACTCTACAGAAATACAGGCAAAATAACTTGATATCTCAAACAACATCTGCCTAATGTTTTTCTTCTTCTCTTATCACAGGACTAGTCATTGACCAAGATAGTCTACCCAAATTGGACTCCTAAAGTGAAGTGTAGACAATTTTCCTGTTCTGTTTCCTAGAATAACTACTAATATTTGAGGTTCAAAAAAGCTTACTAAGTGTTAGGTAATACTTTGGGAAATTAAAAGGAATGTCTTGGTTTCTGTTTTCTAAAACATGTGCCATACAATTAAAAAAGCCTAATAGAATATTCTTTATAGCAGTTGATGTAATTAGACCCCTGTAGCTGAAAGTCATAAATATGATTAATGCACTGTTGATATCTGAGATATTACTCAATATAATCATATTTTATATAACTGATTAATATAAAAGAATAGCAAAGACGAATAAATTTCTAAGTGTAAGAACTCAAAATTTTATGAGCTGTTTAAATTACTTTATACTAATAAGATGAATAGGACTAAAAACAAATCTTTAAAAAGTCAATTTATTTAAAGTAGGTATAGAATGTTGATTGAGCATACAGTTAGTATCAATATTTTAACTTATTTGGTACAAAGAACATTAACTGTTCTATACTTTTTTGAAATAAATTATAAGGCATCTAGAAAGGGTATAATATCACTAAAAGTGACCCATTGAATGTTGAATTCAAACTCCCTGCCAATGTTCTTTGAAAACAACATCAAACATTTAGAAAACATATATTACATATTATTTATGGTTATAAACATCATCACTGGTGCTGCTTTTCCATTTCCATCTCCTAAATCACACTACTTTTAAATTAATGATTCTGCTCTCTTGGTTTAGCATACTCATTTATTTTATGATTTATTTTTTCATAGAGATGTGCTGGGAAAAAAATTCTAAAAGCAAAATTAATTCAAAATAATCATTTAGAAAAAATGTTGTATTACATATTCATATTTGTCGTTTTGATTTTCTTTCTTTAAACATTTTTCTCTTCCTAACAGTAATATGTGCTTACTCTGAAAATTTGAAAAAATATAAATATAAAAAAAATAAAAGTTACACTAACACTTCAGTAATATCTTACTTCAGGGAGAACCATCCTTTACGTTTTGATAAATATCTGTCAGTATTTTACATGAACATCCAAGGATACATTTTATTATATACCTTGTATTAAAATAGAGAATTGTAATATGCCTATTATTTTATAAAATTCCTAATGTCCTGTTATGAAATATTTGTCAATAATATTCTTTGATAACTACATAGTAGTTTATTGTATGAATGAATCATATATTATAATAAAGTTATCCAAATTCCTCTTGTTGGACAAATAAGTAATTTCTTTTTAAAAAAATTAACAACTTTAATGAATGTTCTTGATATCAAATATTTTTGTATCTGCATGATTTTCTTAAAAGTATATATTTTTATACATACAAAGTCAATAATCTAGGGAATAGCAGTTGTAACCTTTTCTAAATGTATTGCCGAATTATTTATTCCCAGTGCAATGCTGGTCTTTACACATACCAACTGGTAAGTAAAATATTTGTTCCCTTGTAATGCAGCTATGCTGTGGATTATTTCTTTTATTTTTAACATGTAAATACTGATTTTGTAGAACTTATTTTTGTATAAAATGTGAGTATAAAATTAATAAAAAATTAATTTCATGTAATTTTTTCTAAAATGTTTTAGTTGTCCCTATGCCATTTATTAAATTATCTATTCTTTTCACCCTTATTTGAAATGCCAATTTATCTTGAGTTAAATTTTTTAACATTTGATTTTGGGTGTCTATTTCATGGGTCATTTGTACATCAAATTCAATTTGATTACCTCTAATGTATTCCTTCTCCATACTGTCATGCAGCATGCTACTAATCCTATGATTTATCCCCACAGTATTGTCATTTTGTATTTTCCTGCTCCTTCATATTACTGTGTCTGTAGTGTGCATTTTACTAGCACATGAAGCAAATTAGTCATAAAATATTTTTATTGAACTTTAATATCTGAGAAGTAAAGACTCTATAAGTCTTTCTTCCAAATTGTGTAAGATTTTTAATTTTTTCTTTAAAACTTATTTTTCAAATTTCAGTATTATTTTGTTAAGTGTCTTTCCTAAAAGCTCAGTGCAATTTTTCCTGGTATAATATTAAGTGTATAAATTAATTTGAGAAAAATGTATGACTTTCAATATTAGTTTTTTTCATCCAGAAAAGTTGAATGCATATATACTTGAGACTTCATTTATGCTTCTCACTAAAATTTAGCATTTTTCCTCATAGAGGTTCTATTTGTTTCTTTTGAAGTTTATCATTTGGTACTTATTAGTTTATAAGTGAAATAGTTTTCTGTTAAATTACTAGTATATTGAATTCTTATTAATTGTTAGTATATTGATTCTTATTAATTTTCACAGTTTTGTATTTTATTTTCATGGGATTTACAAATATATATAATTATATCTTAAGTACATTTTTTACTTTTATATAATTGTTTCTGATACTGATTATTGTAATTTACTTTTATTGCCTTATTATATAGGCTAGTATTTCCAGAACAGTATTGAATATCATTAATTGTATTATTTTTGTTGTGCTACTTTTTGTGAAAATGACTGTAATTTTTTTTATGGCATTGAAAATTGGTTCTTTGCTTCAGATAATGTTTTTATCATATGAAAGGAGTTTTATTGTATTCCTAGTTTACATAGACCCTTCTCCAAATAAACTCAGTAGAGTTTGAATCAATATATTCACTGCTTATTATAAGTATTTGATGCTACTACAGATTTTGATATAGTCCTTCTATGAAAATGTCTTTTTAGCCTCATACAGAGGAAAAAGAACACAGTAGAAGGATCATAGAGGTCAATGGCTCTTTCTCCAAGGGAAGCAATCAGTGCCTTGACAGCCCTCTGATCTCGTGGTATACAGAGCTTCTGAAGTGAAGCTTGCTATTTCTTCCATTACATTATCTGAAATTTTGCTACTTCAAAGTTTTTGAATACTTCAAGTCACTTTTCATGTGTCATCCTTAATAACATGAACAATGTATACTAATTAGTCTAGTACAATATGTTTTGTTTTATATGAAAATTAAAAGACTTTAGAAAAGATAGGAGACAGAGAAGGGCATGAATATCAAGGAGGGCGCTATAATTCAGCCTAAGATTTGAGTTGGAATGGCAATTAAGCACCCAATATAAGTCTGAATTACATTAGTGATCCTTCAGTGTCCCTTTAGTCTTTATTGGTCCATCTCTGCAATACATGAACTTCTGCATTTACCACTTTTTTTTTCTCCCTTAGGTAGTGTACTTTAGTGACAAAACTAAAAGGCATTTCCATCATGTGTGATATTTTTTCATTCATTCTTTTACCAAATATATTTGAGAAATTCACATGTGCCAGGTTGTTTTGGACTTTGAGGAAGTGATGATGGAGTTAGGTGAAATTCTTAAAGTTAAAGCTTAGTTTCTACTGGATAAATTATAGACAAAATATTAAAATATGGAAGAGAATTTGGATAATGGGATGTGTGATACAAAAAATAAAACATTAGAATATGATAGAATGTAACCGGAAGACTATTTTAGATTCATGAGAAAGGAATAACTCTAGGGAGGAGAGTCTAAAATTCCACCATGAAAGAAATTTATTTGACTAATATATTAGCCTCTCAGAGTGTTAATAGTTCTGGTCAGTGTAAGACATAAACCTAGAATAAGCTCATACCAACTTCTACTCAGGAGATCAAAGGGTAGACCTAATTTGGGATAAATCTTGGTGGGCAAAAACAGCAGACTCTGAAAGCAGGAAGACAAAATAAAGAATATGGAGTACAAAAAGAACGGGGAAGAAAAATTTTAACTATTTTAAAATTTACCTCAGAGCTGACATTCAGCAAAACTTCAAATGTCAACATGGTTACAATGTGATTAGTGGAGTTTTTATACATTTCAGCCATTTAGGATGTATGGCAACAGGACCTGGAATCATACTCTAACATGTACCATTAACAGTTACAGCCACAGGACTCCTAAAAAATGCTATCTTTATCAGTGCTGCCACAACCACTGCATACTACTGACATGGATATTATTTCTATTACTGCAAGCTATAGCAAACGCTTGTATCACATTTTAAGAAAGAAATTCTACATTTGGTGAAGAGCTTTATCATTTAGAAAATACATGCCTTTCAATTTCAGTTGTCTTCCTATAATATGGAGAATTTTCTTATTTCATGGCAGTATTTAGATCCTGAATGAAAAATGAATATAGGCCAAGAGCTTTTTATGGAAAGGGTACTATGGCTTCTACAACTTCTAATTTCATCACATTTAATACAGCGCTTAGTATTTAACCAAAGCCTAATTTATATTTCCTGAAATGATTTTTGAAATGTTATATGATGCAATTAAACAAACAGCTATCCTTATTGTTTTGGATTAATTATTCTTTTAGATATCTGTTTATATATAACCAAGGACTAGAGTTTTTCTTTATAATATATAGAGAAAAATTTTCCATATATAGAATATTCATTCAGTATGTGATATTACTACGTAGAAAGAGTTCTATAACATTATTCACCATGGCAAAATGTTTTCTATAATGTACATCTTGTGAAGCCTTATCTGAAAAGGCTTAATTTTGAAATTATCAGAAGACTTTGTATCCTCACTTCAACCTGGCTGTGAGCAGTATGATATGTATGTGAGTAGTTAAATGAGATTCAATATGGGTCAAATAATCATAACCAAATGTAAGTTTTTGCCTGTAAGGTATTCTAAAACATGCTGCTCATTATGTTTCTCTTATCCATAAAAATGAGCAATATTTGAAAAACTTCTTAAAGATTATTTCTACTTTTATAGCAATATTATATGTAAAGACATTTTATATCAAAGTAAAATGTCCAACATATTTCATTCTACATAATTGTCATTAATTAACAAATATTAATCAAACAAAATTAAACAAATGACAAATATATTACTCTAACCTCGCTGTAAAAGAAATGCTTTTCTACACCACACATTCCGTTTCTATGACCACACATGTTTCTATGGCCACATTGCCTGAAGTGGGGTGTGCCTTTCAGACCATATCCTTTGTGAAAATTACTGCAGGAATGATTTCTAATGAGAAATTCCAAACATGAGTTGGGTCAGTTCACCACTGACTTTCAACTCAAAAATCCAAAGATGATTAAAATTGTACCAATAATATTAAATATATTTGACAGAATTTTATTTCATATCTTTCATGTATGTATATGTCCCCTATGTGATTATGTATCTATGTATACACATTCATGAGTGTATGCTTGCATATGTCCATGCATTCATACGCTTGATTCCTATAAATACCTACTAAAATACCTAAACCCCAATTATCTTTGGAAAGAAAGACTGAAATTGATTACATATAGCAAATGAATGAATTAACTGAGAAATTTGAATCACACTTACAAAACACATACGCCAATTTAGAAAAACAGAAGTGCTAGAACTAAGTAATGTTTTTTTATAATGATTTATTGAATTAGTCTGGATGGTTTTAATTTTATGGAGCATTAATTATGTATTTTGAAAAAATAAATACAAGCATGAATAAATGGAGACTCAACAGCAGCCACCACTTCAGGTAACATCTCTTGGAACACATAAAAATGTTAAGTCAATGAATAAATCATGTGAAACCAGATTTACATAGACAATAAGGTTTTGTGACAAAATTTCTCTTCTTTTCTTTGTATTCAGTTATATTGAGACAAAAATTCAAGTTTCAACATTGACTAAGAGGTAAAACATTTTGTACCTGGAAGTTATCCCACCATGAAAAATTACCCCCTTTTTAATAACCAAATTAGGTGCACATATTTGGAAGCAGGAACCATATGAAGCACATATTGGTTCAGTCTTAATTTAATGATGTATTTGTCTATCTATGATATATTGGATTACTTAATTTTATGTCAGTAATACTAAATCAGAATTTAGTATTCTCTTCATTATAAATATATAAAATAAGTTTAAGTAGTAAATTTAGCCCTTGTGACTTAATCACCAATAAACACATCTGTATTTTTATATCACATGACAATTATAAGATGTCTTAGAATATATTCTGTGGTCAGCACTCTTTTGAATTACACTGGTCATTGGCCACTTCACTTATTTAATGCATTAATAAAGAGGTATAGTTGTCTTAAATTTGTATTAAATGATCTTTTATTTCAATGTAATTGTTTTCTTTTCAATCCAATTTAATTTGTTTTATGCTTTTAAAAATGATAATCTGGAAAGGTGTCCCTAAGTTTCCTCAGACTACCAAAGTTCTCCGTAGCACCCACAGGTTTAAAATCTTTTGTGCCTTCCTTTCTTAACTATAAGTTAGGGATAATAATATTAGGTTAGGGCAAAAGTTATCATAGTTTTGGCCATTAAAAGTTTACCTTTTTTAAATCAAATAATGACATCCATTTCATGGGGCTGTTGTGAAGATAAAAGATAATACTAACTCATTATTCATTTCAGTTTATTACAAAGTGAATTTTACCTTCAAAAATATTTTCTAATCCTTACGTAACTCTCCATTTCCACAGCTATCTCCCAATTCAAAACTACTGTATCTTCCATAGGAGCTACTGCTGGTTCTTAATTGACTTCATGCTTGCATTCATAAGTCCCTTTTAACTGATCCAAAGTATTCAGCCAGAAAAGCTGCTTTTTTTTTTTTCAAAACACAATTCTGGATTATTTCAGACTTCTGACTTGTTCTATGACATATAAAGAGTTTTAAGTTGTCATTCCTGTCCTAACAACAAGAGAAAAGATGAACAAATTGAAAACTAACAACTTTTTTGAGATCCATCAGAGAATAGAAGTCACAGAAAAAAAACTGATGCCCCAAAAACTGGAGTGACAAGCAAATACGGAGAATCACAGCTTGCCAGATTTGAACTCCGGAGGCATGAACAGGTAAGAATGCTTAAATGGTAATTGATTAACTGTTGGAGATTCAACACTGATTGGCTTGTGAGTTAAAATTTCCTGGCAGTTTTCAAGTTTACATTAAAAGTAGCCGTTATAAGTTCATGGATTTTACCTTCAGATGCCCTACCAAGTTCTCATGGCAAAGATCAAAGGAAAACTCTCTTGTCTGACCATGTGCAGGAATAAAGTAACTAGTTTGAAATGTGCTCAGGTTTGAAAGATAGCCATTTTGAAATGAACCCATAGCATTCCTCACAACAAAGACCGGACCATCAAAGCAAAAAGCTGCAAAGAGTCTTACCTGACTTGGAGAAAGGAAACAGCCAACTCGAGCTCGCCTACCCTTTTTGTCTCATCTAAGGTGAGAAAACATACTGAGAACTATATATTTGTGAAGGCACAGCTCAGGGCATCAGATTAACAAAATTACAGAAAGCTTTCCCTACCTTTACACATTACCACTACATCAGCAAGGCTCTTGTATAATAAAAGTGAATTACAGTGGAAAGAATTGCAAGTCTCAGACTCTGTTTTACAAGGAGTTTCTACAGAAACTCAAGACAATAGAAGCTATAAAAATAGACAGTAGAGGAAATGGCAGTCTCTCAAATGAACAGCTACAACGAACAGTAAATGCAGTCAACCTCATAGCCAGAAAAACATAAAACCTCAAACTAAAGGCCTATACACTTGAGTTCCTATTATTTCTGCATCATGTTTGGCTTTTTACAAAAAGAAAACACAATGTGAAGAGACAAAATAAGGCAGAGATTTTGGAATTGTCAGGCTGCAAATTTAAACAACTACAATTAATATAGTACAGACTGCAATGAGCAAAGTGAAAAAATGCAAGGACAGATGAATAATGTAATCATAGAGGTAGAAATTCTAAGACAGAATCCAAAGAAAATGCTAGAAATAAAAAACACTTTAACAAAATGAAAAACACAGATGTGCTCAGCAACATAGTGAACACAGCAAAAGAAATGATCTTGAAGATATATCAAGTGAAACTTCCTAAATTAAAATTCAAGAAGAAAAAAGAATAAAAACATGTGAAGCAGAATAGCCAAGAACCATAGGACAGTTATTAAAATACCTGTGTATGGAACAGAAAAAGGCAAGTAGGAGAAAGGAGCAGAAAAAAAGCCTGTTTGAAGTACTGATCATTCAGAATATTCTGAAATTAAAGACAAACCAAACCACAAATCCAGGAATCTCAGAGAACTTCAAAAAGAATAAATAAAAATAAATAAATAAACCTATGACGATCATATTTAAGGTCAGGAAATCAGAATGAGAAACCGAGAAATTTCTTTTTTAACTGATATTTTAAGTTCGGGAGAACCAGTGCAAGAGTATTACATAGGGAAATTTGTGTCATGAGGGTTTGTTGTACAGATTATTTAATCACCCAGGCATTTAGCCAAGTACCCATTAGTTGCTTTTCCTGATCCTCTCCCTCCTCCCACCCTCCAATTTCAATGGCCTCAGTGTTTGTTGGTCCCCACTATGTGTCCACGTGTTCTAATCACTAAGCTGCCACTTATTAGTAAGAACATGTGGTATTTGGTTTTATATTCCTGTGTTAGTTTGCAAAGAATAATTGAGATGTCGATCACCTGCGGAGGTCTGTCCTGCAGACCCTGACTCAGGGAATGAAAAAATGCACTCTCACACCTGGTTCAGTGATTCAAGGGCTAGGGATAGTCATCTGCTGCTTTCTAAGGGGGACTGCTGCCAATCAACTGATACCTCCTGTACATCCACACATTTATTCAGTGACGATTCATAACAGACGTTCTAAGTCAACACGTTTGTGGATAATTAACATGGTTAAAAGAGTGGCTTTATGAATATTAAAAGCTTTAGGTTTGGGGGTCCAGAGTAAACACCATTAATGGGTAATTCCCCTTTGACTTCCCCCCTGAGAGGACCATTCAGCACAAAGTTTACATGAGTAAACAGAATAGAGACAAAGGGATGTGGGGTAAACAGACTTAACTGAGGAAGCCTCTTATCATCTCTCTTTTCCATGCTAATGTAATTGAAGCAGCTTCTTTCAGCCTGCCCCAGTAAAGCCTTTCAGCCTTCCAAAAGGTTTGAGACTAATCTCTAACTTTCCCTAATATTTTCCTGGCCACTCCAAGTGAATGTCAACATCTCTCCCCTTATTTTCAATAAGATCATGCTCTGTTGTCTGCTGTCCACTGATGCGTTCAGCCATGGATCTGTCAGACCAAGTGGTCCTTGCTTTTATTCCAGCTTTGCATCCTAGGATTGACAAATAATGTAAGATCATTATGAGTACAATTAGCAACATTCTTTTCCAGTAAAAGAGTGACTCCCAGGAATAGGGGTTTAACCAGAAGAGACGATCTCTTGCACAGCTTTCCATCATTTTTGGCCAGATTATCTACAAAAGCAGCTGTGTGTACTTCCTTAGTAATAGGTGCCACGGCAATGCTTACAGTTGCTGGGATGACTATGGCTGAGACTATAAAGGCCGTAAGTATAACTATGAATCTTTCATGTTTCTCCTAGAGTGTTACTTGACATTTCAGTTTACTGTATGCCATTAATGAGGAACTTTACTGGGGGTAAGTTAACCATTTGCAGTTAAGCAGTTGCGTTGTTAGAAGCTGTGAAGAGGGTATCAGTTTAAGTTACAGGGCAGAAAAATGTAGATTAGAAGGTGAGCTTGATAGAGTGTGGCAGACAAAAGTTGCCAGCTTAGTGAAAGAATGAAAAATAAATAAGCTATCTGGAGTGAATGATGTTTGTGTCTGGGGCAGGATTTGCTTAGCCTCCTGCGTTGTCCTCTTCAGCATTCTTTAGGTGAGGTCCAGGGCTTGTGTCATCTGAGGAAGCTGCGTCGTCTTGCAGGGTCTCGGGCTGGCTTAAAGTTTTTCTTCTTTCCATACTTTGATGAGGAGGCAGTTTCTTGGGTCATGCTGATGTACTGGAATTTCTAGGAGTTGTGCCTGTGTTGAGACTTCTTATAATCTTTGTAAAACAGTAGGTTAGTGCTTTAAGAAAAACCTGTTGTTCTTTATTTTAATGTCCAATTTACAGAAAAACTAGAGAATACTTCTTTAACTTTTAACCATTATGTTTACACACAGAATTTCTTTCACAATTAATGTTTTAAAACTTGCTTAGACATTCAAAACAAAATTTATCCAACTAACTTCTTGCATAAATTTTCTTCTATAACATTTGTGATGACTTTCAGTGACAAACTTAGATATACTTTGTTTTATAACCTTCCTTACTACAGGTACATTCTTATATCTATAACTTCCTTAATATTTCTTTCCCTAGTTCTTACTTTATCTCCTTTGTCTTGCTTTCTGTGCCTTTCTCTTTGCCTTTTTGTCTCTCTCTCTCTCTCTCTCTCTCTCTGCCTTTCTGTCTCTTCTAGTCTTTTTCTTATTCTTTCCTTCTGTTTCTCTGTCTAATCTTTCTGTTTGTGTTGGTTAAGCAGTGATGTTATTACTTTTAAGTTTGCTTGTTCATTGCCATAAGCCAATGGCTAGGCTGTGGGCTTGAGATTAGACTTAATTAAAGCTGTTTTAAGATTTTGTAGTAAACTGAGTAAACTAAGTCACTATATTTATGTGCTGAGTGGAAAAAGATTTTAGTGTCAGAATTAGGGCTCCAACCTCAGTTCTTTGAGTGCTAGTGATTGAATTATGTGGTTTCTACGAGACTGTCCTGCCGCTTTTCTTTGTTTACCTGGTTCATCAGTAAACAGTGTTAAAGCATTAGGTATGGAGAAGTGCAATACTGCTTTGAATTGCTCTTTCCTTAAAGGAATTTTGATGATATTGGGATCATAACTTAGCAGTTGACTATTAATTTATTAAGATGACAAACTGAGATTGGTAACATGAAGCTTTAAGAGGAAATCTGAAAGTATCTCTGGAAGCAGATACTCAAAGAATATACGTTATCCATGTGCTTAAAGCCACAGGCAGAATAGCTTAAATTTTGCAGTTGCGTTTTTGGGCTGACAAAGTTTATCAACCTTAACCTGGCAAACAGTTCTGAAAACAGTGACTTAATAGCAGAGCAAAGACTGTCTCTAATCAGTCTTTCATGCGTACGTTTTCACCACATTCACATATAAATTTCTTTTACTTTCTGAGAATGGGCACAACTTTTTTACTTCTTATTATTTAATTTGGCTTAAAGTTTTCTTTTAAAGGATAATATGTGGTTTCTACATGTTTAGCTTTTAATTGCTTTTCAACTAATTCATGAAGCTTCTTTTATAGCTGACTGAAATTTATCTAAATTTACAAAATTAAGGGTAAATAAGGCTTGTGCTAGTAGTGTTGTCTTTTAAGACAGGAAACAGGTTTTGCAACTTATCAGTCAATAAGGAAAGTCCTTTCTACTGAGGAGAAAAGCTATATGGCTGGCTTTTAATTGCTCTTTACAAATTCCTGGGCTCTCAGAAATTTCTTTCCCTTTACAGGTTATTATTTTACTTAAATTTGATTTTAAAAGAGCTATGTTAAGGGTAACGTTGGAATAACAACAGTGGCTAATACCAGAAAAAGGTCTTAAATTACTTAAATTTTAGCAGAGAATTGCAATTTAGGACATTGCTTGTAAAGGAATAACACACGAAATTTTACTGTGGAAAACCTGCAGAAAGCAGCAGCAGCTGCACGAGTTCCAGGGCAGCCCAGGTGCTACTTTCTGCTTGTGCTGCTGACTCCTTGGGCAGTTGCCAGCCTGGGTAGAGCTTCCCTGCCAGAGCCTTTTTTCCCTTTTTTTCCTTTTTTGCTCCACAGTCTCTATCTCTTTACTAAGCTAATGTAATTGAACCAACTGCTTTCAGCCTGTCCCAGTAAAACCTTTCAGCCTTCTAAAAGGTTTGAGACTAATCTATAATTTTCCCTAATATTTTGCCAGCCACTCTGAGTGAATTCCAACCAATAATGGCCTCCAGCTCCATGTGTGCCCTTGCAAAGGACAGGACATAATTCTTTTTTATGGCTGCATAGTATTCCATGGTACATATGTACCATATTTTCTTTATCCATTCTGTCATTGATAGGCATTTAGGTTGATTCCATGTCCTTGCTCTTGTGAATAGTGCTACCATGAATATATGTGTGCATGCGTCTTTATAAAAGAATAATTTATATTCCTTTGGGTATATACCCGGTAATGGGATTGTTGGGTCCAATGGTATTTCTGTCTTTAGATCTTTGAGGAATTGCCACACTGTCTTCCACATTGTCTGAACAAATTTATACTCCCACCAACAGTATAAGGGTTCCCTTTTTACCACAACCTTGCCAGCATCTGGTGTCTTGACTGTTTACTACTAACCATTCTGACTGGTGTGAAATGGTATCTCACTGTGGTTTTGATTTGCAATTCTCTAATGATCAGTAATGTTGAGCTTTCTGTCATATGCTTGTTGGACATATGTATGTCTTCTTTTGAAAAGTGTTTGTTCATGTCCTTTGCCCACTTTTTTATGGGGATGTTTTTGTTGTAAATTAGTTTAAGTTCCTTATAGACGCTGGATATTAGACCTTTGTTTCTATAGATTGTCTGTTTATTGATAGTTTCTTTGGCTGTACAGAAGCTCTTTAGTTTAATTAGGATCCCATTTGTTAACTTTTACTTTTGTTGCAATTGCTTTGGGCACCTCTTTCATGAATTCTTCACCTGTACCTAAGTCCTGAATGGTATCACCTAGATTGTTTTTCATGGTTTTAATAGTTTTGATTTTTATATGTTTTTCAGAGTTTTAATAGTTTTGGGTTTTACAAGTATTTAAATAGTTTTAAATACTTAAGTGGTTAATCACTCGTTAATTTTTGTATATGGTATAAGGAAGTGGTCAAGTTTCAATCTTCTGCATGTGGCTAGCCAGTTATCCCAGTGAATAGTGGGAATATTGAATAGTGATTCCTTTCACCATGGCTTGTTTTTGTCAGGTTTGTTGAAGATCAGATAGTTGTAGGTGTGTGGTCTTATTTATGGGCTCTCTATTCTGTTCCATTGGTCTATCTGTTTTTGTATCAGTGCCATGCTGTTTTGGTTACTGTAACCTCATAGTATAATTTGAAGTCAGGTAGCTTGAGGCCTTCAACTTTGTTCTTTTTGCTTAGGATTGCCTTTGCTAGTTAGGCTCTTTTTTTGGTTCCGTATGAATTTTAAAATACTTTTTTTTTAGTTCTGTGGAGAATTTCAGTAGTAGTTTAATGAGAATTGTACTGAATCTATAAATTGCTTTGGGCAGTGTGACCATTTTAATAATACTGATTCTTTCTATCCATGAGCATAGACTGTTTTTCCATTTGTTTGTGTCATCTCTAACTTCTTTGAGCAGTGCTTTGTAATTCTCTTTGTAGAGATCTTTCACCTCTCCAGTTGGCTATTTTTCTAGGTATTTCTTTCTTTTTGTGGCAAATGTGAAAGGGAGTTCATTCCTGATTTGGCTCTTGGCTAGACTGTTGCTGGTCTATAGGAATGCTAGTGATTTTTGCACCTTGATTTTGTATCCTAAGACTCTGCTGAAGTTTTTTTTTTTTTTTTTTTATCGGGTTAAAAAGCTTCTGGGCTAAGACAGTGGGTTTTTATAGATATAGAATCATGTTATCTACAAACAGGGATAGTTTGACTTCCTCTCTACTTATTTGGATGTTCTTTATGTTTTTCTCCTGCCTGACTGCCCAGTCCAGAACTCCCAATACTGTGTTGAATAGGAGTATTGAGAGAGGGCATCCTTGTCTTAGGCTGGTTTTCAAGGGAAGTGCTTCCAGCTTTTGCCTTTTCAGTATGATGTTGGGTGTGGATTTGTTATATATGACTCTTCTTATTTTGAGGTATGTTCCTTAAATAACTAGTTTATTGAGAGTTTTTAACATGAGTGGATGCTGACTTTAATTAAAACCCTTTTCTGCATCTGCAGTTTTTGTCTTTAGTTCTGTTAATGTGATTTATCACATTTATTGATTTACTTATGTTGGCCAGCCTTGCATGCTGGGGATGTAGCCTACTTGATCATGGTGGATAAGCTTTTTGATGTGCTGCTGATTTCAGTTTGCCAGTATTTTATTGAGGATGTTTGCATCGATGTTCATCAGTAATACTTGTCTGAAATTTTCTTTTTTGTTGTTATTGTATCACTTCCAGGTTTTGGTATTAGGATGATGCTGTTCTCAGAGAGTAAATTAGGAAGGAGTCATTCCTTCTCTATTTTTTGGAATAGTTTCAGAAGAAGTAGTTCCAGCTATTTGTACCTCTTGTAGAATTTATCTGTGAATCCATCTGGTCCTTGTTGTCTGTCTGGTTTTTGTTTGTTTGTTTTGGTTGGTAGGCTATTTATTACTCCCTCAATTTTAGAACTCATTAATGGTCCTTTCAGGAATTAAATTTCTTCCTGGTTCAATCAGGGGAGGGTGTCCCAGGAATTTATTTCTGTGTCCAGGAATTTATTCATTTCTTCTACACTTTCTAGTATATGGGTACAGAGGTGTTCATAATATTCTTTGATGGTTTTTTGGTATTTCTGTAAGGTCAGTAGTAATATTCCCCTTGCATTCCTGATCATATTTATTTAAATTTTCCTCTTTTCTACTTCATTGGTATAGCTAGCAGTCTATTTTATTATTAAAAAAAAAACTCATGAATTCATTGATCTTTTGAATATTTTTTTATGTCTCTGTCTCCTTCAGTTCAGCTCTTATTTGGGTTATTTCTTGTCTCCTGCTAGCTTTGAGATTTGTTTCTCTTGGTGCTCTAGTTATTTTAGTTGTGATGCTAGGTTGTTAACTTGAGATCTTTGTAATTTTTAAAGGTGAGCATTTAGTGCTATAAATGTTCCTCTTAACACTGCCTTAGCTGGGTCCCAGAGAAAATTATAAAACAACTCAGAGGAAAACAAAAATGCCTCACCTACTGTATCGGTTAATTGTGTGGTTCAACCTGACTAGGTTATGTGGTGCATACATACTTGGTAAAACATGAGTGTTTCTGTGAGAGTTTTGTTGAATTATATTAACATTTAAGTTGGTAGACTGAGTAAAGCAGATTGCTCTCCACAATATGGATGGACCTCATCTAATGTGTTCAAAGTCTAAGTGGAATAAAAAGGCTGACTCTCCCTTGATTATGAAAGGATTTTTCCTATCCAACTGACACTAGCTGCAGTATCAACTTCTTCTTGCCTCTGGACCCAAAATGAAGTATAAACTCTTTCTGAGTCTCGAGTCTTCCAGACTTAGTACTGGAACTATACCATCAGTTCTCCTGGGCTGCTAGCTTGTCAGCCCCCATAACCACAAATTATGTGATCCAATTCCTTATAATGAATGTCAGCTTTAAAATGAATGTATATTATATAATAATAAATATATTCTACATATAATGTATACATAGGTACATATATATACACATCTCCTATGATTCTGTTTATCTGGAGAACAAAGACTAATATGTAGAGTAATAAGACCAAAATATAGAGAAATAAGACTAAGAATTATATCAGACTTCTCTTTAGAAACCATACAAGCAAGAAGAGGGTAGAGTAAAATACCTAAATGCTGGGAAAAAACTTAACAACTTAGAATTTTTTATCTAAGTGAAGGAGTAATAACCAAAAACTCAGAAGATTGTCACTAGTATAATTGCATTGTAAGAAATACTTTTAAAAGTTATTTTGATAAGGGCAATGATATAGGTTAGAGACTAAGTTTTTAAATGAGTTCTATAATTTCTCCTTGATCTCAGATAGACATGAAAAATCCCAAATATGCCTACAGCACCCTGAAAACACTCTCCCTGATGACCATCCTAGCCTCTTCTATAGTCACATCCCTAAGTAAAAACCTACTAGAGTACACTGTTATAGCAATATGTACTTCCACTGCAAGACACTATTCATGGCTAATGTTTTCTTTCCCATTAGATTATAAATTTCATCAGAAAAGGGAGAACTTCTAAAATGATGCATCATTGTTTCTCCAGTTCTCAACTCAAATTCTGATACTCAACGCCTTAATGCAGTGATCCCCAGCCCCTGCATTAACGAACCAGGAAGCAGGAAGTGAGTGGCAGGCCAGTGAGCATTACAACCTGAGTTCTGCCTCCTGTCAACTCAGTAGTGGCATTAGATTCTCATAGGAGCGTGAATCCTATTGTAAACTGTGCATACGAGGGATCTAGATTGTGTTCTCCTTGTAAGAATGTAATGCCTGGTGATGTGAGGTGATATAGTTTCATCCTGAAAACCATCCCCTACTGATGTCCATGGGAAAAAATGTCTTCCACAAAACAAGTCCTTGGTGCCAAAAATGTTGGTGATCACTGCCTTCACACGTATTTGTTGAATCAATCAATTAATGACATTTACTACTCTTTGACTAAAATACTTCAAAGACTAGGCAAATGATACCTATTTCCAGATTAGTTATATAAATATAGAGTCCTCTTAGAAGCCTGTAGTAAATTTCTATATTATTCAGAGTTCTCCGAAAAACAGAACCAAGAGGAGGGAGAGAGGGAGTTATAAGGAATTAGCTAATATTTTTAAGTAGGCTGAGAAGTTCCATGATCTACTGTCTGCAAGCTGGAGACACATGGAAGGTAGTGGTATAGTTCCAGTCAGAGTTCAAAAGCCTGAGAACAAGGACAGCCAATGATACAAATTCTAGTCTAAGTCCAAAGGCCTCAGAATCAGAGGGCTGATGATGTAAATCCCAGTCTGAGGGCAAGAAAAGACAGATGTCCCAGCTCTGTCAGGCAGAAATAAAACTGTCCCTTTATATCATCTATTTTTATGTTCAGGCCTTCAGTGGATTTGATGAAGCCTACTCACACTGGGTTGGGTAGTTGATTTTACTCAGTCCACAGATCCAAATGCTAATCTCTTCTAGAAATACTCTCACAGACAGACCAAGAAATAATGTTTAACCAGATATCTGGGCATCTCATGTCCCAGTCATGCTGACACATAAAATTAACCACTATACATTTGTATAGGCCATTTATTTATTTTAAGGGAAAAACTATACCGGGGGACTCACTAAATGTGGACCTTCAACAATTTTGGTTTGGCCTACAAATTGTTTTAAAAATTAGCAACTTTCTGAAGAAATTCTAAACATTAGTAACTCTTCTACGGGTGTCCAGACTACTACTTACATATAAAAAGTAGAAGATCTGGCAAAATAGCATTTATGTTCTCACATGGCAACACATGACTTCAGTTTAGTATAGTCCTTAATACTTTTTGCCTGTTTAATTTACTGCTCCTATCTTTAGAGAAATTTTGGGTTGTTACTAAACTTTCATAAAAGTTTTATAAAAATGGGTTATTACTGAGAATTTTTGAGATATGGAAGATGATTTTAATTATTTGATAATTTTGCCTGAGGTAGAAAAACAATCTTTTATACAAGACAATATCCAAATTATGATTTTAAAGTATACATTCTTAATGTCAATCTTGTTTCCCAACAAGAGGGTAGCAAAAAATGATCTGTAGTGTCACTGATGGTTCTGCTCATAGTCAGGTGGAAAAATTTCTTTTCATTCTATAGAATTTAATTGATAAAAGCCATTTACTTTATATATGTCTCTAACTGAAAGGAAAATAATGTGTCTGGCTCAGTATTTAAAATTATATAATCCTTGGCACACTGCCTGCATGGAGTGACTAATACATATTTGTTACAGGATATATAAAAAATAATATTCAGTGATTCTTAGTAACTTAAAAAACTATTTGGGTATTAGAAAATCAGCTTTAATTATTTTTCAGAGCATTTATCAATATGTTTGTAACTTTGTCATCATTACCAGTAGAATAAAATAACTTTTACAGATGGTTGAATGGTTGAAAAAAATTGATTGAACAGATATGACTTGATGAAAAATAAATACTTTTCCAGTTCTCAAACAGTAACTGTCCATTGTAAAAATACATTAAGGAAAAAATGTGATTCTAGAAATTGCTTTTAAAAGAGTTATATAGGCACCTGATATTTGGAACTGACTGGCCAGTCAAGTATTTTTAAGTGAGTCAGCTTTCAACCTCCTAAAAAGCCAATTGCTTCCGAAATAAAAGTATGAACTTTAGGCTGATATAAATGGATCACTTTAGTGGACGATTAAAAGCTGACTTGAACAAGGACTTCAAGAAAAGCAAGGAAATGAGAATTTGAATAGTAGTCCTAGAACTAATGATTTCAGCCTTATCTTTAACTTTCCTACCTACAAATGGATTGTTATATGAATATTTCTGCCTCCAAAAGTTCTTTGTTTTACTACAAATATTCCAAGTTATAGAAAGCAAATTAAATGAAGACACTGAAGACTATGAATGTGGTGTTCCCATGTTGGCACAGACTAGACCTACCTGGGAGATTAAAAAATAAAAAAAATGTCTGTCCAGGTCCCATCTGTAGATACTCTGATTTGACTGATATGAGTGTGCAGCCTGAGAATGCATATTTTGTTTTTACCTGTCCCAGTTTTTTAATGTGCATTCGCGCTTGAGAACCACTGTTCTAATCCATGATCCTTAAAATTCCATTGGTATTAATACTCCAGCATTTCTTATCTTCTTTCACTTGTAGATGAAAACAAAAGATATTTACTTTGCTTCAGATCTCATGGATTTGAAATATATAAACAGATAGTTTTACCTCAAGAATGGCCTAGGCAAAGATTATTTTAAACCAGATGTTATAGCAATGTCTGGTTGTATCATACTTTCTTGACTATCCGATTTCTTTCCACGTTTGAAAGAGAGAGAGAGAGAGAGATCATTTCATCCCATCATTTCAAAACACCAATGTTTATATATCCTGAATATATCCATAGCTTCTGGTCTTATATATGATTTGAAAAAAAAAATTTTTTTTCCACTCAAAATAACCACATCAACAAAAGCAAGTGTTTTTTTTCTCACTATGAATATTTTATTGCTGAACTTTCAACAGCTTGTGTGTTACAAAATCACCCCTATGTCTAACCTCAAATATTCTTTTTATAAGCCTCTGTTGAATTGAAAAAGCACTTTAAACACAGTAAAACTTTTTTACTCACTGAGAAACAAAAATCCCTGAATGACTGCAGATAATAAAAATTCTCCAACCCATCAAGGATAACTTATCCTCATGACTGGTGCTCCTCATGATAGCAGTGATAGCATGATAGCACTCTCTTGACCAATTTTCAGGTTTGAAAAAGATTTAACACGATTTGAATTATGCCTCTGTGGCAAGGTGAAAGGGCATATTTTAATTTTGAAACTTAATTTTACCAGGCAGAATGAAAAATGATAATGTTTTCAAGATGAAGGGAGGCATCATTCTAGAGCAGCGATTCTCCAAGTATGATTCCCAACCAAAAACATCAGTGTCATCAGAGAACTCAGAAGCCCAAATTCTCAGGCCCCACTACTGACTTACTGAATCAGAATCTCTGGGAGTATGGCCCAGCAATCTGTGTTTTAACAGGCTTCTAGATGATTCTGATAATGTTAAGCTGTTATAAATACTCTTCTAAAGGGAAGACATTCACCTGTTACCTACAGTAAGCTAAATTGAATTCATGTCAAAGTAAGGGAAGACTTAGGTAGATATTTTTTTGTGGCCTTGATACTCTCAGGAAGTTGTGAAGTCTAAAAATAAAGTTATTCAATATAAAGAAAAACAAACCAATAAGCCAGAGATTAAAGGGTCAAACTATAGGTTTACTACATTCAGGAATGTGTCATTGTGCTTACACAGCAAGTAACATGGAGTTCATGCTTCCATACCATGAAAAGATTCTTTTGACGTTGTATCCAATGTGGGACATAATCTTTCTGTCACAAGAAATTGAATTATAGTCTCACCTTTTGCTGTAGCTCTATCAGATCATATACGAAGCTGGCCAGGGGCACAAACATTGAGAGACAGAAAACAGAATATCACAGTCCTAGCCTAGTAGACAACATTGCTAGAAAGTAAGTCACCCAGAAAAGGCACCTTTAGAGTGCCCAGAAGGAAAAAGTTACCAGTATGAGTTCTTTGAAACTAAAAACTGAAATGACTCAAGCTCAAGAAATGTAATCAACAAAAATCTTTTATTTACACTCACCTCTCTACAAAAACAAAAAACCCAAGTGGCTTTATTTTTAGTCCAGTTATAGAATAATCTTAGTTTATAATGTGGATATGGAAAAAGGACTGAATATTCTCTGAAAATAAGAAGATTAGACACCTTTGTCCACTGACAGAAAGGAACAGAGAACCTTCCCACCTGTAGCTAAGTGTTTTTTGTCAACTTCCAGTTTAGTAGGGTAGTCTTTATACATACTATTTGTTTTGTTTCTCCTTGGTGATCCTTCTGACCTGTATGTCTCCCATTGTTTGAAAATTTAATAGCAAAAAATGAATCAAAGAACTCAGTAAAAAATATATAATTGAATCCTTGGTTGAAAAAAATAGTTTTGAAAACTCTTACTTTGAAATGCAAAACCTGAGCTTCTTGAGAAAATAAATTATACATACACACATCTCCAAAAACTTTGCATGCCAAAATTCAAAGTGGCAAACTGCAGAAAATAATATAATACAGTATAAACCACAGAGTAGGAAAGAATGTTATCAGAGATTGTTTAATAGAAATGTATCTGACACTGAAAAAAGAAATTGAAGGTTCAAGTAAATTTAAGGCATATGTCAAGGATTTAGATGGTAATGTTTATCTCAGAAGACCACAGAAACATCTCTAGCTAAATCCAAGTTCAGTAATGGAGTTTAAAATAATAAACACCATAGATACATTTGGGGCATAGGTACTAGAACATAAATGACTGGCTTTCTAGTGTATATTCTAAAAAGCTGCAAGTATTATCATCAAGTCTTACATTCAAAAAGTAGAGTAAAAATGGAAGTCAAAATTCTTTAAGTGGATGCACCTGGATAGAGTCTCATAGCATCTCTTAAATTCAAGATTTGTCCAAGGATAATAGCTAAGAATTCTCAAATACTACGCACTAATAGGTGAAAACCAGTAAGAGCTTCCAAACACCACTCACATAGTGGCTTAGAGCACTATCATGTTGGGAGAAATAGAAAAATTGAGTGTCTGTTTAGGATGGTGAATATGGTTGACCATGGCATTAAAGCTTGATGAGGAATCAAATAACAGTAGGAGCTGGAGTACTGGAGAAAGTGATCTATAAAGAGATGAAATGGTGGTCAGAGAGTGAAATACTTGAGATTGAGATGGTAGAGGGGCTGTAATTATTGGTGACAGTTTGGGGTAATGACAAGGTATAGTTTATTGCCAGGAGAAGAAGCGTCTGAGACTGGAAGGAGTATGAGATGGAAAAACAATGTTTAGAAACTGAAAGGTAAGCTATTAGAATAATCATTGATTTTAGAATTTGAAGAATTATATAGTTTTGTTGGAGATTTGAGTGTGAAAATCAAGGAGTTAAAGGACAGGGGCTCGTGGCAGTAGATGACCATGATAAAGAGGGTCAGTAAGTGATTTAGTCTGATAACAGGAGATTCAAAGCTGTGTGGTTGATGTGTTGGGAAATGGTCACAAGTGACAACAAGGAGCACCTCCCTTAACACAGCAGGGTGGGGTAACCCAGTGCTTGAGAGGGCATCAGAGGAAACATAAATAAACTGTTTTTCCGGATTCTGAAACAGTGGTTTTTTTCCCCATTTGTTTCGATGTCCTTTAATATCTCAGCAAAGTTTCGTACTTTAGAGTGTAGATGTTGCATGGCTTTTGCCAGACTTATCTCTAAGTGTTTCAAACTTTTTGATGCTATTGTAAATAATAGTGTTTATTTAATTTACATTTTTAATAATTGATTGTAGGTTTTTAAAGTGCTAGTAAAAACATAAATATTATCTCTACAAATTTCTGAGAATTTTTCTTTGCTAAGAATACAGAAGCAGTTTAATTGTGTGATTTTCATTCAGAATGTTTCATGAGTTTGCTGTCAAAGTGTTGACCAAACTCATATCCTCATAAGGCTGGACTGGGGCAGGAGAATATACATTCAGGCTCATTCAGTTCCTTTCAAGCTAGTGGAATAAGAACTTTAGTTCCTTGCTACTGGGGCCTTCCAACAGAGCAGCCCATAACATGGGGGGGACTCTGTTGGCTCTCAGAAACCCTGAAGACTTTTCCTTGTCTCTCGAGTTCTGTATCTGGGAGAGGGTGAAGTTTAAGATGGCAGATCTCAGGATGAATCCCAGAGGCCTATGCCGTGAATATGAAGTATGAGCACAGGGTTCAGAGTGCCTACACCACCCTCTGATCGTTTGTAAGTCTCTTTTCTCTCTGCTTTATTTTGGATACTTTAATTGTTATGTCTTCAATTTCACGAATATTTTCTTCTGCAAGGTTAATATGTTGTTGCTTCCATCCAATGTATGTTTTCCAGTTGGACATCACAAGTTTTTATCTCTGTAGTTTGACTTGAGCCATTTTCATATTTTTTTCTGTCTTGACTAGCTTATTCAAATAGCTTCCTGAGCATATGGAATACGACTATAATAGCTGGTTCACTGTCCCTGTGTACTGATTCTGTCATCTGGGTCATTTCTAGGTCAGCTTTAATTTATTCAGTTTTTCTCCTCATTATGGGCTGTATTTTATTACTTCCTTGTATGCATGATAATTTTTTTATTGGACGTCAGACATAGTTTTATCTTGGTGGGTCTGAAGAAACCTCTACTTTAAAATGTTTGGCAAAGATAATAGTGATACTGTCACACAATAAGTGGTAAAATCTGGATTTGAATTTAGGAAGTCTGCATCCAGAACTTTGTGACCTATATATAACATTTCTTGGCATGTCTGTTTTTCCTTCTTGTATTTACTTGGCCTTTGGACCTGGCTACTTCATTAACAGCCATTACTGGCCTGTTCCTTTCTGCCCATCATAGTTTCTGTGTCATTAAATAATGACTGTCTGAAACTAGAACACTGACATTCCTTTTATTTGAAATAACCCCAGATTCTAAACTTTACACTTGTCTAGATCTTTTAAAAATATATACAATTCCTGGATTTGTCACTCCTTCCTAATCCCTTGCATGTCAAGTACAATGATGTTAAGTAGACAGATTTTTGCTAAATTGAACATATGTTCAGTATGGACAGAAGCAGCTTTTGTTTTGGAAGCATTAATCCAAAGCTTGAAAAAAGAAAGAAACTCTGTGAGGATGTGAAAAAGTGGAGGCACATAACATTTTGGCACCAAGAGCATTTGGATGTAGTTTATTTGAACTGGGGCTTCTTGATTTTTTATTTCACCTTGGAAAAAAGGAGTATGTGAAAATTAAACAGGCTAATGGTACACCGAACAATGGGGTATATATGGGTTCCATGGGAGAGGATTTTAGAGAATTATAATTTAAAAACAAAATCTTCTCAATATCTATCCCCCGCAGAAGAAAACCTTGATATGTTTTGGATATTTGTCTCCTCAAAATCTCATATTGAAATGTGATCCTCAGTATTGAAAGTGGGGCCTGGTGAAAGGTGATTGAGTCGTGGCAGTAGATCCCTCATTGATGGCTTGGCACCATCCCTTTGGTGATAAATGAGTTCTTTTTTTTTTTTTTTTTTGAGACGGAGTTTTGCTCTTGTCACCCAGGCTGGAGTGCAGTGGTGAGATCTCGGCTCACCGCAACCTCCGCCTCCTGGGTTCAGGCAATTCTCCTGCCTCAGCCTCCTGAGTAGCTGGGATTACAGGCACACGACACAATGCCCAGCTAATGTTTTGTATGTTTAGTAGAGACGGGGTTTCACCATGTTGACCAGGATGGTCTCGATCTCTTGACCTCGTGATCCACCCGCCTCGGCCTCCCAAAGTGCTGGGATTACAGGCTTGAGCCACTGCGCCCGGCATGGGTTCTTGATCTGTTGTGTCACATAAGAGCTGGTAATTAAAAAACAGCATGGCACCTCCTTCCCTCTCTCTTGTTCTGTCTCTCGTCATGTGACATGCCTGCTCCTCCTTTACCTTCTGCCATGAGTAAAAGTTTGGTAAGGCCTTACCAGAAGCCAAGCAGATGCTGGTGCCATGTTTGTACAGCCTGTAGACATGAGCCAAATAAATGTCTTTTCTTTATAAATTACCCTGTCTCAAGTGTTCCTTTACAGCAATGCAAAACAAACACCTCTCCAAAAAGGTAAGAGAGACAGAAAAGAGTTTTATTATTAAGTAAGCATTAAATCAGAATTTGATACACATTATAGGCAATCCACTAAGAAATTGTGAGGACAGAAAGAAATCTTACCCTTTTACATAGCTGAGCAGGTACAACTCATTATGTACATGTTCTCAAGATAAGCAGTAATTAATCATATCCTGAATTCACTTGGTAGTTTGGGCAACTGTGTGTGTTAGCTAGTTGTCTCTCACCAAAGGAAAAACGAACTTCTCACATTTTTATTACAAAAGATAGTTCTGCAACTTGGAACAAGATCCTAAGTTAGATTCCACCCTCCTACAGAAATGGAGAGAGAGGGTGCTATCTTTGATGTTTTACTTTCAAAGAAACTCAGGTCTTCGAGAAAGACTTTCCTGGGTTATAAAGTTGACAAAAGGCCTACATAGTTTTCAAAAGGATTAATACAAGTTTCAAAGAGAGGAGAAAATATTTATAATTGCAGTTTTCTAAAGTGAATGAGGTAAGAAAAAGGATGGGAGAGGAAAAAATCCTTATTTTCAACTGAGAAAATTAAGTTTTTTTAAAAAAATGTTTTTATTTGTCCTTAGAAGTGCAAACTCAAATCTCATTCTCAAAGTGTGAGCTCCATGCCAGCAACATCAGGATAACTTTGATATTTTGCTGGTAATGCAGAATTTCTGTCCTCATTTCATGCCTACTGAATAAGAAACTGTGTTTTTTAAAATATCCCTCATTAATTCCAGTGCCCATTAATCTTTAAAAATCACAGTTTTATAGGATGCCAGAGGAGTTCGAAATCTTTACCCATACTTTATTTTGGCCACAAATGGTTTCAGGTTTCAAATAGCTAGTCTATCAGATTATTATTCATGTTACCCCAGGTGCTCAAGCCAACATATGAAAACTCAAATTCCAGATAAGTGCACCGAAGTGGATGACTTCAGCCTGAACGACTCTGTATCTCATCACATTTGGTTTTAACACTCTCACAATCCACTCCCACATATGCTTCCAAGGTTTCTATATAAATAGATTGGCAAGATTTTCTAACTCTGTTGGAGTATGAGTTATTTCCTTCTTAAGTAGGTTCTGAGTCTTACTATGCTATTTATGTTTAGTCTCATATTATGAGACAGAAGACAACTTCCAATGGTGACTTTAAGTTTCTTTATGTGGCAAAAGACATAGATGCAGTAATTTGAAGATTCATACAGGTGAAGGCTTGTGTTCTCAAAAGGGTGACTGTGGGTAGCGCTCCTTCTACAACCAAGAGAGCTTTGTGGGATTTGAGAATACATAATGTTTAGCCTCATTCATGTTGTCTAGGGTGTCTCCAATCAGACATGCAACATTAAGACCCCACTCCTTCCTGTCTATCTTTCTTACCTTACCTTAAGATCCTGGTATGATTGAGCATTTAATTAGTGTTACATCTCTGCAATTCTTATAATGAAAACCTAGGTATGATCTTTAGTCATATGTGCCCTACTGCAATAGAAGATGAGATACTTCTTTCAAGCTACCTTCAAAGTTTTCTTTTTTTTTTTTTGTGTTCTGAGTTGCATACTTAACAGCGTTTAGTTTCACCTTCATCTACTGTAGGTTCTCTAGGGCCATCAGAGAAAGCCATGATATGTGTACTCCTGTTTGTCACCATAGTGACTAACTGCCATGGCTACGTGATGTCTCCATACTGTGTTCTTCACCAGAATGCCATCTCATGCACCATCAGTGGTAATTTGGATGATAATGATCTCACTGTGTTTACAGATGTGCCATTATCCTTCAGAAAGGAGGCTATCCTCATGCTTCTCAATGAAGAGGCTCTCAGAATCTCTCCTTCCAAGGGGCTTTCCTGAAGTCACTCTGACTTTCCATGACTGTATCAGTAAGGGCCCTGGCAGAAGTCCTATGGACTTGATGCAGTATTTCTAAATATCATGAACTTACACCCTTACTGCTGTTCAGTCTTTTGCTCTGCCTCTCAGTTGTCAAACCCAAGTAGAAGCCAGAGGGTAGCTGGTTGATAAGGCCCACAGATATCCCTAAAACACAGAGCATAGTGGAGGATAAATCTGGAGAGGAAAGTGGAAGACATTCAACATACCTGTAATCTGAGTTCTAAACATAATATGTGACTTCCAGTTTTCTTTCATGAGAAGAAAATCATAACAATGTTCATTGTAAAAATTATACATGCTGACATCTGCTTTTACTTTTTCACCCAAGTGCAGAAAACAAACATCTGCCTAACATAATAGAAGTCTTAGAAATCCCAGTGCCTTTTAATCAACATTTTCTTGTATATTTTAAGTCTGCAATTGAGTTTTCCACCCTCTTATCACAACAATATTGACAATAAGGCTTTTTAAAATAAGAGAATAAAAAGACATAAATGTACCAAATTAATTATGGTGTTTTAAAAATTATAAGGTGCACCTCACAATTGTCTTACTATATTACATATCTGACTAGTTTTATTCATATAAAATAAATGGATATTTTGATACATAAAATATATCTGTTTTAAAAGAGTGTAACTTTCTGGGAATGAACATATTTTTTCTTAACTGGCCAATAATGTCAGTAGTATTGAAACAGATTCGTTATTGACATTCTAGAAGAGGTGATCTTTATGAAAGACGAAGTTCATGTAAGCAAAGAAAATATAATGAACAAAAGCCATTATCTCTATAAATAGTGACTCCGGGACAGAAACAGAGTAGGTTGTCCCACAGTAAGCAGATCTATGGAAATTTACTTCCTGGAGACCAAGGGAGCTGAGAGGCTAAAGAAAGAGTCTGACAAATCCAGTTTCCTGGAAAGAAATATTTAATAGGATCTTATGAACAGAGGCCATGTCTCCAGTGGTGGGAAGATGTGATGGCAAATGCCAGTGTGGTTACTTCTTAGATCCATGGCTTATATATCATGGCGAAATGGTATGTATGCTTCTGAAAGGTTATGCAGAACAATGCTTGAGGACAGGATTTATGGTAATTACAATAAAATCCAGGATTGTTTTGATGTAAGAGCAGGATTTATGGTAAGCATGTACTCTTACATAGGAACAGTAGGTAAAATAGAAATCTAGGGATGTTCTCAGAACTGGGGTTAATCAGAAGTCAACATCGTGGATTAGCATCCAAGGTGGAGTTGCTTTATCCTCCACATGTTTGAAACTCTTTATATCACAATAAAATGAACCGAATTCAATGATGGAATGTATGTGAGTATGTATCTGTGTGTGTGTGTGTGTGTGTGTGTGTGTGTGTGTGTGTGTGTGTATTTTTTCATCAACGAGATTACTGATTTTTCATATCCCTTTTATCTTTAAAAATACATTTAATACATTTTTGGAAAATAAGAAACACATTTGTAGAAGAAATTACTTCTTCACTCAGGAATAAAAACAGTGATATTTTAATACGAAAACATTGGAGAAGGGAAAGGAAGAGATGTTAAGGTTATGGCAATTCATTTATATACAGTCTACCATTTTTCAATAAAATAGTTGCTCCTGAATTTTCATTTACAATAAAATGGTATAAACTTGCTTTTTATAAAATTATATATACTTAGTGTCAGTTAAGAAAAAAAATCTCTCATGTGAGAATAGTAGAGAGAATTCATGCCGAGGAAATCAAAAGATATTTCACTTTTGTAAGGGGAACTGTTACCCAGCTCTAGCTGTCGCCACAGGAGTTTTCTAGCTGGAGGCATATGTTTAGTTGTAACTTAGAAAAGACATAAAACAACTTTCTTGTCTAAAACCTCAGAAGCAGTCCTGCTTTTTTTTCCAAAGAGTTTTTACCAAAAAAAAAAAAATCTAAAATATATAGCAACATCTATATATTGTAAAACTAATTAAAAGAAATTTTTTTAACTGAGGGGAGAAGAGGTCATGATGTAGCTGTCTTTTGGTAAGAATATCACAACTTAACTGTGATTTGACCTATGTACTAAAATATGAAAACAAAATAACAGTTTTGTTCATCTCAAACATCTGAGGAAGTTAATTGGTAAAATTTCTTTATGGTTTTACTTGAGGTCCAATTGTTAAAATCATAATAAAAATATTCATAAATAACCAAATATAAAAGTAGCAACTTTGGTTTAGGAATGGTCATCTGGTTGGCTAGATAAAAACAATGTATATAACAAAACAAAGCCAAGAATTTTTATCATAGTCTGCCTTATTTTCTAGTGAATCATTTTTATTCCTACAAAGATGCAATCAAATTTTAAATTTATCACAGCTTTTTCTTGGATTGCTTCTTTCTTAATATAGAATTCAATGAGTCACTTGCTTAGGTGGAAAGAAAATCAATACTGCAAATATACTCAATTTTTCTACAGAAATTCCTGAGAGAAATTATTCTATGGTCCAATAAATTTCTTAGTGAAGAAATATATTCTATTACTTAGTTTAAATATGTACTTAGTCATTTTTCCCCATAAACTCAATTATATTGCAACCCTGTCTTAACAGCGTAAACTTTTTTTCATTTTCTTCTCTGTGGAGCAGAATTTTAAATTACCACTCATTGCATTCTCATGTACCTTCCATTTAGGACCAAAAATATCAATGTAAAGATTTTTCTTTAAATCTAGTAACTATAAAAATCAACATAAAAGGAAGTATATTCATGATTTGCAGCATTATTGCATTCTGAAAAACAATCTCTAAATGGATTCTTAAAAAGAAGATTTTGTCACATCTGTTCAGTTTAAGTTTCTGAAATGCTGTAACCAGCAAAATTGCTGATTATGTAAATTAGATCATTATTACTTTGACCTGGTAGAGAACAAGATACCTCCATGTTAAAAACACCTAGTTAGTTAGAAGTGTTAATATTTCCTCAGCAAAATCTATGGTAGAAAATACCAAATCCAAATCACAAAGGTCAAAAAATGATACTCATGCTTGGCAAACAACATCTGGTAATAATTGTTTCTCTTGTAAAGATTCTAAAAAGTGAAGGAATTACCTGGCAATGTTATGTGAAATTTTTTGGTTCACTTGGCAGTTATTCTTAGCAGTGCAAATTAACATATTTTTAAGATTTTAAAAAACAATGTTTAGAATGTAATTTGCCATATCTGTAGTCACAAAGCACAGTCACTTCTGGATGAATTAAAATCAATTTTATGAATCTGAAAATTTAAAGTACTAGATGTTTATGGATCACAAGAAAGTACTCAAAGCTTCTTGGATCTTGTCTGAGACAGCAAGAAGGCTTCCTGTTTTTTTTTTTTAAACTTTTGATGCATTCACTCTTTCAGCAAATATAGAGCCTTTGTTCTAGGCAGTAATCTACACTTAAAACACAACACAGGACAGGCAGCCATGAACACAACCACAGTGAGAAAAATATTTTATAACAAATCTTATCAAAAATAGTGAAAGTTAAAAGAAGATTTATTCTACCTGGCAGTGAGAAGTTTACTAGATGAGGATCAGAGAAAGCTTTCTAGAAAAGATCATATTTTATCTGAGTCTTAAAAGATGAAGGGAGTAACTGTTATGTAAAAAGGTATATGTAATATGACATTAAAATCAAGGTTTTGACTGTAGCAGAAATAGAAAAGATAACTATCTTTTGACCATGAAAAGATAATTAGTTGACTCTCAAGCCCCTAACTCCATCCAGGGTATGAAAAGGTCAAGATTTGTTGAATTAGGGAAGTAAGTTGCTTCAGAAAAAAACTGGGCTGTGAGTCTCACCTTTAACCCCATGTTCCTAAGAGGACAAATGCATAGTTATTTTGACATCTATGAAATCAGAAAATATCTTAAAATCAATAGTACCTGATATATTTTTGGTAGCATGTTGTTTTTCTTAGAGAAATATAAATTACCAGAGACTCTTACACAATCAATGGCTTCTCAGTTTCAGTGAAATCTAGTAATGAAGGATTTGTGAAGTGAATAATGAGAAAGAACTTCCGGATTGCTATGCATGATAATCAATCTCCACTCCCATCTCATGGGATGGGATATGTTATATTTCTCCTCACTTCCATCTAGAGAGGGATTTTAAAGAGACCACTGATGAGCCTGGTATGTTTCTTTAGACATAGTGAACTCATATAACGAGGGTCTGATTCAAACTTACAGGGAGACAGCTGGGTTGAGAGAGAATAAATTGAATGTAACTTGCATCTCCAGAGTATTTCCTGTAGGTTTATGTTGAACCACAGGCTAGCATAGGGTCACTTTACAGCCGTCTAAGGGGCAGGCTGGAGGGCTATGGCAGGCTCAGGAAATGACTGCTAATCCAGTGTACCAGAGTAGAGGATAAATGAGATAAAGGTGGGAGGAAAAATTAGAGAGGCCGCTTGAGCCCAAACTGCAAAATTCCTTAACTTTATGTTTAGTAAATGGGTATTGATCCTTTAGGCATTGGAGAACCAGCTTAGTAAGCAAAGAATAATATAACCAGCCAGATGTGGTGGCTCATGCTTGTAATCCCAGCAATTTGGGAGGCTGAGATGGGTGGATCGTGAGGTCAGGAATTCTAAACCAGCCTGGCCAACATAGTGAAACCCTGTCTCTACTAAAAATATAAAAATTAGCCAGGCATGGTGGTGTGTGCCTGCAGTCCGAGCTACTGAGGAGGCTGAGACAGGAGAATCGCTTGAACCTGAGAAGCAGAGGTTGCAGTGAGCTGAGATCATGCCACCACAATCCAGCTTGAGCAACAGAGCGAGACTTCTTTTTTTTTTTTTTAATTAAAAAAAAAAGAAGAGTATAACCTGATCTCTGTCTTTTAAAAGTCTGCTGTAGCATGACCAGTGAACAGGGGAAATGTGAATCTGAAAACAGAAAATAAAACAACAATTGTTTAAAACTATTTTGCTCAAACAAGTTTGGATGTCAAGAGGTAACATAAAGTGATGAAATTATTTGGGAAAAATCAGGAGGTAAGCTGTTTTAGAGAAAATTTTACCTATGATGTGTTTTCACTGAAGGTAGTGTTCTTCCTCTTCCTATCTTAAAACATCCATTTTAAATAAAATGGCTTTGGAAAATCAGTGACATACATTTTTTTTTTCATCTGTAGTGGTATCAAGATTTCTTTCATTTTTCAATTCAAATTTATATAATTATTTGCCGCAATCCATATTCTTACCATCTTTGTTGTATAAAGGTATGTATGCCTGTAGACCACAAAATGTAGTTTTAAAAATGTTGTAATGATATCTAAATACCCAAATGTTTTAATTTATTTTATTCTTTTTATTATTTCATAAAACGTATTTTGAGAAATGTTATTTACATAAAATTTGCCGCATTTTTAATGTAGCTATCATGTTGTCAGAAACATAAATTGCTTAAAAATACATTAGACCTTTGATTATGCATCTTCTTCTTTATACACTCTTCCCACTGTCTCCTAGAAAGTGTATTTTAACTAGTAAGAGTATAGCAACTCCTCACAAAAACTTGCTAGCTTTTCCTTTAATTTTTATTAACTAATGTACTATTAATTTATAATTTCAAATATTTTTTAAATTAGATAATTTTGTTAAGCAGTGAAAATAGTACCTTTTGCCTTTTTTTTAAATGTCATAAAGTCTATTACATATTTTTGTAAATTTCTCAATGTGATGCCCATATGTTTGGTATTTAAATATCTCACAATATTATTGTATATGCATCATAGGTAACAATACATCTGAGTTTCACTCTAATCAACAGAGTGAAGTAAATGGAATTTTTTCATCTATGAAAGATATTTATGTAGAATCATGTAATTATTAAATTATAAATTTATACACAGTGAATTTGAGTCACTATCTTTTATTGTTGAAGATACTGTCTTAACTTGAAATAAACTGCTAGATTCTGATAATCTGAAGAAAAGTTCAGGTCTTAGATCTAAGTTTGTTAACCTTTATACGACTATGAGAGGCAAATAAATTCTTGTTCTAGAAGAAACTCCTGTGGTTTGATAGTAGCTATGGCACTGAAGCTGCTAGGATAAGTGAAGGAAATCTGGCAAGGGCATAATTCAAAAGTGGTTAATTGTTACAAAGTATTTTTAAATTTCATACTATATCATTTTTAGACTAAAAACTTTATCTCACAACATCAAGATATATGAAATATTAGCCTATGTGATTTGTCATGTTGATAAGTTCTGAGTCTGTCGCACAGACTCTGGCTGAACAATGGATGCAAGTTTGCAGACACGGGCATTTTGACACAGGCATTTTGCCTGTGAGTGAGGCTAGGGGAGTGCATGGCTTAGCCTAGCTGATGAGAAAGTGTGGCTCCGACAAGCCAGAGACACTGAAATTTATTTAGTACAGATTTAATAACAAAAGGCCTGAAGCAAACACTATTGGTAAGTAATGAACATTGTCAACCCCCCAAGTAGGGGGCTGTCCTGCAGGGAGATGATCAGAGGTTGGTTTCTGGAGAAATTGGTAAACAAATTTATCTGGATAAATTCATTTTCACTCCCTTGTTATCTGCCCTCTGCCATTAGCTCAAGGTAAGAGGATTAGGCTGCCTTCAGCCATAACCCTTTCCCAAAACTTTTGCAAAACCTCCTGGCCTTCCAAGAAGGTTTGAGTCTTTGCTATTTTTCCTACCACACTGACCGATCTCCTACATCTCCTTTTCTTTTTTTTTGCATCAGGTTTTGTTGATTGAAGAGTACAGATGTGTGCAGCAACAGGTTTGTCAGGTGTAGCAGTTATAAGTCATGTTCCAGCTTTGCATCCTAGAATTAGTAAATAACAGACAAACACAAGTATAATCAGTAATATTCTTTTCCAATCAAGGAGTGGCATGTAGTGTTACCTGGCATCTCAGTCTAATGTGTACCATTAGTGAGGAACCCCACTGGAGGTATGTCAATTCTAGCTGAGCAATCATGTTTTTAGAGGCTGGGAAGGAAGTTTCTGCCTAAGTAACAGGCAGAAAAAAGGTAGATTTAGAAGATGGGCTCAAGAGAGTGTAGCAGGTATGGGCTGCAGGCAGAATGAGAGCATACAAAAGGAACAAATTATCTGGAGTGAATGTCTTTGGAGCAGGATTCACTTAGCCTTCTGAGTTGTCTTCTTCAGCATCCCTCAGGTAATGTTCAAGGCTTGTGTCTTCTGAGAAAGCCACATTGTCTGGGGCTATAGGTTGTGCAGGGTCATTTCCTTCATTTCTGGTACCAGGTTGGGTCCTAGCCACAGCATGATTTGGTTTGATGCCTCGTGCTGGAATCCAAAGAGGGCCTGAGGGGGTGTGAACACAAGCATATCCTCTTCACGATGTTAGTAAATCATTTGGACAACACCGTACATTACTATTTACATCTTTCCATAAAACTAGGAGTTTTATGTCTTAAGAGGTTTTAGCAATGTGCTTTTCTATGGTTGACTGAAATTTGTCATTTAAATTGAAGAAATTAAGGGTAAATAAGGCTTGTGCTAGTAGTGTTGAACGGTCCTTACTCATATTCCCCCCGCTTTTTTTTGTTTTCTGAGCATATTTTTAATGGTGGAGTGGGCACATTGTACTATGGCTTGTCCTTGGGGGTTATACCGGATACCTGTGGATTGTTGGATGTTCCATGTGTGACAAAATTGTTGAAATTGTAAGCTGGCATAGCCAGACCATTATCAGTTTTAATTTTTGTGGGCTGCCCCATAAATGCAAAAGTTAAAAGAAGATGTTCAATAACCTGTCAGGTGGACTCTCCAGGAAGAGCATGTGCTCTAATTAGGTGAGAATTGCTATCAGTGTATACATGTACATATCTCAGTTTTTCAAATTCAGGGATATGTATAACATCTGTTTGTCATAACTGATTAGGTTCTAGTCCTTTGGGGCTAACAGCTGTAGAAGGAGGGGACATGCCTATGAGCTGGCAATCTGGGCATTGCAGCATGTACTACAGGAGTATGAGATAAGAACTGAAGTAGTTTGTCAGCAGGAAGGGCATGTTCTATATGGCCTGCATAATCAGAGAGTGCTATCTGAAGAACTAGAGATAGGGGCAATACTGCTTTGAATTGCTTTTTACTTAAAGGAATTCTTATGACATCATGGTCATAACCCAGCAACTGATTGCATTGTCTGTGGCCTGTATAGATAACTTTACTAACTAGCTGGATATAGGGAGATAGTGTTTTAGTCCCAGTATGTGAACAAAAAACCCATTCTAGGAATGCAGCCCTGGGGCCATTTGTTCTGTTAATCCTGTTGGGGAATATTTAGTAGGAAAAACAAAACAATGGACTGAATATTTTGGGTCTATGTGAACTAGTTGCTTCTGAGAAATAGCTTGCTCTATTTCCTCAATATCCCTTTTTTGCTGCTGGGATTAAATACCTGGGAGACTCTAGGGCTACATTGCCTTTTAAGATAGAAAACAGGTTTTATAACTTATCAATAGTTATGCCCAAGGTGGGGCGAAGCCAGTTAATATCTCCCAGTAATTTTTGATAATCACCTAAGGTATGTAATTTGCTAGTATTTAACCTTCTCGGGTGTTACTGATTAAAAAGTTAGTATGTATCCAAGATATTTCCAAGGAGAGGATATTTTACTTTTTCAGGTACTATGATTGAACCTCTTAACTGTCTATTCCTTTGGACAGAGGCATATAAATGTAAAAGTACTGGCTTCCTTGGAGCTCCTCATAATATGTCATCCATAAAATGAACAATCTTGCAATTAGGAAATTTTGTTGTACTAGGGAGCAAAGCCTGATTTGCATGATACTGACACATAGTAGTACTGTTCAACATTCCTTGAGGAAGCACTTTCCAGTGAAATCATTGAGCTGGCCTTTCATTACTGATAGTTGGTATTGTAAATTCGAATTTTTCTCTGTCATGTTCTGCAAGCGGAATCGTATAAAAGCAGTGTTTTAAGTCAATAATGACTATCAGCCAATCTTGAGGAATTACCGCAGGGAAAGGGAGCCTCTGTTGAAGAGGCCCCATAGGTTGTAGATTAGCATTAACAGCCTATAAGTCATGCAGAAGTCTCCATTTGCCAGACTTTTTGGGAATGACAAACATGGTCAAATTCCAAGGGCTGTTAGATGGTTCTATATGGCCAGCTTTTAATTGCTTCTTGGCTAATTCATGGGCTCCTTGTAATTTCTCTGCCTTTAAAGGCTACTGGCCTACCCAAATAAGATTTTGAGAGAGTCATGTACAGGGGTAGGGGAGGAATAACAATGGCCAATATTAGAAAAGGATTTGCTGTTCACATAGTTCATCAAAGTCTGCCCTCCAGAGGAGGTATTGACTGGTGTCTAAAGTTGTTGTAGCTAACACTGACCAGTCCCATGGGCTCATATAGAAGTTGCCTCCCATGGTCTCAATTGACCCTTCCATAAATTTGCTAGTGGCTCCATTTTCTCTAATCCTTTTTGTTATCTCTTTATAAGCATTAAAGAAATGGGTTCATATACCTGATTGCCCTGTCAAACTTGCATTACCAGGCAGGCTAAGAGCTCTCCTTCTAATGCCGCTTGTTTAAGACAGTGTCCCATATCTGTAGTGTATCCCTTATCTGTTTTCCAATTTATTGGGTTCAGGGGCTCAGGGAAAACCTTTGTTTCCTCTGTGGCACTTTTACCTGGTAATTTTGGGGCTGAGGGAGATGGAGGAGGCGGTAAAGTAGGTGACAGTTTCTCCCCACTTCCCTTTTTAGGCTCTTCTATGTAGAGCGGGGCCAAAGCAGCCCTGTCCAAGGCCTGTAGTGTTAAACATGTTACTAGGATTCATTGCCATTGTATATGATATTAAGATTTCTCCCACATGATCACAGAGCTCTACATCTATTGTGCCTTCTTCTGGGATCCATGGGTTATGAGAAACAACAGTTTGCATTAGGTCCCTTAATTAAGCCGGAGAAACATAAACTCTGTTAGCTTTAAGCAGCTGTTTCAATACTTTTATATACTGTTTCTGTAGGGCTGATAACTGTTGTCCCATGATGAAACTCTAGCTTGAACAACTCCCTCAAACTTGGAATCCCAAATGGCACCAATGACTTATTGACTTACTGACTGCACAGTCTCTTCACCGTTGTTTATGATGGTTCTGTCGCCATCTGTTGCAGCATTCCTCACTTGGAGGTACCGGTTCCTGAGTCTGTTCCACAAACACTGGCCAAGTGATGAATGAATAGAGTACACAGACACTATTTTGCCTGTGAATATGGCTAGAGGACCACAAGGCGTAGCCCAGCTGATGAAAAAGTGCAGCCTGATAAGCTGGAGATGCTCAAATTTATTTAGTACAGATTTAATGACAAAGGTTTAAAGCAAACACTATTTGTGGGTAATAAACATTGTCGACCGTCTGAGTAGGGGAGAGTCCTGTGCACAGATGATCAGAGGCTAGTTTCTGGAGAAATAAACAAACGTATCTGGATAAATTCCTTTGCACTCCCTTGTAATCTGCCCTCTGCCATTAGATCAAGGCAATAGGATTAGGCTGCCTTCAGCCATAACCCTTTCCCCCAGTTTTTGTAAAACCTCCTGGCCTTCCAAGAGGGTTTGAGTCTTCCTATAATTTGTCCCACCACCCTGACTGATGTCCTACCGATCTCGACAAACATTTGCTTTATCCAAGGTAATTAATCAGCCAGTCTTGAAGCTTCATCTGGCAGACCTGCATCCGTCTGTCTATCCATTCATTCAGAAATATATCAGGAACCCAGGTACCATGTGTGCAGAAATGACAACTACATGGGTCCTTGATATGGTTTGGCTGTGTCCCCACCCAAATCTCATCTTAAATTATAGCTCCCATGATCTCAGGGACCCAGTGGGAGGTAATTGAATTGTGGGGGTAGATTTTTCTTGTGCTGCTCTCATGATAGTGAATAAGTCTTACGAGATCTAATGTTTTTAATGTTTTTATAAAGAGGAGTTATCCTATATACACTCCCTTGCCTGCTGCCATGGAGGACAGGACTTACCTCCTCCTTCACCTTCTGCCATGATTGTGAGGCCTCCTGCCATGTAGAATTGTGAGTCTTCAGGAATTTATTTTCTCATAAGGAGGAACAACACACATCTTATATGGATGGCAGCAGGCAAAGAGAGAGAGGGAACTTGTATGAGGGAACTCCTCTTTTTGAAACCACCAGATCTTGTGAGACTTATTCACTGTCATGAGAACAGCAGGGGATGAATTTGCTCCATGATTCTATTACCTTCCACCTGGTCCCTCTCACAACATATGGGATTTCAAGATAAGATTTGGATGAGGACACAGCCAAATCTTATCATTCTGTCCCTGGCCCCTCCCAAATCTCATGTCCTCATATTTCAAAACTAAGCATGCCTTCTCAACTGTCCCCCAAAGTCTTAACTCAGCATTAACTCAGAAATCCACAGTCCAAAGTCCCATCTGAGACAAGGCAAGTCCCTTCCACCTATGAACCTATACAATGAAAAGTAAGTTAATTACTTCCTAGATACAGTGGGGGTACAGGCATTGAATAAAAACAGCCATTCCAAATGGGAGGCATTGGCCAAAACAAAGGGGCTACAAGCCCCATGCAAGTCTGAAATTTAGTGGGGCAGTCAAATCTTAAAGCTCCAAAATGATCTCCTTTACTCCATGTCTCACATCCAGGTCACACTGATGTAAGAGGTGAGTTCCCATGGCCTTGGACACCTCTGCCCCTGTGGCTATCTAGGGCACAACCTCTGTCCTGGCTGCTTTCATGGGCAGCTTTCATGGGCATTGAGTGTCTGTGGCTTTTCCAGGCACATAGTACAAGCTATCAGTAGGTCTATGATTCTGGGCTCTGGAGGACAATGACCCCCTTCTCACAGCTCCACTAGGCAGTGCCCCAGTATGGACTCTGTGTGGGGGCTCTGACCCCACATTTCCTTTCCACAGTGCCCTGGCAGAGTTATCTATGAGGGTCCCACCCCTGTAGCAAACTTTTGCCTGGGCATCCAGGCATTTCCATACATCTTCTGAAATCCAGGCAGAGGTTCCCAAACTTCGTTTCTTTCTTCTATGCACCCGCAGGCTCAACACCACCTGGAAGCTGCCAATGCGTGGGGCTTCCACCCTCTGAAGCAACAGCCCAAGCTGTACCTTGGCCCGTTTTAGATATGGCTGGAGTGGCTAGGATGCAGGGCACCAGGTCCCTAGACTGCACTCAGCACTGGAACCCTGGACTTGGTCTACTAACATATTCTCCTAAGCTTCCTGGCCTGTGATGGGAGTGGCTGCCATGAAGACCTTTTGACATGCTCTGGAGACATTTTCCCCATTCTCTTGGGGATTAACATTTGGCTCCTTATTACTTATGTAAGTTTCTGCAGCTGGCTTGAATTTCTCCTCAAAAAATGGGTTTTTCTTTTCTACTGCATCATCAGGCTGCACATTTTCTAAACTTTTATGCTCTGCTTCACTTACAAAACTGAATGCCTTTACCAGCACCCAAGTCACTTCTTGAATGCTTTGCCATTGTGATTTTTCTTCCACCAGATAGCCTAAATCATCTCTCTCAAGCTTAAAGTTCCACAAATCTCTAGGGCAGGGACAAAATGCCACCAGTCTCTTTGCAAAAACATACTGTCACCTTTACACTAGTTCCCATCAAGTTCCTCATCTCCATCTGAGACCACCTCAGCCTGGACCTTATTGTTCATATCACTGTCAGCATTTTTGTCAAAACCATTCAACAAATCTCTAGGAAGTTCCAAACTTTCCAACTTTTTTGTGTCTTCTTCTGATCCCTCCAAACTCTTCCAACCTCTGACTGTGACCCAGTTCCAAAGTCACTTGCACATTTTTGGGTATCTTTTCAGCAATGCCCCACTCTATTGGTACTGTATTAGTCCATTTTCATGCTGTTGTTAAAGACATACCGAAGACTAGCATTTTACAAAAGAAAGAGGTTTAAATGGAACTAAGCTCCATGTGGCTGGGGAAACCTCACAATCATGGCGGAAGGCAAGGAGAAGCAAGTCACGTCTTACATGGATGGCAACAGGCAAAGTGAGAACTTGTGCAGGGGAGTTCCTCTTTTTAAAACCATTAGATCTCATGAGACTTACTGTCATGAGTACAGCAGGGGAAAGACTTGCCCCTGTGATTTCATTACCTTCCAGCACGTCCCTATTCTAAATTAATTATGCCAACTTAATCTTAATTCAACCCCACACACCAAGCTTAAAATATTTGTGAGCATAAAACTAATGGATATTAATCAATAAGATCTCAGTTTTAGTGGTAAATTTGAGAAAAAAATTAAAATCTTGGACCTTCAGTTGTACCTTAAAGTAGCTGTGGCCTCGAACTAGGTAATCTTTAAATTCTCTTTCAATTCTAAATATTGATTCCATGGTGTTAAGTAATAGTAACTGAGTATAAATAACACTTTGACTAGAATTAGAAAAGGTATAAAAACATAAGACAGTATTCCTTTCTATTCAAATTTATAGTATACAGGTAAATCAAAATATACATCTAAAATAATTAGTAAAATAACATTATTAAAATACTGTATTTCTGATAGAATTATTACATATATAAGCAGCACAAATAACTAGGCAATGTCAGCTCAATCAACTCAGAAAAAGCATTTGAAAAAAATCTCCCATTCATTCAAGAAAACAATAAACTAGGAATATAAGGGAATTTTCTCAAGTTGATGAGAAACAACCATGAGAAACCCAGAGCTAACATTATACATAATTTTTAAAGACTGAATGCATGCATTCTCACAACTTCTATTCAACAATGTCCTGGAGATTTTAGCTATGAAATAAGGTAAAATACACAAACAAAAATTAAGGTGTACCAATTAGAAAATAAGTAAAATTATCATCATTTTCCAATGACATGATTCTGTATGTTGAAAATCACAAGAAATTCTCCCAAATTAATTAGAAGTAACAAGCAAATTTGGCAAGGTTGTTTGATACAATACCAATATGCAAAAATCAATTGTATTTTTGTATATTACAATAACTAGTACATAAATGAAAATAAGTAAGTTCATAATATTACAAAGAATAAACTGCATAGGAACAAGTTTAATAAAAGAAGTAGTTGTAAGACAGGTTCACTAAAAACTGTGTAACATTGCTGAGAAAAAGTAAAGGTCTAAATAAATAAAAAAGTCTTTATATGTTTATGGATTGGAAGACTCAAAATCATCAAGATGGCAGTTCTCCCCAAATTGACCTATAATACAAATATGGTGAGACCTCTATCAAAACCTCAGCAAAGTATTTTGTAGAAATTGGCATACATTTGTATTAAAATGCAAAGGATTTAGAATAGCAAAAGCACTTTCTTAAAAGAATACATTTGGTGGACAATCAAGCATTCTAAACTGAGCAAAGTATTTCAATATACATTTCCTCAGAAAAGATTTATGAATGACTACTAAGCCTAAGTATAAATATACTTATCATTAGAGGAATAAAAAATTAAAACTCTATAAAACACCACTACACATGTGTAGGATAGTTATAATTTAAAAGGGGAGATAATACCAAGTGTTGGCAAGTTCATGTTGAAACTATAACTCTCAAACATTGCTGAGGGATGTAAAAGTATGTAGCCACTTTAAAAACAATTTGGCAGGTTTTTATAAAGTTAAATGTAAATGTAACATAAAAACAAGTAGTTTGACTTCTAGGAAGATATCCAAGAGAAATGAAAACACACTCTCTTATAAAGATGTGTATGCGAATGTTCGTAAGTGCATTATTCTCAATATCCAAATGTCCACAACTAATAAAAGATAAATATGATATATCTATGCAACAGAGCACATTCCAGCAATAAAGAGATGCTGTACCGATTTATGCTATATAACATGAATTAATTTCAGAAATGTTACACTAAATAAAGCCAAATGCAAAAAAGTGCATGTTGTACTCTTCACTTACATAAAATATTCAGAAAAGGCAAATATATAAACAGAAATCTGATCAGTGCTTTCCTAGAGTTGGAAGTGAGTGTAGAATATTCCAAATGAATGTGGAGAAGCTTCTGGGGTAATGGAAATGTTCTTAAAATAGAACATGGTGTGGTTGCACAACTCTATACATTTACTAAAAATTATTGATTTGTATACTTATAATAAGTGAATTTTATGGTATATTTATTACACCTTAATGAATTGTTAAAGCAATTAATTATAAAATAATGCAGGATGGCAAGAAGTGGTTTGGGGGGGTACAGGTGGAACAAACTGGTAATTCATTGATAATTGTTAAAGTTGGAAGGAATATGTGGGATCTTATTTCACTCTTTTTCTGCTTTTGTATTTCTTTTAAATTTTCTTTGTGTTTGTTTATTTGAGACAGACCGTGGATCTCACTCTGTCACCCAGTCTGGAGTGTAGTGGCACGATCATGGCTCACTGGCAGCCTCTAGCTCCTGGGTCAGTCAGATCATCCCACTTCAGCCCCCTGATTACCTGGAACTATAGGCATGTGCCACCAGCTAATTCTTTTTATTTTTTGTAGAGACAGGCTCTCTCAATGTTGTCCAGGCAGATCTTGAATTCCTGAACTCAAGTTATCCAACCTCCTTGGCCTCCTGAAGTGCTGAGATAACAGGCTTTCTTTTAAATTTTCAAAAATAAAATTTAAATTTTAAAATTTAGTCTTATTGTACACTCTGTATAGGAGAATTGAGTAAAGAGAAGGTTTCAATCTTATATCTAAGAGTTTTAAAAGACAAAAAGTATCTTCCTTAATGTTCTCTTGGAAATGTCTGCCTCTACATGAGAACTAACCTGCCAAGTATTCCCAAACTTTTCTGTTTGTGGAGGAAGTGACTCAGTGGAAAGTCACAGGAGTTGAAGATTGTTTGAGCAGAGGGAAAACATGAAGCTGAGTTGTCGCCAAATCTCTGGGGGCAACCATGGAGAGCAAAATCATTGTATCTGTGCCTTAAAGAAAATATCATTTTGCTATGCAGCAAGTGATAGGCCTCTAACAAATAAATGCCATTTTCCTTATGCTTATATTCAACTTAAAACACTTTGAAGAAAATGGATTTCTCATATACTTCATGATAAACATCAAATTACTTTAAGTTTTCCCAGCAACTATCCACCATATCAGCCTCATTTCTAACCCCGTGTCCCATGAACTTAAAGGCTCCAGATTTCCCAAACTTATTTTTTCAGAGCACTAAACTACCATTCAGCATTCTCTCATCTCATATCTTTAAACTTATGGTATCTTTTGCTTAGAAAATGTTTTGTGTCTGTGCTGTTTTTGTCCCTAGCAATCCGTCAGTTCTCAGATTACATATCACTATATCGGGAAAGCATTTGGTAATTCCCTGAACTCAGCTACTACTTTGGTGCTCTTTCCTAGGACCCTGACCTTCCACCCATAGTAAATTATTGTAATTATTTGTCTTCCCAATGCTCTAAATTCATGGAATTATCTTCAGTGGCCTGCAATGTGCTTAGCGATCAGCAGGCATTTAGCAAAAGTTGTGTTCAAGGATTAAATTAAATAATATATACATTCACCTCCTGAAAAACTTTATATAAAATTTATGTTTAGCATATAGTGGGTGTAAAATAAATACCTGTTCAATAAATGAATAAATGGATGAATGAATGAGTCTATCTTTCATTAAATACAGTTAATCAAACAATCCAAGATACAAGTTCAAAGCAAGTCGACCTTTAAAATGTAACTGTACCAACTACATAGTAAATTTTCTGTAAGGGTCAATGCAAATATAAAGAAAATAGAATTCTTTTGTTTTATTATATTCAATCTTGTTTAAATAGAAGAAAATATAAAATATTCCTTTAAAAATCTTACTGCAATTTAAATTATATTGAGTTCTTCGAGGGCAAAGCTACCTTGATGTCTCAGTTATAATAGTTTCAAGTATCCTTGGGTAGTTATTTTTAGTGTCAGGTTTTGTTTACACAGAAACTACAGAGAAATATCTTTGAATATAAAAATTTCGAATATTTAAATAAATACACCAATGTTCATGACTTTATTCTCAAGTATTGTTAGAAGGAATAATGCAGCAAAATCATGACAAAAATATCTGTATCTTTCTTCACTTGATTGGTCTCAGATTGTGAACTTTATTATGATAAAGCTACAATTTTGTAACTGTTACTTAATAAACATATAGAAATATAGTATACAATAGAAGCCCTCTGTTTGTGGTGGGCTAGAATAAATTAACAAACCACAGAACATTCAAGAATTTCTTTTTATTAAATGAAGTAAAATAAATAAATTATGTTTATTGTTTGACTTTGTGTCATCTAAATGTTAACTTAAAGCCGCATGTTTTCTTCTGGCTATTTATCTTCTATGTTGAAATAGCAGAATCCCATGCAAAGAGACTCCTTTGAAAGATTTATAGCTTAAGGCATGTAATAAGGCAGCACTGTGTTTATCTCATTCCCTCTAGACTCACTATGCTATTTCTGCTGAGTAGTGATACTGATTGAAGTATTTTAAGATTCTGCAAGAGATGTCCTGATGTGATTATAAAGCACTGAATTTTGTTCCTTCCCTGTCTTCCCACTCGATGCTATAAAAATTCATATGCGTAGTTTCACTGGTTAAAAACATTCAGTTGACTTCTCTAACCCAAACTCCTATTGAAAGCCCAGGTTTGCTGTTTCGAGTCATAGTGAAATTTATAACTTTCAAGGTCTGCATAATGTCTCTGATTCCCACAACATAATATCCTTTTCAAAGCTTTTAAAGGATGAAAGTTTCCACTTCCAATACCTAAGTATAAACCATGGAAGAGGGGATAAAGAAGGGGGTCCTCAACAAGGCATCTGTGCAAATTAATGGAAGCATTATGGTTATGATGGCCAAATATTCAGCCCACATAGTATTTTAACCAGGATGGTTTTAAAATGAAGCTTTGTGTTCATCAAAGTAATCCATGAATATGTAATATAAACTCACAAGTCTTACAGAAATACAAACATTCCTCTCCCCACCAGCCTCTACAGTTTGTCCCCATAGAGCCACCTCCTTTTAGTTGTTTTTCCCTCAAATATTTAACTTCAGATTTCTCATGATTTTTTATTTTGCTATTTTTCAAGTTATTAATTGTGGGTATTTATTTGTCCTATGAAAGATAAAGATTTAGAACTCTTATAGAAAGTCATGTGTATGCTTCACTTTTTCTTGCACCATCTCCTGAAGTTATATCAAAAACTTAAGTCAATATTTAATTTAAAATAAGTATTAATGTATAACTAAAATTTAAGTAGTACACTGTAATTACATTTCTTTTCTTGTACAATCATTTATTTTCCTAGAGACAATAGTTTGTGATCATCATTCTATCATTTACTTAATTTCCTATTAATGTAATGCTATTTTTTCCCAAATTAGCAGAAAAATTTAAAGTTCTATAGAGTACAGTGAGGATAGAATACAGCAAAGCTCTTTAAAGTCCTGTCCTCCTATGCTTTCTTTAATTTAGAGGCTAGGAAACAAATTTTCATCTTCACAGAATACATTGCAATATGACCCAGTCCTTGGCAATGATATGTAGGTGGAAGTTACTGAGTAGAGCTTCCAAGAATTTTTTGTAAAATGTAAGATTTGATTTCTGTACTTCTTTGACCTTCTGCTTTTTTATCTTCCTGTCTAAAGCAAACCTTTTGATTTTTTGTCTTCCTGCTTAAAGCAATGAATCAGATGTCTGAATATGTTTGTAACCATGAGACAATAATGAGATCAAAATTTATACTCTTGTGATGTCAGGTGTTATGGGTTGAGTTGTACCCTTCCCCACCCCACCCCCAAATTCGTATGTTGACTCCTAACTGCCTGTTTCAGAAAGTGCACTTTTTTGGAGACAGGTTCATTGTGGATGAAATTAGTTAAAGGTGGGCCCCTAATCCAACTTGACTGGTGTTCTTATAAAAAGGGAAGTTTGGACATAGATCCCCACACAGAGAGAAAACACCATGTGAAGATGAAGGCAGAGATCAGAGTAATACAGCAAAAGCCAAGGATTGACAAAGATTGCCAGCAAACCACTAGAAGCTAGTAGAGGGGCATGGAACATATTCTCCCCACAACCCCCAGGAAGACCCGTTGTTGATCTTGGACTTCTACCCTCTAGAATTGAGACAAAAAAATCTTTCTTGGTCGGGCATGGTGGCTCACGCCTGTAATCCTTGCACTTTGGGAGGCTGAGGCAGGCGGATCATGATGTCAAAAGATCAAGAGATTGAGACCATCCTGACCAACATGGCGAAACCCCGTCTCTACTAAAAATACAAAAAAAAAAATTACTTAGGCTTAGTGGCAGGTGCCTGTAGTCCCAGCTACTCCAGAGGCTGAGGCAGGAGACTCACTTGAACCTGGGAAGTGGAGGTTGCAGTGAGCCAAGATTGTGCCACTGCACTCCATCCCGGCGATAGAGCGAGAACCCCATCTAAAAAAAAAAAAAAAAGAGTCTTGTTCTTTAAGTCCCCCAGCTTGTGTACTTTGTTATGGTAGCCCTTGCAAACTGACACAGCATAATGCTGGAAGAAACCTGAGTCTCTGGTAATATTGAGACCTAAAGTGTCTAGTTCCTCTCCAGTACTGTTGTGTGAGACATGAGACACATAATTCTTTATTACTTAAAGCTGCTGTTTGTTGAGTTTTTTTATTATGAACAGCCTGCCACTTCATGACTGGTACAACTGCTTTCAATACTGTTTTCAATTTGTAAAATGTGTTAGGTAATCTATCAACAACACTTTTCTCTACAAAAGCCACTTCTTAGAACTCTCCATCCTGCCAACCCATTTTAGCCATGTTACTTCCTACTCTTGTTGAAATCTTCCATATGGGAATCCTCCTTTATATTTATTCAAGGAATTTCTTCTATTTCTTCTGTGTGTTTGATCCCATGTTTCTTAAAATCCAGATTCCTTTTCTCAAAATTAAGCTCTTGATATAAGAGCTCCCTGAGAAATAGTACAAGGGAGAGGAACTTCCTGAAAACTTATACATTAGAAAATATCTTTATTCTGTCATTGCCAAGTTTGATTGATAATTTGGCTGCACATAGAATTCTATATGGTGAATATACTCCATAGATTAATTATAATGTTTTTCTAATAATTTTGAAGATGTTATTACAATGACCTTCAGATTATAGGGTTCCTTTGAGAAGTTCAGTATTCTAATTCTTCTACCTCTGTCTCTCTTTTATGCACAGGCAGACACACACACATACACACACACACACACACACACAAGTTTAAATGCCCTTGGCTATCCAATATTTCACAGTTTTGCTCTTTAGTTTCTTTAATTGATTTTTCTGAATGATACCCGTTTCAATCGATTCTGAGAAACATTTTTCTGTTTTTATTTCTACGTTATATCCCCATTCATTTTATTTGTTTTCCTTTTCTGAGAACACTGTCATTGAATAGTTGGCCTCTTAGACTTAGGCTCTAATTATCTTTTTATTCATTTCAATATTCAGTCTTACTTTTTTGGTTCTAGTTTGTGTAAAGTTTCATCCTTTTGTCTTCTCACTTACATATTTAAGTATCAAAGGCTGTTTTCTACGCTCTGAATGTTCTTTTTCTCATAGTATTCTGTCTCCCTCAGAACACTAATGACAGCCTTTTGAGATGTTTGCCTGTTTCTTGCATTGTATTTTGTCCCTTCTATTTTCCTTTAATTTATTTTTTATGTTGGGTGTTTTCTTTTAAAATCTGGTGATACTTCACATTTATATTTGAAGTGAGATTCTAAAAAGATTATTGACATAGATATGTATCTGAGAGAGCTCATGGTAGCTTGCTAAAATTTCATTAAGACATTGCAGAATTTCACTATTTGCAGATCTTTTCCCCACCAAGTGCCTTTCAGTTTTTCTAGAGATGAGTCCTATAGTCTCTTATCTGAAGATCTGTATCCTTGACTATTAGATTACTATGGACTGAGCCAGGAACAGGACTTCAGGAAGGGTATCAACTTTCAGTATACTGCTTTTCACTTCCCACATCATTTGCAGCAAAGTACCTCAACATCTTATGTTGCTGAGTTTCACATTCAATTTCTCCTGAAAAATGGGATATTGCTGATTTTGGCCAACACTGAGTTGCAAAGGGAAGCTAGAGGTCTGTTCCTTGTCATGTCTTAAACGATCATGCCAGTTTTCAGCTCCTACTCTCTCCCCTACCTACTTTGGCTCCTTTTGTGATGATTTCCTTCTTAGTTTTTGCAAGGCAGAATAGCTGGCTTTTAATTGGCTTCTCCGCTGCAGGCAAGTGCCTTCATTCCTTGTTCTGCTGTGCCAATCATTACATCCATTCTCTTCTTTCCATCTTCCAAAAATATGTTGACCTCTCTTGTTCTTGTCCACTATTCTTTTCTTTCTGTATTAGATCAAAATGTTTTTATTATTCCACTGCTGTTTCTGTGATGAATTTTTGAGAGAACCGAGGGATATCCATGGATTAAATCTACCATGATTGAATGAAAATATGAGTAGCATTTCAAAAAAAAAAAAAAAAAAACTTCTCATTGAAAAAGGAGCTATAGATTCTGCCAGGAAGGGATAGCTATAGATGGGAGGAAATGAAAGTCACTCTTCAGAACCATTTAATCTTAATTAACAGATTACAATAACAGATGACTAGTAGTGAGACCAGTAGTAGAAACTCAAGTTGCATGTACTACAGCTTGTAAAAAGAATCGTAGCATTCATATTATCACAAACAAGCTAATCTTTTCAATGTTAAATGAAAAAATACTGAAACACTTTATTAAATTTCCAATAGCTGAATATGCAATAAATTGTCAAAATGTCAAATATTGTGAGCCAGCATCCTTGGTATCAATAGCAATCTTCATGTAGATTTTACATATTTTGCATATACCCTTATTTTTTAAAAATAGTGAGCCAACATTTGAAAATCGTAAAATTTCAAGTAAATAAATTGTTTTCCCTTTTAAAATATCGAATATCTGATAACCTTCCTGGCGATGTTCAGGTGAAACTGAAAATCAGGTAACCTTTCAGTAGGGATAAAGGTCCTGTTATTTGTTCTTTCGCAATAACTCATGTGTTTATTCGAATACAGTGAAATAGAGCTATCACACAGTCAACGTATATGAGCGTCTAAGATGCAATGTCTTGGCTCACAGGACCATAGTAGAAAGTAATGCTCCAGCCAGGAAGGACAGGGGATAGGCAAGAAACTTTTAACTGAACATTGCCTATAAATCAACTAAATTTTAAACTTTAAGTTGCTGAGTTAACTAAAAGTACCAAAATTGTGTTTTCTTTCTGTTGGCAGAAAGAGGGCCTCCAGAGCAAATGGGAATTCAGTTATAGACAAATTAAGATAGCTACACCTGCTCTCCTCAGATCTGGATTGTAAATTTCATACCCATCATAATTATAATGATATTATCCTTATATTTGCCTCATTTATAAAAATGTATTAAAAGAACATAGTTTTCTTTCCTTTTGTCTATTGCAGTCTTTATTTTTGATATATAGTTTAATATATATTAATATATAGTTTGCCCATATATACAAATTCTGAAACCTTGTTTGACAAAGATCATCTGGACAGCAGGATATCAGTACCTAATGATACTTTTCTCCATATAGAAGAACATAGTTTAAGACAAAGGGTAGTATTTTAGGAGTCTTATAACCTAGGTTCTACTAGGTTACATGTAGATTCGGCAAGTTACTTTGGATGTTTTAATGCCTGTCTATCCCCATATTCAGAATAGATTTTATAGTGACTGTTTAAACTTCATAACTTTTATAAATTAATAGTGGTAAAAATGGGTGAGAATTAAGATAAAGGCACTTAAAAATGTAAAGTTAACATATTATACATGGCATTATTACATAAATAATGATTGCTATTTTGAATGAACCCTATAATATTCTCAACAAGACTGACTTTATAAATTAATTCTTACAAGGTTTTGTCAATGAAAGTGAGGCTATTTGAAATTAGAATGCAAAACCTAAAATGCAATAAAAAAATAAAAAAAGAATGCAAGACACAACCAGTGTTTATTTGCTTATTATATTGAATTGGTACATATATAGATGAATATATTCATATATATTGGTATGTAAATTAGCAAACTCAATATTCCATTCTAGCATAAACTCCCTTAGCTAAGAACTTAAAAATTGCATTTCCTCAATTTTCTTTTGCAGTTACCATCCTTATCCAGCAAATATGTATATCCATAAGAGATGTTGATGCAAGTAGGCTAAGTCAGATGGAAAAATAGTTAGATGGAAGGTTGTTTCTAAGTAAGGTGATAATGTTCTGAAGCAAGAAGCTGTAGCAGTAACTTCCTTTTCAGCAGTTATCTTCCAATTCAACAGCATTTGAAACCTCCCAAATTGTAGCAAAAGCAAAATAACCTAGAAAAGTCGCTCTAAAGTTATTTCTTTAGCCTTTAAATGATGTCATAAGCACTTAATTTTCCATATTGCATACTTTTTTGTTAAAACTAGCTAGTGTGGATTTGTTGACTTCTTCTGAAGTGAGCAATTCAGACATAGTTTGTATTTTGATACCTACATGTCATTGAATGACTTTTCATGATGAACCATTTTATTCCAAAAGTGACTTGTGGGTTTCTGTAAAGGCACAATAGAGTGACATTTGCCATCTGATAGACAAACTGAAATTAAACATTGATCAAATTATTTCAGACTCTCCAGAAAAATTTCTCTGTATTTGATGGCTATTTTTTCAGTTTTTCTTTCTTATGAAGATGTAGCCAAAGAGTAAGAAATTATTATTCTATTAAATACAATATGTGCGTATTTCCCTTTGAGTTTTACAACTAAATATGTGTTGCATATTGTGAAAGAGAACATTGAGGTTCACCTTTAAATATCTACGATTAATATTGAATTTGCATAATCGGAATATAACCAAGAATTCATGGTCATGATCACAGGTAGATAAAAGATATAAATGAGACTGATTTTATTTAAAAATACAATAATTTTGTTGGCAAACAAAAAACAAGATGTATAACAACTGTCTTTACTTCCACTAAATAAAATCAAAGACAAAAGATTAAAGAATGTTTCATAAAATATTTCAGTAACATATGAATATGTGAAATTATTTTAATAGTCAATTTAATGTGAAACATTGGGTAACTGCATCTAATTAGCAAAAAAAGAGGCTAGTTTGTTCTATACTTTATTATAAATGTTTTGTTACAGTTTGTAAGTATTACTGACTTCGTTAATATGGTAAATAGATTCTAAGGTCATATTCATGATCTTCACCTTCTGATATTTACACTCTAATTTTCTCCCTCCAAGTGCAGTCTGGAAGTCTGTAAATAACTGAATGCTGTAAATAAGCATGTTAGTGAAATAACAAACCCTTTCCCAGTCAAGCATCAGATGAGACCTTAACCCAGGCCAAAACCTTGATCTTAGCCTTGTAAATGACCCAGCTAAGCAGTGCCCAGAGCCCTAACCCATAGAAATTGTGAAGTGATGAATGTACATTACATCATGCAGTTTATGATAATATTGTTACTTAGCAATAGATAACTAATGCAGCCAATTTTATGTAATCATAACTTTATTACAACCATAGAACTGAATATTCTTATGTATTCTTATTAGATAATAAAATACACACATGGTATAAATAAATCACATAGGAAATGAATAAAATTAGTTTATATTCTATAAAACTCAAAAATATATGTTGCAAACAACTACTTGTAACCAATCCAAAAGTATACTTAAAAATGATTAATTATGAAATTTATCATATGATAATAGCAGTTTCTGAGACGCATTTTTCTATAGGTAATCTCTTAGAAGTTCCATTTGGTCAGTAATGTTGAATAAACATATATTAAATATGCATTTAATATATGTTTATAAATGCATTTGCTATTGAATTACTTCATTTAACTTGGGTATGTATAACATAGTAAAGTCTCAATTATTGTGTGAGTTTCTCCCAACTATAATGACATAGCATAGTTTTCTCATTTCAAGGCTTTAATTAATTTACATTATAAGTATTATAAAAATGTTAGTTATATACCAAAGGAAAGAAATAGCATAATAAATGCTATGAAAAAATCACTAGCTTCAACAATTGTCAAGCCATGTTAATCTTTCTTGTTGTATACTTCCATCTATTTCCTCAGATTTCATATAACTATACATGTAAATATCTCAATAAGTAGCTCTAAATCCTAAAAAAAAGAAAATATTTCAATGCATTTTGCTTAGCTACCAAAATTAATAATTTCATTAAATATACTTATATTTTTCAATTTTCCAATTGTGTCACAAATATTATTATTTTTTTTTACAGTTTGTTCACTTGGATCATGACCCATGTATTCAGAGTAAGTCTTTTATTAATCTATTAATATAATTTCTCCCATCTCTCTCTCTTGTTTTTTTTTTTTTTTTTTTTGGAAAATATTGATAGAAGAAACCCTTTTTTTGCTCTGGTAAATTATTCACAATTTAGGTTCTGTTTATTGCATTTCTCCAGGTGGTATTTAGTAGGTTTCTCTGCCTCTATAAATTGACATTGATAGAAAATATATATCAGTCTGCAAGATTACTTCATGGTTGGTGTTTGATGCATATGATGTCTGGTAGAATCTCTGTATTTCTTAAATAAGATAAAAAGTAAATAATTTTTTTGAAAACTTTTTAACTCTTACGGGTAGAAAGAAAATTTTTTACATTTTTAAAAAAATTCTAAGAAAACTTATAACTGCTACATTTTCAGAATTGTAATTTCAGGATAGCAGCATGAGAAAAACAATGATTTACATGTATACAAACAAATTTCAGTTTTTAGATTCAAGCAAATTACAACGTATAAAACTCTTTACAAGTGAATGTAAATTACATAGTATTTATTTCAAAATACTGATATTATAAATGAATCTACAGAATTTTACGAAGACTTACAAATGAAATTAGAGTTTCATTCAAACTTGATTTTCAATGCTAATTTTCATTAGCAGAATTCCAAAGGAGTAAACATGTATGCAAAAATGTGAAGGGCCCTTCATGTTTTATTTGTTATTAGTTTTGATATCTCAAACTAGAAACACGGAAGGAAATAAATGCAGTATTGTTATAGAGTTTCTGAAATACTGGGCCAGTGGTACAATCTTTTCAAAAATATATATTTTGTTTAAAAGTATTACCTGAGCTTACTAAGTGGATTAATGCATGAAATGGAGCACACTGGATTTGATGGTAGCATTCACTGTTATTCAGTTTGGAAAGGGAAATTCATAAAAATTTCCCTCTTCAGCATGCTTCTGTGAACCTGCTTTAAGTAAAAAATGGACTTCTACTGAGAATTCTGAAACAGACTTTCAGAGAAATAAAAAGTTTTCATTGAAGGGGAAAGCAATATTTGTTCTGTATTTGTATCTAAAAATATATTGAAAAGTTTGGGGGTTTTATTGTGATTACACTTTTTACTACTTTTTACTGTAAAAAGTGGATAATATTTTACATATTTTTATTTACATATTTGTGGATAATATGCATTCCTTTTATTTTCTCTCTAAGAATTTTAAAGATTTGAAAGAGCATTACGTTTTTCTCTAAAGGCAGAACTTTAAAAAAAACATCTCCTGCCCCGCTTTCTCCCACATAAACCCCATAGAGATGACAAAGACCTCTCTTTGATAGATTAATAGATCAATTGATTTCTTAATAAATGTATTCTACAATAATCCTTCTTTGAGTTTTGCTTTGAAATTACTTTTAATGAGTCATTTTTTGACCTTTCTACTTAAAATAGTAACCATACCACCATTCTACTTTCCATCAGAATTTCATATTCTTTTAACTCTGTTCTTTTTCTCTTGAGCACTTATCATCATAGAAGCAACAATATAATTTATTTACTTAAAATATTTAACCTTCCTCTCTTTCTACTAAAATATAAGCTCCTTGTAAGCAAGAATTCTTAATTTTATTACTTCTTAGTTTGTATTTTCCCAGCACTGAGAATGCCTGTTCATAGTAGCATTTCATAAACATAATTGAATGAACAAGTCCCACAGATAAATGCTGGAACAAGTTACAGCAGCTGAAGTTCTTACTTTCTATTTCATAATTCTCAGGCTATGGGTGACAGCTTTGAATGTAATTGATACTACAGGAGAACAGAATTCACATTTTATTAAAGTGACTTGGATATTAATAACCAATATATAAATAATACTGCAATACAGTCAGTAGTTTATATCATATTAAAGTTATTGTTATAATGCACATCAGAAATTAAAATAATAGCTAGTGAATTAATTGCCCTGATGAAATTTTTGACTCTTTTTAAGCTATGTTTGCACAATGTAATAAAATAATTCTTACCATTTTTTACTGTATTTTCCAACTGATAAAATTAGAACACACTTTACATGTTCTTTATATAAAATTTAAACCAAGGAAAACTTTGAAGGATATTACAATAAGCACCCATTTACTTTTCAACTAGATTCAAATATTACTAAATTTTGCCATATTTGCCTTAGCCATTTCTGCAAGATTTAGAGTATTTTACTGAAAAAGTATATGTAGAAAATGGCATCTGGGTATTAGGTTTGCTTACTGCTATGACCAATTTCATGTGTCAATATTGATGCAAAAATACTAAATAAAATGAAAGAGGTGACGTTACTACACATCCTACAGGTGTTAAAAAATAATAAAAATATTTAAGATTTGTTCTTTTCATCATATATAAACTTTTCATTGGTTTAAGATCTTCAAAAAGCTTGATGAAATTGTGTAAACTAAGTAGCAAAATTATTTTTGCATGCTTATGTAACTTACTAAATAATAGCAACTATATCCTTATAATTATGTTTTTAAACATACCTACCACAGGAATATTGTATTTACAAAAATAGATATTGATTTTCTGATAAAAGTAGGACATTTAAGAAATGTTAGTAAAATCAAATTTTAAATATTTACAAAATATTAAAGGAACCTATAATATCCAGTATTACAGTGTATATTGCTGCAATAGAATAAATATTCTATTGATGACTATATATTAATGCTTTTCTGGAGGAAAAATAAATAATAAGTATAAAAATTTCATTGTATATATCCTTCCACCCAGGGATTCTACTTGCAAAACTATTCTTAAGGAAGCAACAAAAAACAAGTACAAAGATAGATGTTTGAACATGTATAATAAGCATAGTTCCTACCAAAAGTAATTGTTTAGTATGTGTCTATATTTTTAATGAAATTATATAAAAATGAAATACATTGAAATCATCAAAACTGATAGAGCATTATATTTATTATGTACGATTAGGGAGAAATCAGGTTACACATAGGCAGTATGCTTAGTATGAGAGACACAACTACTGATTTACAAAATTCCAGAGGTACCATTCACATACAATACAACATGATTAGTGATCTGGTATGCATCTCCTATGGTACAGAGTTAAGGGCAGGAGATCTTGTTCAGGATTCTTGGGTTCATTTATTTTCTATTCTTCATCTCCACATCTGAGTTGTGTAAACTTAGACAAGTTATTTCTACTTTGTGGGATGAATGTGGAGACCAAATGAGCAAATGCACATCCAATTGTGCTTAACACTCATAAGCGTTAACTACTATTTTTATTCTTTATGTAAGCTTGACACAAATTCTGTTTTGTTCTCATTTATATTATTGCATATAACCGATTCTTAATAATATATGGATGATTTTTAATTAAAACTTAATCCACACACGCTCAAAGGGATGGAGAAACAGCTCCCATGCAAATGAAAATTAAAAACTAGCAGGAATTGCTGTTCTTCTATCAGATAAAATAGACTTTAAACCAACAACAATTAAAAAGCACAAATAAGGGCATTACATACTGATAAAGAGTTCAATAAAAAGACATAACTATCCTAAATATATATCCAAAATATCCTAAATATATTTCAACAATGGAACATACAGATTCATAAAACAAGTTATTCTCAACTTATAAAAAGACCTAGTTGGCCACACAATAATAATAGGGGACTTCAACACCCCTCTGAGAGTATTAGATCATCAAAGCAGAAAACTAACAAAGAAATACTGGACTTACACATGACGCTGGACAAGTTGGACCTAATAAACGTCTACAAATTACTCCATCCAACAACCACAGAATATATGTTCTTCTCATCTGCACATGGAATATATTGTAATCTCAACCATATGTTCTATCATAAAGCAAGTCTCAATAAATTCCAAAAAATCAAAATTATACCAAGCACATTCATGGATCACAGTACAATCTAAATACAAATCAAGAATGCCTCTTAAAGCTACCCAAATAAATGGAAATTAAACAACTTGCTCCTGAGTAACTCTTGGATAAACAAAGAAATGAGGCAGAAATTTTAAAAAATTATTTGATCAAAGCAACATAAGCATATTTTTTGAACAATGATTATTGAACAGAGCAAGCAAAATTTTATTGAAAATACATTTTTAAATGAATGATGTTATTTTTTCTATATTGCCATTTATTGATATAATATTACTGTGAGCATCTGTCATAAAAAATTTTCTTAAGACTTGGAAATAGAAAAGATTATTCGTTATTCCACCAAAGGAGAGAGGTGTGTTATCTTGCCAATCCTCCAGTTATTGTCTAGTTTCATGGTGGTGTATTACCTTGTATAGCTTTTATTAACTATGTTATTTTACAGCTTTATAGAAGTTAATTTTTTTTTTTCTTTAGACAGAGTCTTGTTCTGACTCCCAGGCTGGAGTGCAGTGGCATGATCTCAGCTCACTGCAACTTCTGCCTCCTGGGTTTAAGTGCTTCTCCTGCCTCAGCCTCCCAAGTAGCTGGGATTACAGATGCCCAACACCATGCCTGGCTAATTTTTGTATTTTTAATAGAGACAGGGTTTCACCATGTTGGCCAGGCTGGTCTTGAACTCCTGACCTCGTGATCTGCCCGCCTCGGCCTCCCAAAGTGCTAGGATTACAGGCTTGAGCCACCACACCTGGCCAGGAGTTAAAATTATTTTAAAAAATGATGGCAATGCAAACAATTTGTGTCCATAGTGGTGAAAAAGTATGTTTTCTCATAAAGAATATAAATAATTTTAGTCAAATTCTCAAGTGAAGTCTTACTGGCTCTCTCATTAATTAATGAGTTGAAAAAAATATTGACAAGTGTTCATTTTGTATTCGAGGGTCATAATTTTACATTTTACAAGTTATAATTGCACAAATGGGACTAGGCTTACAATCTTACATTCAATAGATAAGGACCATAGAAAAATAATATATTTATAATTAATAATACATTATAGTAATATGACATTAAATAATGATATAATATTCTGCAAGTCAAAGGAAGACTATATAACTATTATTGGATTAAACACATAAGAAATAATGGTTAAAGACCTTCCAGACTCTGATAACTGAGACACGATAAGGTTAGGGGTAACACTTTCACAGAGCGTGTCTAAATTCCAAGAAATGTTTTCAGAAACTATGTAAAGATTTTATCAGGAATGCTAATTTCTTCTAAGGATAATACTGGGAAAAATATTTTGGTCTATTTAAGTTTGGGACTATTTTTCTTTTTACTTTCAGACACTTCCTGACAATTGTACTATGATTTTGAAAGATGTTAACATTAGGAAAAGCAGAGTCCAGGGATATGAGAGAAATCTCTGTACTACTTTTGCAATTCTCCGTTAGTCTAAAATTAGTTCAAATTTAAAAGTTTTAAATGAAGTTTTTGTGTACTCCCAAGTTTATACATAGTAACTACTACATGCAAATCACAGAAAAAGTGAGAAGTAAATGAAAGCATAATTTTCATATAATTTCTCACACATAGTGAGTGCACAATAAATGTAAATAAATATATTACTAAAGTTGAGTATGTATAATTGTTACACAGTTTATTTTTGGTTTAATTTTAAGTCTTTCTTTGATTATTTTATATTTTGACTTTTAGTATAGAAAATGTGTAGTTTCCTTGTATGTTTTAGAATTGATTAATTTGAGAGCAAATGTTTTATCATAACACGTCTCATGATTGAACAAAATTCTGCCTATTAAAACTTTCCTAGAATGGCTATAGATATATCAAATATACCTAAAGTATAGATATTTTTAGTACTGATCCTTTTTTTTCTTTTTAAAACTTTATTTCAGTATAACTATGCTTACAGAAATACACTTATATTGGTTAATAGAATGCAATTTAAGTTTAACTTATCCTACATAATTTGGACCAATAACTTGGTACATGGTTTAAGATTTTAACAAAGTATTTGCAATCTGGTTTATCCTTATCTACTACAAATTATAAAAGATCCTCCATCAAACGCTGTTAAAGAAGGCAGCAAGAACTTTGAGAAATTTACCTTTGGTTTGCCTCAGAATAATAACACATATTGCACCGCATACATTTATAAAATTGCTGCACCAAAACATTGTTATAATGTTTCAATTCCAGTTTAAAAAGTTCAATAACTAATGGATGTGGAAGGGACTGGGAGGGAACCTATGTACACATGTGTGAAACTGTAAAAGCTATCTGATTTAGTTAATATTGCATATAAACTGTACATCTACACGAACCAAGAACCAGACAGTTTCTTCAATCCAAATTAACACTATCAGTTCACTTCATCTGTTGAGGTCAATCAGGGAACTGGGAATACTAGCTGCAAGTTTTTCTGACTTATGCAAAAATTAAGTTTCTTCCCCAGCTTTTCAGTCCAGAAGTGACAGGATACTACAGGCAAGGTAATTCCTTTCATTGTCAACATTCATAGGGTGACATACAATGAGTTCTACTTGCGTTTCAATTTGTATCAGCTCCCACATGCAAAGTCACATGACTTTAGAAGTGACTCTAAAAAAATAAAATGGCTCTTAGAGGACTAGAGCAAAACATCCAGCCATAGTTGTAAGCCTTATAAAAAAAAGTGCAGCCCCTTGTGAATTACACAATAAAAAAGCCCCCATATAAGAAGACCTCTGAAGAAGAGAAAAATATATAACTTAAAATATCTTGAAAATCAGTGTGAATATGAGTTCAAAAGATAGTTAAGAGATTCATTTTCATAAGAATACCTAAGATTACACTTATAATGTGTTCTAGTATTGAAGTGTATCACTAGTTACTAAACATTAATTTACAAATAACACATTCAGTCTTTGTTCTTTTATCAAAAGAGAAAATTCTAGCTTAAATTCTATTCAGTGTGGGGGAAGGGGCAAGAAAGTAAAAAAGATTCAAATGGTTCCATGCAAGTACCACATTTTTCAAATGGAAGAACTTCTAACTGGACCAGAAGTTAATACTGCTAATGTACTTTTCATTGAAACAATTTTTAATAAGTATAAATAAATGACATTAAGGTTCAGAACCTAATATACGCCTGGCAGTCAAGTCCTTTTCTTATTTATTCAACAAAAGTGTTGTGAGGATAATTAAAACAAGTACTCAATATCCAAAGTTTTAAACACAAACTTTCCTAAAAACAGAGTCATTCATAACAAGACATGCTCCTAGTGATATTTTGCAGTCAATCCTAAAACACGTTTTGATTTATAGCTCATGATACTTAGTGAGGAACGATCTTGATAATATTTATAGCATTTTTACTTAATTATATCTTTTAATCAAAACAAATTTGAAGAAGTGATTTTAATAGAACCTGATATTACGTGGAAGTGATGAGTTACTAACATGTAGAAATGAATGAAGTTTTTTTCATGATGACTGCTTCTATAAGGAAATGACTTGTAATTAATGAATGTTTACTATGGTAAACTGAATTTAATCTAGATGATGTCTCAGTATTGCTTTCTCATAATTAATTTTGCCCAAAACAATTAGTCCTTTCCATTCCTCGTCTCAGTTCTGTAGTCTCCAGACACTTCATTTATTCCATGACTTAGCATTTTTTGCTTGTTTAGATATTCTGTAAAAGTTTTTCTGTTATTCACCATGCACATCTCCATTATTTGCCAAGCATGCTTTCAGTATGTCATATTCTAGCTGAATTTTGTCCCTTTATGAATGCCTTCTACATTCTGCAAGTCTGCTTTGTTTCACAAAACAAATTTTACAGTTTTAATTATTTTATTTCTTACATTCATCATTCAAATTACTCTGATGCAAAATTTAACCTATTCCTTTTTAACTCATGATTGTTTTTTAAATTTGTATATGAATAGATAAATATTCTTTTTTTCTAAATATTCATAAATTCCCTGTGGGAGTATTATGGGCTGAGATTTTTATGCATTATTTTTTTCTTTATTTTAAAAAATATATTAGATGATTTTATGGAGATTTATAAATATATTTTTCATTTTGCTGATGTTTGATGTTATCTTTTTAATTATTAGAAATTAGATATATTAATATATTATGCAGCAGGTTCAGTGCTAAGTAATCTATATATATTATTTTAATATATTAAAATAACTCTATAAAAATTTATGTCATTAAACCCACCCTTCAGTTGATGAAACTTAGGAACAGATATTCTAAGTAAATTTCCCAGGCTGGTTTTATAGCTAACAAATGAAATACTTTAAATTATGATTCCCTAGCCACAAATCTTGTATTCCTTAAATATAGATTCATGCATTTTACTATATTATTAATGGACAGCAGGTTCATTTTGTTCAAGGACTGATGATGCTTTTCTTCAGTACATTTAAAAGAGATTTTTTTAGTTTTGGAAAACAGATGTGCCAAAGGCTGATAATGTCCAATCTGAAGCCTTCAAGGTCAGTGTTTTAGATCTGTGGCCTGGGGAAAAGTATGAAGTTAAAATAAATAAACTAAACACCCCTTAGAGGTTTGAATATGTAGATTCAAATATATGCATCACACCTATGTGTAACCTCTGCCCATTTGGTCCTCCAGTCCCACCATTGTTTGATATCTAAACCTAAGTGGCATGGGAGGAGGGTACAGTGTGAAAAGTTATAATTATCCCAATATCTTTATTTTCCTGACCATCACACAGCCACCTAATAGATGCTTCCAGAGAATGTGAGAAGAGATCGGGACGTTGTCAGTTTTGTCCATAGTATGTAGTCAGTGTCTTCCTTCCAGTCCAGAGACTCACATGTACTAGGGCGGTATGGCTCTTTCTCAATCCTGTTTCAAGTGTGCATTTGTAGAATTATAAACGATGATATCTTTATTTGAAAAAAGAACTTCCCCAGTTTGTTTATCTATTTGTCATTTAACTTTTTTGACCCTTTTAGGGCTATTTTAATGAGAAATAGAGAGGCAATCACAGACAGAAAAACTTAGTTAACTTCTGGAAGCCCTAGCTTGTGTTCACTGATGCAAATATAGTATTTGGACATCAAAAAACCTCTGAAGCCAGTATTTTCTCAACCAGATATTAATTCAAAAAATGTTTACTTTTCCTTCATGTTTTTGGACCCTTTGCTTTCAGATAAAATATATTCAAATACTCTATACAAACACATACATATCTAAAATTAAGAGATATCCAGAATATTCTGATAGTTTGAGAAAGATCATATACATACACTTTCTAAAATAATTTAATAGAAAAATTACATCGACTTTAAAAACATAATTTGATGAAAGTAGCATGTTTCTTTTATATTTGTCAAAATTGTTAAAGAAATGACTTAATTTAACTTGAAAATTTATTCACAGATATAATTACCTATCTGTCTTAACAATGTTTGGAATTCAAAGTCCTATGCCCATTAACTGCATATTCTCTCTATTCTCAAAGCATATCATGTATTTAAAATTATACACACCCCCATGAGTATATGCATGTGTATATATGTATATATATAAATCAACCTTGTTTTCAGATTTAAGATATGGTGGTTGTTTTCCTAGAGCTAGCATTCCCTTCTACTATGCCTCAGCTCATTTTTTATTCTACTTTTAAATGTCTTCAGAGATTTTTCATTAAAAAAAAAAATCTCTGCTCTGCTCTTTACAGAGTTTCTTGGGCTTTCTGATTGTTGCTATTCCAGTCATCAGTCCAGGTTTCTTTCCCAAAATTTCCTTTTTTCCTTTGCCTGATACCCTCATGCTTAGCTATTTGCTGCTGCTTCACCACCACCCATTTTCTAATCATCACTGTTTCCCTTCATCCCAGGCTCCTCCTTCTTGCTGCTGCTATTCCAAACTAGCTTCATCCTTTGCTTTCATGCCCCTATTGATGCTTCTTTTCATAAAATACTTTCCTGTTTTCTTTTGTCTATTTTATTTTTGTAGATTCAATTAAAGTCTATCTTTTGCGTAAAGCCTTGCCAAAGAACACAAATGCTCATTTTCTTCCAGATTCCTAAACTCCTTATAGTCAATAAAAAAGGATAAAGTACTTACCTAATTATTTATCCTTCTATATTGTTTATGCTGAAATTTCAGAAGCTCAGTTGTTCAAACTACAATTTTTCTCCTACAACACTTTTTCACAATGGTAGGAGAGTTGCATTATGAGAACTCTTACTAGAAAGAGTTATTAAAAAAATATGCGACCACACTAGTGGACTCCATCTTGGTTTGATTCACTGTACTAATTTGACTTAGCAGCCCTAAAGTGTACAGAAAGAGAAAAAACTCCTTGAATTACTTCATAGATCAGCAATCAGCTGAAACAGTACTCCCTGGAAGCCAACCAATCCTCAGTTGTCAAAGACAGACTTGACTCACAGAACAATCACTTTTTCTGATAAAATATTTTGGGCTTTCCCTTAATAAGACCTCCCTATGCCTGTTTGGAGTTATTGGCCTTCACAGAGAGTGCTCTTCCTTATTATGTATATAAGTTGATAAAATATACTTTTAAAAATGTAAAAGTATGATTCTACTGCAGATATAAAATTAACGTATGTCAAATATTGTATACAAACTTATTGAAGGAACCAATTTTCATTCAAATAAAAATTTGGCATATAAAATATATGCTTGTACACCTTGGAGATGTTACAGGCTACATTCCAGACCACCACGATAAAGTGAATATAGTAATAAGGTGATTGCTTCATTCACAAAAACCATTTTTCTTTGGTTTTCCAATGCATATAAAAGTTATGTTTACAATATACTGTAGTCTATTAAGTGTGCAATAGCATTTTGTCTAAAAATACGTACATAACTAAACTAAAAACAGTACTTTGTTGCTAAAAAACTTATGATCATCAGAGCCTTCAGAGAGTTGTGATCTTTTTGCTGGAGAAGGATCTTGCCTCTATGTTGATGGCTGCTAACTGCTAACTATGTTGGTGGTTGCTGAAGGTTGGGTGGCTGTGGCAAATTTTTAAAATATGACAGCAGTGAAGTTTCTGCCCCAACAATTGACTCTTTATTCATGAAAAATTTCTCTGTAGCATACGATGTTCTTCAATAACATTTCACCCACAATACAACATCTTTCAAAATTAGAGTCAATCCTCTCAAATCCGGTTACTGCCTTATAAACAAAATTGATTAAATATTCTAAACCTTTTGTTGCCATTCCAACAACACTGACAGCAACTTCACCAGGTTGTGAATGTTTTTGAAATGACAACAACAATTTGGAATATTGAATAACTAGATTGTGCCTCAAGAAACCACTTTCATGCCTCATCCATAAGAAAAAAACTCCTCATCAATTAAAAATTTATCATCAGATTGCAGCAAATTATTCACATCTTTAGGCTCCACTTCTAATTCTATTCCATTGCTCTTTCTACCACATCTGCAGTTATGTCCTCCACTGAAGTTTTAAATCCCTAAAAAATCATCCATGAGATTTGGAATCAGTGTCATCCAAACTTTTGTTAATGTTGACGTTTTGACCTTGTCCTGTAAATCATGAATGTTCTTAATTGCATCTAGAATAATATATCACTTCCAGAAAGTTTTTAATGTACTTTTCCCAGATTTATTAAAAGTATCACTATTTATTGCAGCAATAACTGTATGAAGTGTATTTCATAGATAATAAGACTTGAAAGTCAAAATTACTCCTTGATCCATTGGCTGAAGAATGGATATTTTGTTAGCAAGCATGAACACAACATTAATCTCCTTGTACATCTCTATTAAAGCTCTTAGGTGACCAGGTGCATTGTCAATGAGCAGTAATGCTTTGAAAGAAATCTCTTTTTCTGAGCATTGGGTCTCAACAGTAGGCATAAAATACTCTGTAAACCATATAATAAACTAATGTACTGTCATCCAGACTTTGCTGTTTAATTTATAGGCACAGAAAGAGTAAATTTAGCATAATTCTTATGGCTTCTATGCTTTTCAGAATGGTCAACAAGCATTCATTACAACTTAAAGTCATCAGCTGCATTTTCTCCTAAAAAAAAAGAGTCAGCCAGCCCTTTGAAGTTGTGAAGCCAGGCACTGATTTCTCTTCTACTTTGAAAGTCCTAGATGGCATATTTGTTTTCAATAGAAAGCTGTTTCATCTACATTGAAAATCTGTTGTTTTGTGTAGACACCTTCATTAACGACCTCAACTAGATCTTCTGGATCACTTGCTTCTACATCAGTACTTGCTGTTTTGTCTTGAACTTTTTATGTTACGGAGATGGCTTCTTTCCTTAAACCTCATGAACCGACGTGTGTTAACTTCACATTTTTCTTCTGCAATTTCCCCACCTCTCTCAGCGTTCATAGAATTGAAGAGAGGTAATTCCTTGTTCTGTATTAGGCTTACAAGAATATTGTTGCTGATTTGATCTTTTATCCAGACCACTAAACTTTCTCCATATCAGCAATAAGGGTGTTTGCTTTCTTATCATTTGTGTGTTCACCGGAGTAGTACTTTTAATCTCCTTCAAGAATTTTAACTTTGTATTAAAAAAGTGGCTGTTTGGTGCAAGAGGCCCGGCTTTTAGTCGCTTAGCTCTTGACATTCCTTCCTCATTAAGCTTAATCATTTCTAGCTATAGATTTAACATGAGAGACATGAGACTCTTCCTTTCACTTGAACACTTAGAAGTCACCGCAGAACTATTAATTTGTCTTTTTCAATATCACTGTGTCTCAGAGAATATGGAGATCAGAGACAGAGAGACAGAGAAAGGCAGAGAGAAGAACTGCTGGTTGGTGGAGCAGTCAGAATGCTTACACAACACATGTCAATTAAGTTTGCCATCTTATGAGCACAGCCCACAGAGCTCCAAAAAAATTACAATAATAACATCAAAGACCACTGATCATAGATCATGATAACAAATATAAAAATAATGAAAAGTTTGAAATATTTTGAGAATTACTAAAATGTAATAGAGAGATGAAGTGAGCATGTGCTATTGGAAAAATGGTGCCACTAGACTTGCTTAACACAGGTTGCCTGAAATTTTCAATTTGTAAAAAATACATCAGTGAAGCACAGTAAAATGAGGTATGCCTGTATTATATATATACATATTATCTAATGGAAATTACATACTTGTATTAATATGGACGAGAAACATTTGCATTCCTATCAGTTTTCTACAACAAATTAAGTTGTTTTTAATCACTCAGGAATGTAAAATAGCCTTGTCAAAATAATGAAAGATACACATTCTTTTTCTCACTTTTATTTTAGACTTGGGAGTACATGTGATGGTTTGTGACACAGGTAAACACAAGTCATGGAGTTTGATTGTACATATTATTTCATCACCCAGGTATTAAGCCCATTAGCAAATAGTTATCTTTTCTGCTGCTCTCCCCCCTCCCATCATTCACTCTCATGTAGACCCCATTGTCTGTCATTTACTTCTTTGTGTTTATAAGTGCTTATCAATTAGGTCCCTCTTCTGAGTACCTGGGTTTTCTGTTTCTACATTAGTTTGCTAAGGATAGTAGCCGGCAGTTGGATCCATATTCCTAGGAAAGATGTGATCTCATTTTTTTTGTAGCTGCACTATATTCCATGTTATATATGGACCACATTTTCTTTATGAAATCTGTTATTGATGGGTATTTAGGTTGATTTCATGTCTTTGGTATTGTGAATTGTGCTTCAGTGAACATTCACATTCATGTGTCTTTGTGGTAGAATGATTTATATTCCTCTGGGTATATACTCAGTAATGGGATTCATGGGTTGAAGGGTAATTCTGCTTTTAGCTCTTTGAAGAATCTCCATACTATTTTTAACAATGGTTGAACAAATTTACACTCCTACCAACAGTGCATATGGGTTCCCTTTTCTCCACAACCTTGCCAGCATCTGCTATTTTTTGACTTTTTACTAATAGCCATTCTGACTAGTATGACATAGTATCTCGTTGTGTTTTGGAGTTATATTTTTCTAATGATCAGTGATATTGAGCTTTTTTGTTCATATGATTCTTGGCCACATGTATGTTGTCTTTTGAGAAGTGTCTATGTCCTTTGCCCACTTTTTAATGGGTTTTTTTTCTCATAAATTTGTTGAAGTTCCTTATTGATGATGGATACTAGACCTCCATCAGATGCATGGTTTGCAAAAATTTTCTCCCATCATCTAGGTTGTCTGGTTTTTGTATTGATAGTTTATTTTGCTGTACAGAAGCTCTAAGTTTAATTAGATATCACTTGTCGATTTTTGCTTTTGTCATTATTGATTTTGGCATCTTCATCGTGAAATCTTCGCCTGTTCCTATATCCGGAATGGTATTCCTTAGATTGTTTTTCAGGATTTTTATAGATTTAGGTTTTACATTTAAGTTTTTAATCTATTTTGAGTTAATTTTTATGTATGGTTTAAGGAAAGTGTCCAGCTTCAATCTTCTGCATATGTCTAGCCAGTTATCCCAGCATAATTTATTGAATAGAGAGTTTTTTCTCCATGGCTTGTTTTTGTCAGCTTGATGGTCTCAAATGTGCACCTTATTTCTGGTCTCTCTATTCTGTTCCATTGGTCTTTGTGCTTGGTTTTGTACCATGTTGTTTTTGATTACTTTAGCTTTGTAGTGTAGTTTGAAGTTAAGTAAGGTTATACTTCCCACTTTGTTCATTTTGCTTAGGTTTGCTTTGGGTATTTGGGCTCTTTGTTGGTCCCATATGAATTTTAAAATAGTTTTTTTCCAGCTCTGTGAAGAATGTCATTAATAGTTTGATAGGCATAGCATTGAATTTGTAAGCTGCTTTGGCCAGTATAGCCATTTTAATGACAGTTGATTCTTCCTGTTCATAAGCATGGGATGTTTTCCATTTGTCTGTGTCTTTTCCAATTTCTTTGAGCAGTGTTTGGTATTCTCATTGTAGCAATCTTTCACCTCCCTGGTTAGCTGTATTTCCAGGTATTTTATTCTTTTTGTGGCAATTGCGAATGGGATTGCCTTTCTGATTTGGCTCTTGGTTTGGCTGTTGTTGTGTATAGGAATGCTAGTCATTTTTGTACATTGATTTTGTATCCTGCAATTTTGAAGTTATTTATCAGCTGAAGGAGCTTTTGGGCCAACATTATGGTGTTTTCTCTATGTAGAATCCTGTCATCTGCAAACAGAGAAAGTTTTACTTTTTCTCTTCCTATTTGGATGCCATTTATTTCTTTCTCTTGCCTGATTGCTCTGGCTAGGATTTCGATACCATGTTGAATAGAAGTTGTGAGAGAGGGCATTCTTGTCTTGTGCCAGTTTTCAAGTGGAATGCTTCCAGGTTTTGCTCACTCAATATAATGTTGGCTGTGGTTTTGTCATGGAAGGCTCTTATTATTTTGAGGTGTAGTCCTTGAATACCTACTGTATTGAGAGCCTTTAACGTGAAACGGTGTTGAAATTTATCAAAATTTACATTATTATTGAATCAGATTATTTGTAGAAGTATCTACAATACATGGCCTAACAATCCATTGTAAGAATAGTCATTGTTTTTGTTTATTTCTTGACAGAGTATATTGAGGGAGTTTTCCGCCTTGTAAATTAGTAGTTTCTGAGTTATTGTTTTATTGTTATTAAGCACCTATCAGGTTCTAGAAGTAATACGCATTAGAGTTGCAAAGATTTAAACAAAAGAGAGAGGGAAAGAGACAAATTCCTGCCTCACAAGCATCTCACAGCCAGACACAGTAAAATCATGTAAAATAAATTATAAAACAATATGACAAATATGAGATAAAAGTATAAGTATAAAGTGTACCATTCACTTTTGCTTCCAAGAGTGCCAAAAAACTTTGTAAGTTTTTAGATTAATAAAGCATTTTAAAAAAATAAATTTATTTAAGTAAACAAAGTGTGAGTCTACTTAAAATTAAGGAAAGAGGACAACTGAAAATTTAGAAACACTGTAAAGAGCAAAAGCAAATATAAAAGTCCATGCTTTAATACACAGCAATTAACTTAAGATTAATCCATTGGAATTCCCTCAGACTTGAGATGGCCTTCTTCAATCTTCTTTCTTGAGTGTAAATCTTAATGTGCTATTTAAGGTCTCTAAACTCTGCACCTGTTACTTTCTTTCTAGTACTACTTTTACTGCAATACATTTTCAAGACTCAAAGCATTGGCTTTGTTCACCATCCTCTCTGTATTATTGCCATGGCAAACTTATTATTCTTAAATCTGTGTTTGCTGATCTTTGGGGGAAAAATAAATGTTATGTTTATTTTAGAAATGTGCCGAAATATGTCTGACATTCCTACATACTTTTTTGTTTTCTTTTTTTCAGTTTCATGAAGAACAACCTTAAAGATGCTATCTCTTCAGGGCCCAGCACTTCCTTTAGTTTGGCTCCTTTCAACTCAGAGCCAACAACAACAACAGAAACCCAAAAACAAAGCAAAACAACTGTAAGTTGTGTTTTCTTTTGTTTTGTGTATATTTTATCTACATTTCTAATATTATCTTCTGGTTATGTAACAATGTTAATTTACATTGTCATGATGATTAATTGTTACTTGTCATTTTTTTTCAGTTTCCTATTCTGTCCCTATTTTCTGTAGATTCGTTATTAAAACTTAAGATTAAAATTGGAAGAGGCTCATAGGAAAGAATGAGTTTTGTTTGCAAGTGCTGGTTGTCCTCATACTCTGTTTCGAGATTTTGAAGGAAGTTCAAGAATAGTCAATTAATAGCTTTATTTTGAAAATATAGTTGAGTTTTAATTTATAATAACTTCAGGCTGACTCCTCTTTCAAAGAAACTTTTGTGTTTCTTTCTCTAGCCTTGCTTTACTATAAAATAAAACAAATATTTTTTCATGATTGGCCAAGTCATGGTGTCGTAGAATCAGAGGGTTTTGTTTATGCTGTTTTCTGTTTATTCTGTTTTGTTCTAATGACAATTGGTGTGGAACAGTAATGATGTGAAGAACACTGGTCTAGTGCTTACTTTTATCCAATACTCTTTCATATGAGCCTAATAAAACTAATCAGTTTTCAAACCATTATTACTTTTGGAATTGCTCCCAGTTGAGAAAAAATAACAATTTTCTTATTTCATCTTCTCAAGAGTCATTCTTTCTTTATCATTACCCTCATTTTTGCGATAAAATTAATTTTTTTCTTTCATAGTAACAAAATTTATGGCATCAGTTTATTAAAAGGTGTGAAGAAGTCAGCTACATAACCAGTGCTGACAGCTATAATTCATTTCCTCAGCAATCAATATGCTCTAAAATGAAATCATTTATAAAAGCATCTCAGAAAGCAATTTATAGGAATCAGTTACTACCACATGCTTGAGAGGTATTATAAGCTGTTATCTAATAATAAAGAGAACAATCTATCAAATATAACTGACCCAGAAATGATAAATTAATGGAATGATGATCAAAAGAATAGCAAAAGACATTACAACAGGGACTGTAACTGTATTCCATATTTTCAAGAACCTAGAGAAAGATTGAACGTGTTAAGTTGTATTAGTCCATTTTCATGCTGCTGATATATACTTGAGACTGGGCAATTTACAAAAGAAAGAGGTTTAATTGGGCTAAGTGCGGTGGCTCAAGCCTGTAATCCCAGCACTTTGAGAGGCCGAGGTGGGCAGATCACAAGGTCAAGAGATTGAGACCATCCTGGCCAACATGGTGAAACCCCATCTCTACTAAAAATACAAAAATTAGGCCTGGCGGGGTGGCTCATGCCTGTAATCCTAGCACTTTGGGAGGCCGAGGTGGGTAGATCACCTGAGGTCAGGAGTTCATGAACAGCCTGGCCATCAGGGTGAAACCCTATCTTTAAAAAAAAGAAGAAAGAGGTTTAATTGGACTTACACATGGCAAGGGAAGCCTCACAATAATGACAAAAGGCAAGTAGGAGCAAGTCACCTCTTAAGTGGATGGTAGCAGGCAAAGAGAGAGTCTGGGCAGAGAAACTCCCCCTTATGATACCATCAGATCTCATGAGACTTAATTGCTATCATGAGAGCAGCATGGGAAAGACCTGCACCCATGATTCAGCTACCTCCCACCAGGTCCCTCTCACAGCACGTGGGAATTCAAGATAAGATTTGGATGGGGACACAGCCAGACACTACATAAGTAGAAACAGAAGAATTAAAAAGACACAAATCAATTTCTAGAAATGAAAATATGTTTAAGATTAAACAATACACTTGATGGAACTAACAGAGGTTATGTTTTGTAGAAAAAAAGTAATGAATTTAAAGACATAGCAATAGAAAGTATCCAAAAGGAAATGCATAGAAAAATGAACAGATTATCATCGAGCTATGGGACAACTTCAAGCAGCCTAATATGTGTATTATTAAAATAACTGAAGTCTCTGCAAGAGCTGTGTATGGTGGTTTTAAAATATAACCACAAATTCATTGATATTCTTTCTTTAATATATGGAGCCTTGTATTAATGATCTTGAATGTGGAGATGGACTTATGACTTGGTTCTAAAGAATAGAATAAAGTGACAATGATGGAGTGTGACTTTGGAAAGTAGGTCATATAAGGTACCATAGCTTTCTTTTCAGTCCCTCACATTTGAGAAGAAATTAGCCGCCACGTTGTAAAAATAGGCCTATGTGGTAAAAAACTAACACCTTTTGCCAACAAGGATTGAGGAACTGAGGCATCGCATCCTGCCAACAGCCACGTCAGTGAGCTACCTTTGAACACATTCTTTAGTCCAGACAAGCCATTAGATGACAGCAGCCCTGTCCAACAACTGACTATAACCGCATCAGAGTCTCTGGTTCAGAACTATCCAGTAAGCTTCTTCTGAATTCCTACTTACAGAAATGATGTCGTAATATTCGGTTATTAAAACTGCTAGTTTTTAGAATAACATGTTATACAGCAATAGATTACTAATACACATTTTTGTGCCTAAAAAATGAGGAGCTGCCAAAAAATAATCCTATCCTGTGAGAATGACTGTTAAACTGAACAGTGGGAAGAAGCTGGAAATATTTAAGACGGTTTATAAAAGCTGAAAAAGCCTAGAATAAAGTGTTTGTAGAAGCACCATGGACTTTTGGTAGGCTGTTAAGTGAGGACTTAAAGGTAAGTGAGAAAAATGTAAAATTGGAGGAGAGCGGATACTTGTTATGTAGTGGGAGTTAGAAATACTGTCCCCTCTGATAAAGTTTAAAATAAAAACTACACCTAATGAACTGGATTATCTAGCTAAAGATATTCCCACCCTCTGTGTTGAACATGGTGTCTGGTGGCTTCTCACTGCTTACAATAAAATGTGAGAGGAAAGAGATGAACAATGGAAATGCTCTAAAACATTAATAATTAGAGGTTTTATAGCATTGGAAATTATCAGAGTTTCCAAAAAGCAAACCATGTTAAAAATCAAGCAATGGCTCCCAAGAAATGGTCAAATAGAGTTCACTGTAAGAAAATCATTGTCCACATATGAAACCAAAGGCATAGATGTAAAATCCTTTGTTAAGATCTCAGAAATATCAATAGGCTTGCCTCAGACAAAAGATCTGTTCAAGAATTTAATTATCATCTCCTGGATCCTCTCAACCAAATGATAGGTTTTCAAAGAAGTTTAAAGGCATTGTCCTTGCTGTCACAGTAGAAGTCTTATGTAGAGAAGTCTCATCTTGATGAAATTTGTGAGTATATCTTTTGAAAATGGGCATGCTTGGATCTGTCATGGCACTGGTAGGTGTGATTTAGTATGGTAATTATCACATAATTAGGTCTGGGATATGGCATGGGTCAAACCCAACACTATTTTGGACCCACCCAATTTTAACCAGCTTATGCCCCACCCTGTTTTGTTAGGATCTTGTCAGCCCAGCCTCATCCTCGTCCTTGTAGCTAATGTTAAGACCTCCTTTCTGGCTGTTAGGTGAAATTACTGCTTGATGTTTTCCCCAATTCTCCTGTGACCACCCAGCATTCCTATTTTATAGAGGTTTCTTTAATTAGGGGGTGGAATAGTCATTAGATACTCTGAAAAAGGAAAGAATTTTAGGAACCCTCAGTTACTGACCCCTTTCCCCCTTCTTTGGATTTGCCTGAGCCATGGACATGTCACCCTGATAGGGATTTTAGCCATTATCTGTTACTAATGTTGGGTTTTCTGTTATCCTGTGGTCTTTGCCTAGTTCTTATTTTAACTGTCTTTTGGATTTTTCCATTGTCCTGTTACCACATAGTGCTATTCCTACATCATATCCATCTCTCCTCCACCAGTTAATCCGCTTTGGAAGAAACTGATCCCACCATAACCTATGTGACTGGACTTTTTTATTTAAGACTTTAGATTTCATTCCTTTAACTTCAGTGGTTGTTTCTGAGGTAGATATATGACATACAACTAGTAATTAGGATGAATGTTAGATATTTAATATTCTGTAAGAATAGCTCCCTCTTCTCTTTTGGATGATGGTATACATGATGTGAAGCCTTCAAGTGCTGCAGTAATTTGGTTATCATGAAGGAAAGGAGTCTTATGCAAAAGCAAACTGTACAGTGAAGAAAATAAATAGAATTCTTTACTGACCATTTAGGCACTAAATTAAACAATTGCAGAAGTTCACTCTGTATCTGCACTTTCAATGATGTAAGCCAACTTTATTTAGGTTTCTTGTTACTTGTAAGTATTTGCATCCTGAAAGAATAATGTTTATGAAATTATTTTATGAAATTGGTTATGACATTTTCCTCCATAAAGCCATTTTATAATTTCCAATTGTTTAGGGGGTAAAAATACAGTTTATAACATAATCAGCCGGTCACTGCCTAAAGTAGACTAGGGAGGCTACCCTCCCCTTCACTTTCTAAACTTCAGCCCACAGTTCTTTCATTCTTTCAAATACACCACATCCTATCCTGCTTGAGGGTTTTGTTTATGCTATTTTCTCCACCTGGAATGCCTCCACTTGCCTATTCATTGAGCATATCTCACCCTGACAAATAATTCTTCCGAGACACCTTTACTTATGACCACCCAACCAGATTACATATTCTGAATATTATTCCATTTTTTTGGCTCAGTTGATAAATATCTGCCTCCCCAAAGGATTTCAAAGCATACAAGTTACAAGTATTGTGAGCCTAGGGTACCCCCACTTCTGTCTAAGCTGGTTACAATGATGAGGATTCCTACAACCTCCTCCTTCAGGTTCAATCGTTTCTAGAATGGCTCATAGAACTCAGGAAGACATTTTACTTAGCTGTCATTGGTTTATTACAAAGAGTACAATAAAAACCAGCCAGATTAAGAGGTACATTGGGCTAGGCCTGGAAGGATCCTGAACACAGGAGTTTGGGTGTACTACCCTTTCAGCATGTGAATATGTTTGCCAACTCTGAAGTTCTGCAAATATCCTTGTTTAGGGTTTTCTTGGCTTTTTTTTTTTTTTTTTTTTTTTTTTTTTTTTGGAGTTTTTATTACAGGCAAGGGGTCCTGATCCAGATCGCAAGACAGAGTTCTTAGATCTTGCACAAGAAACAATTCAGGGCAAGTCCGGAGAGTAAAGTGAAAGCAAATTTATCAGGCAAGTGAAGCAATGAAAGAATGGCTCCATAGACAGAGCAGCCCTGAAGGCTGCTGGTTGCCTGTTTTTATGGTTATTTCTTGATGATATGCTAAACAAGAGGTGATTATTCATGGATCTCCTGTTTAGACTATATAGGGTGACTTCCTGACATTGACATGGCATTTGGAACCTGTCATGGCACTGATAGAAGTGTAGTGGTGAGGATGACCAGAGGTCACTCTCATGACCATCTTGGTTTTAGTGGGCTTTCTCCAGCTTCTTCTATGCAACCTGTTTTATCAGCAAGGTCTTTAAGACCTGTATCTGGTGCTAACCTCCTATCTCATCCTGTGACTTAGAATGCCTTAACCATCTGGGAATGCAGCCCAGTAGGTTTCTGCCTCATTTTACCCAGCTCCTATTCAAGATGCAGTTGTTCTGATTCACAGGCCAGTACAGTTTCAATACATAAGCATGATTGATCACATTAATGGCCATTAGCTATTAACTCAATCTTCAGCCCCTCTCCTCTCTTTGGTAGTTATAGGATGTGGCTAAACTATTTAAGCTTCAAGTCAAGACTTGGTCTTTCTGGCATCCAGACACCATCCTGAAGCTGTCTAGAAGCACCTTAGTCAAAAGTCATACATTAGCATATGAAAGGCATTCATCACTCATGAGATTCCAAGGTTTTAAGAAACTGCCTGCTTGCCAGTAAACAGGAACTAAGCCCAAATATACATTTTTTTAAAATGTTACCACAGACATGAAATTTTTTAATGTGGTTAGAATGGTTTATAATAAATGACAATTACTAGGAAAGACATTTTTATTTTATGATATGGTCATAAATGACGGAAAGTTTGAATAATAAACTTGTCTTTAAATATTGAACTATACCGGTTTTTGGAGATAATAAAACAAGAAAAAAAACTCCAGTGCTTCCTAAAACAGAGTTGACTCACTTCCTAAAATATCTTTTAACTATTATATATGTGAAATAAGCAAACTTCCAAAATGATTCTAAAATTATATTTTAAGATATATATGACTTTAGCTTGCTTAATTTATTTTTGTTAGTTTGAGTCTTTTGGCAGAAGAGATACTTTGGGTTTCTTTTTCTTAATTTCCAGATAGTGAAAAATGTATAATTAAGTAAAGCATTACTATTATTAATGAAATAATTTATAGTTGTATATTATTATAAGGTTTTTCAATCAGTTATGTGGTACATGGTAACTGTTACATATGTGGTTGTGATTTTTTTTATAGCTGTGAATGCTGGATTTATGTAATATTCTTCTGTATCCCATTTTCTCCTTGGAAATCTGCAGTGTTGAAAAATACGTGGAATTTAAGATTGGACTGTTTTAGCCTGGGAGATGTTGAAGGCATAGCATCAGTTTTCATGGCAGTTGCCTTATTCTTCAACTGCTGGGGAAAACAAACAAACAAAAAAACGAATAATGAAATAAACAAAAAAATTAGGTTCTCATCAGGCATCCAAGAAATCTCTGTTTTGTCTCACATTTCAGGAGATTGAGAAGAAAATGGATGAAATAAAATGATTTTACAAATGTCTTATGATATTAATATTTCTTAGAGAACAAGCTGTTGAAATGTTAAAACCTGCTAAAATAAGGGGATATATTTGGGAGCAGATTACATTGCCAGTTTTTCATTGCACATTTTATAGCCCTCCCTAAAGAACATGGTGTGATAACGCTAACAAATATAATCTGACATGGGCCAAAGAGTAGAAAATAATTTCTGCTAGGATACAGTACAATTATTAAGTACAATCAAAGTAATGCCCTGATCATGTTCAGTGATTTGGGAATGCATCAGAGATATTGATAATGGATGGCCTAAATACCTAATTTGTCTGAAATGAAAGAAAAAGTGACCCACAAATGTAAGAGTCTTGGATATGCCCCTGGCTGAACAGAGATGATGTGTTCGTCCCTTGAAGAAGCAATGAATCCTCATTGAAAATGGGTTAGGATATCAAGATTATTGATACTACACATATATCAAAATGAATCAATAGATTTACCCATAACACAATGAGGCTTTTGAGAGAAGCAGGGAAGCCTCCCAAGTACATCCTAAAATGGCTTGATATAGCAAGGAGAAATGACTAATCTAGGCTTTCATTGGAGTTAAGTGTGGGGCTGATGTGATAGTTTCCTTATGAAATTCAGGTACCATGTGATTTGAACTTTTTGCCAGTGCCACAGGAGACAGCATATAATTTTCTGATTCGTTTGCCCAAATGTGGGGCAAGAAGAGAAGAGGGAGAGGGGAAGATTGAAATTGTCTGCAGTTTAACATTTAATATTGAGTCAGCCCTTCTATTACAATAGGTTTATTTGACAAGTCTTGTACAACAGAGTCCTGCTTAGGTATGCGGTATACCTTATCCCCAAGGGAAGGGTCCTTTTCTACTGACCCCACCCTGTGTACCACCACCACCATAGCCACTAATGTTCCAGTCTGGAAGAGGAGTTTTGCTACTGATAAAAAGAGAGGAGACCTAACTGAATCTTAATGCTAAGATGCACATATTTTTAAGAAAAACAAATAATTGTAGGGCTCTTGCTTGTAGGGCTTTTTCTTCCTCGTGGATTATAGGTGAAGACCTCAGTGAGACATCTCTTTTAGCTGTTTTAATTTTCTCTCCTTTTAAGCCTTTTTTTAAAAAATCATATTCTCTTTTCTGGCCTTTTTGCCCATGTTCTCCTTTTAGATATCTTACTCTGCTTCCTCTTTTTATTGTGGGGAATATTTCTTTGTCTAGACTCACGTAGCTGTTTGTAATCTTATTACTAGTGGTACTGAAAATTTAAATAAGGCCTTGGCAAGAGTATGTATACAGTATGTTGGAATGCCTATTGTTGCTCACATATTGTCCTGGTCAATTCCTATGATAAATTCTCATCATAACTAGCACACAGTAAACAAGACTGAATAATTCTCAGTCACATATATTTGATAATATTCTGAACGAGTCATTGGATGTAACTTAGCACAGTGCCAGACATATAGCAAACCTCAGGAAATGTTAGCTATTATTATTACTATTATTATTGAGGGACTGTGTTAAGGAAAAAAAAAAAAAAAAACTTCTTGAGTCCACAAGGGGCGTGGGTTCAAAGGCAGGAGCTTCCCAGCACCACATATCCATCCACACCCCCATCCGGCAACCTAGAGTTCTGTCTGACTTTCCCTAGCTCGGACTAGGTAGAGGAATCCAGGTGGGCGTCTTTGTTCAAAAAGCCCTTGGAAAGTTCTGGGAGGAGGGACCTCTGTTGGGCACCAAGTAGCCAAACTGGTATCAAAGTCAAAGATCAATCACTACAGCAGAAGTTTGAAAGAACTTATCTCATTGGATAAGAATATGAATGGGGCAGGAATAACTTCAGAGTTAAAATCCCATAGCTCCTTACCTATACGGATTCGTAACTTGGATCCCCTCCCATGGCAGCATGGGAGCTCTCTCTCTCTCTCTTTCTCTCTCTGCCTAATAAATTGCACTCCGCTGAACTCTTTGGGTCCATGATATTTATTCGAATGGTAAGCTCATCAGGCCTTCAGGGCCATTTTCCCCATTCCTGGGGTAAGAGAGGCCAAGGAGCTGGGCACATCAGAGTGGGGAACTGGGGAAATCTTTGAGATACCCCCGCTCCCTCCCTGGGTGACATTATTGTAACATTATAACATTATTATAACTAGCACATATTGTGTTCTTGATTTCATGGTTATGAGAATAGAATTAGGAAAATCTTGGTTTGCTATCAAGGGAAGATATATATATATATATATTTATATGTACCCTTTCCATATGTGTATCCACATGATGGATGGGTTTTGTGATATGTTCTGCTATAAACCTTTTAAAGAAGCCATGATAATCTCTCAAACTCTCAGAATGTTAATGTGAACTTGGGAATTATGGCAAGAATTTATTTTTTTCCTCATAACATGTATCACCATCTAACATAATTTACTTTCAAAATTATATTGATTGTTTATCATCAGTCTCTCCACAACTAAGATAAACAGTCAGGAAATCTGGATATGTATCTGCTTTGTTCACTGACATCCAAGTTTCAAATGCCAGAAACAGAATCTGGCACATAATAAGCACTCAGTAAATATTTACTGCATGCACAAGAAAGCCAATTGGTGACAGAAAGAGGAAAATAGATTCAAATAGAAATAGACATACAGAGATAGCTGAGGCACTGTAAATGGGGAGATATATCATCCGTATTCTTAATGTTCTGTTGCTTATGCAAGCCTTAGATTTGAAAATAATTCTGTTCCCCAGCCAAGTAAAAGTTCCTCCTCACTGACGTTGTTACAGTCAGAGTCTCTTAGACCCAGGCACATCCTTACTTCTACCATGCACTGCCTGAAAAAACCTGTTCCTGAGATCAACAGTGACTAGCAAAAACACAAACAAAAAATATCCTATACTATGAAACAAAGCATCTACAAAATGCATTTCAAAATCATTTTGCCTCTCAATATACCATGGGCTTTTTAATATCTATAACTGAGTAGTAGTCATATAAGAGACTTGATTATTAAATCCATTCATTAATATTTATCAATTATAAAAGCATTTTAAAGTAGACTGGCATAAAGATAGCTAGTTGCAAGATTCAGAATAAATAATTCTTAGAGTAAACTTATTTTTATTTAAAAAAGCAAACTCAGGGGCTGCTATATATGGTGTTTCTTTTGAAGCCAGAGCTGAAATATGAAAGTAAACCAATTGATTAAAACTTCTTCAAGCTTTAAATATATGTACTATGTTTATACCCTTTTGTTCTTCATGTCCTTATGTAATTTAACATATCTATAAGGTCAGATATATTTTTTGCTTATTAATTGAATAACCTTGAATAATTAGCTCTCTACTCAAGAATGGGTGTTTTTTCCCCTTTTTCCTTTGAACAGCTTCACATTACGGTGTTTAGAATTTGCAGTAAGATTTCGGGGTAGTTCTTACTTTGAATCTCAAGTATTGAGAGAAAGCTAACTTTGTGGACTACAATTTGTCACATCAAATTTAATCCATTTAATATTCCAAAAAAGGCTCTTAAAATTTCTAACTTCTTAAGAACCTGCAGTTCTTAAACTGCTTATGTTATGGTGTATTTTTCCTTTTCTCATATGTAATGATAACTTTTCATTCCTGCAATCCTGCTCTTCTTGAATATACAGATGATCCAAATGGTAATGAAGTGATTGAGTGCTTACCTTTGTGGGGTGCATTAGCTCTTTCAGACCACTTATGTCCATTTAGTAAATTGCTACTCCAGTGCATTAAGTGGAACTCCAGTAGCCTAAAATTGTTAATGCACTTAATAATTTGGCACTTGTAATTGCCAGTGATGGTGGTACATTTGCTTTCAGATTCTCATAGTAATGATTATGAAAAAAGAATTTGTGCCCAAAGAATTACATGGTTGGCCATTAGAATTATATAGGCTCTTTAAAATGTATAATAAACCCCTTTGCCATCTAATATTAAATAATGGATACTTCAGAACATGCTGCCAAAGATTTTTTTTCTTCTCAAAATGCAGAATTTGTTCCTCCATGCAGTAAAAGAAGCCGCATGCCTATCCTCCAGTATTTCAGTGCTATACTTTCATTTTGTCCTTATAATTAACTGCATCGCCACTGGAAAAAACCTCATGTTAAAGTAAAATAATATATGTTATGGAGAGAAACAGAAATGCCAGGATACAACATTTCAGTTATGTAGCATGAAAGAGTTCTGGACATGTAATTGGCAGCATGATGACTATAGTTAATAATACTGTGTATACCTGAAAATTGCTAAGAGGGTAGATCCTGAATCTCAACACACACACACAAAGGTGATGAATAGGTTAATTAGCTTGATAGTGGCAATTGTTTCACAATGTATATGTATATCAAAAAGTCACACTGTTCACCTTAAATATATACAATTTTTATTTGTCAATTGTAAGTCATTAAAGGTTAGAGGGAAATGATATCACAGAATGACAGCGAATGTGGCAGATCCTTCCGACAGCTGAAAGACTATACTTTCCCGTCTACAATGCAGAATCCCACATTTAAAATGCTACAGGGATTTCTTTTCTTGTAAGCATAAATTTTTTTGTATAAAAAAACAATGGTTAGTTTTTATCCAAATTGAAGGCATAATTGCATATTTCTAATTTTCTATGTTGCACAAAATGACTACTCAGTTATTAAAGGCAACCATGGGTAACAAGTAATTAGTTTTAGCCAACAGACTTCCTTTATGGCTCATTTAAAGCTACCCATTATCTCTCACTCCAGTGTGGCTCACCTTTGTCAATGTAACAATCAGAGAAGCAGCATCTTTAAGATGATGCACTTTCCAAAACATAAGCAAATGTTACGGAAGATCTAATTCACCCTCCATGTTTCAATTCTAAAAGTTCAGCAGAATTCACCATGTGTTTTCAGGCTTCTTAATTTCTTGGTATTCACTTCTTAATTAGTTGGTGGGAGGTAAACCAAGCTCTATAATCCTGAGAGGAATCCATGTAAGGGCAGTGTTTAATTGGAGGTTTAAAATCATTTGGAAATTGTTGTTACCCTTAAATATATGGTGTCTCTCCATCAGGCTGGTGTCATTAAATGTAGCTGATATAGATCATGAGTCAGCTTTTAAGCCAGAAAATGAAACTACTTTGTTTATGATTTGCTTCTGTAAAATTTCTGCTGTACTCTGTGAAGAGTTTAGTCTCAGTCAAGTATAAACATAAAATGGCTTTATTTTACCTGTAACTCTTACCCACTCTGTTCTGTTACCATTATTTTTGCTGAGTATCAAAATCACTTTTGAATATTTTAGTCTGATTCCATGACTTGATATTCACCTTGGGTTATTACAACCATGTGATTAGTTACCGAGATTCTATCCTACAGACTTAAAAATGAAGATTCATGTTTACTTAATGTTCTTCCCCTTCCCCCTATTCAGGCTCAGTAAACTTGTAGGGAATGTAAACTTGGTCTGTTTCTCTGAAACCGGCCTTTCCACTGCCCTTGCTCTCAGGTGGTGGAACCAAAAGGAAGAGGGAAAGATGACTGTTTTTTAATGCCTGTGGCAATATATCTGATTCCTATGATCAGTCACACATAACACAAACAGCCACACAATAGAGATGATAAAGTTGTGGTCCTTTCTATGTTGGTCATCACCTTGAGACAGTCAAGTATAAAGGGGTCCATGGGGAACCTTCCACGGACCTGCGCACTGGGAGAACGGGGTGGAGCTCTGGGAAGTTTGCGCCCTTTGCAGTGGGGAGGAGCCTGGCCGCTCCTGTTTCAGGATGGGAGCTGAGGATTCAATCTGTGAGATGAGGGCCTGTTAACAGGAACCCCTCTCTGGCTTGCTGTTTTTTCCGTTTTTCTTTGCAACCAGTAAATTCCGTTTCTTCCACCCTTCTCTGTGTCCGTGAGCCTAATCTTTCCTGGTTGTGGGACAAAAACCCAGCTTTTAGCTGAAGTATGGAGGAAGTCATCCTACAACAATCTCTTGTGTAGTTTATAGGAACAATAAGAAAGGCAAAAGTTTCATTGAGAAGACGCTTCATTTTAAACAGTCTCTCTAGGCATGGGGAATTTATTCTGGCTTGGGCTACATCTTTCAGTAGGGGGCTTTACTCTGCATTCCTCTGTGTGGATCCTCTTGCTCGATGTTGCAGTAAGTGAGGCACACTGCCTCTAGAAACTTCACCAACTTCTTATGTCCCAGATCTGGGGAGCTAGAAACACCAGAGATCTGTCTTCACTACCTTTCAGGAACCTACAGTGGAGAGATGGTCTTCAGTCAGTCTCACAGTATTACTAAGTTATCCTGGCTGAAATGGCACCTTACAGCCCTCAGGTGTGTGCTGCTCTGGTTGACCGGATGCTCCTGAACTTTTTAAGTATTCACTCAAACTATTTTGTTTGTTTGTTTTTTAAGAGACAGAGTTTTCTCTGTCCCCTGGCTGGAGTGCAATGGCCCAATTGTGGCTCACTGCAGCCTCAAACTCCTGGACCGAAGCAATTCTCTCATCTCAGCCTCTCTAATTCCTGAATTACAGATACCAACCATGTACCTGGCCCTATTTATATGTCCACAAGAGCTGTGGACAATACCTTCATGTTATGGTTCTCAAACTATGATGTTCATGTTTCACTTAGGGAGCTTTTAAAAATACAGATGATGGTTTATTTTAAGAATATGTACTGAGCTAAGGACAATTTATAAATATGGGCCTCACTTGGATAAACATACAGTGAAAAACAAAAAACTTGAAAATACAGACTGCCTCAAACAGACCTCCTACTTCAGTTGTGATTCCAATGTGGCTTAGCAGAAATCTGTGGGGTTCTATCATCTATGAGACAGCATGTCTGCACATGGCTTTTATTCTGAGACATTATGAACTACTTTTTCTTTACCATCAATATTTTCCCCAACTTCTGGTTTTTAGAATACTTGCTTCTTATATTTTTTAGAATGCCTGCTCTAGAGTATCCCTTTTTCTACAATAGAAAACAACTAATTGTAAACTCAGCCCCATCAGAAGCTAATATTAGACCAAAGGATTTAAGGAAACCTGTCCCAAAATTTTGGGGCTTAGCCCCAAGTTAACATTCTTGGCATTTGGATCTTTGTTTTGCTGTAATTTAGTGAAATTTAATTTAATAACCAATTAATTAGTAAATGCTTTGTGCTTGACACTGTTTATGTCCCAGGAATAAATTTGAATAAGGGATTCATAGTGTGAGAGAGAAGACCAAAGAATACTTATAAACAAATTAGGTAGTTACAGTATATTTTGGGAAAACTGAGGGAGCCAAAACTAACTCAACTGAGAAGGTGTATCATGGAAGAGGGAGTACATAAATTGGGTCTGATAGGGTGATTAAATTTTGAGTTGCTAGATTCAACTTTGACTCCCTCAATAATAGTTGTCTCCCCCAATGCCCACTCATCTCAGAGGACAGGAAGAATTCTAGGGCTTTATTTTTCTAATATTGAATGACAGCAAGACAAAATAATATAAGCCATGCTAATAAATGATGAGGGAACAAGCCCAAGTGAACATAAAATCATAAATTTTAGTGGAAAACAGCAAAAGATAGCTCATTGTAAAACTAGAACTTAAGAAAACACTGAGTAAAGTATGCATGAGGCCATTTTGTGCAGAAATAAAAGAAGATATCTTGGAAAGGAAGATGTCATGATCAAAATTATATTGTCAGAGAACAAAGGATATATTAATAAAATCAGTAATGCAAAGGGATGGGAAGAAGAATGTATTGGTAGAATTTACTGACTGATCAGATTCTAAAAAGATAATGAAACAAAGAAAGATAGGAGTTGGATTCTAAAATTTTGGATGTTTTCTCTGGAAATATAGATTGGAGAAACGTTTAAAGATAAAGACAACTGACTTCTCTATTTAGAAGTCAATTAGAGTTGTAAATGATGTTGTAAATGATGATAAATATATCTCTAATTTTTTTAATGTCTGAAATGTGAGAGCTTACCTGAAAATAGCCCCTGTCATCCATCTTCTAAAACAAAATGTGGTGCACAGGAGAAGAGAGATGTGTGTAATAATCAACACACCTCTTATAAATTTTAATATCATTTTTATATTTAAAAATCCTATTAAAAATCAATTCTAGCTTTCAATCCTAGCATAATTGTTTGAGAGATATCTGATGTCTAATTAATTCTATACATGTGTGATTCTTGCTTTTTATTTTTTTCTGTTCCCCCATTAGGGAAGAAAGAAAGAGAAAAGATGAATTTTTAGGTAATTTTCATTACTAGTTTGATACAAATGAATGCTTTTTTCTCTCTCTTTATTTATCATATAGATAAATACACCTTTTTAAATTTATTTCCTTAGCTGTTCTTAAACCTATGAAGAGCAAATAATCTTACCACATCCTACAATTCCAATGCTTTCCTTCTCCCTGTCTTTATTTTTACTTATTATTTATAGTACTTGTCACAATTCAATGTATAATGAAGTTTTTGTACGTTTGTTTGTTTGTGGTGGCAGTGGTGGTGGTTGTGTTTATACGTCTGTTAGAACATAAGCTACATAAATGTAGTTATTTTTGTCTTTTATGCTGTTGTGTTCTTAATATGTAGAACAATGCCTGGCTCATAGATGACACTGATTTGTTGTAGTTCTTATTATCAAATGAATAGGGAGGCAGATACATTTATGAACCCATCACCTTAAAAAAGCCCATCACATTTGTGAATAGAAACATTTTATTACAACTTAGAGACTGATTAAACAAAAATGAAACAACTTTGACTATAATATCACTATGAAAGTTGTCACTTTACAGAATCATTCAATGTGCAGAAATTTCTATAGATTAGGGATAGAATATGGTTGAAATAAAATACAGGTAGTCCTCTAAATCCAGTGATTTTATTTCTAGGTTATTCTTCTTTTATGCTTGCAACACAGCTCTGGAAGGTTTGCTTGCAATAGCTAATCAGATAAGTACTAATTTACTTGAGCATAAAGAAAGTCGGACTTGTAATAGCTTCTTTAGAAATGGGCATATTTACCCAAAGACTCTTAAATATAGTTTGTTTCTCAATTGACTGCATAGATCACAGATGTTGATAAGCCCCAGGTAGTAAATAACTTTTTAAAAATTAAATTTAGGTTTTAGGTCAGAGCTAACCTCACAAAAGACAGTTTGCTTATGTTATACCTCCAGAATTTTTAATTCACTTGCTTTATAGCTGTAACTAATAATTTTGCAAAATATCAGATCTAAGAGAAGTGAGGGCTCTGAGCAATTGACCTTGACAGAGCCTCACAGCATCCTTTCTCTAGAGTGTCTGCATTCCCTCCATTCACGATCACCGTATTTTGGTAACTGTAGCAGTTTCACAAAACAAAGGGATACTGGGTTCATGCACTAAGAGTATTTTGTAGAGATAGACTATTATCTTATTTTAAAGGTGATTCTCCTTAATTTTTCAATGCAAAACCAAGAGTGGAACCAATATTCACAAATACTGGGTGGGATATATTTAAGAAACATTTACTGAGAACTGAATAGAGCTACTGCAAGTATGCATGTAAATATTTCATTCAAGATTTATTACTGTTTCCCACCAAGAAGACTGAGACTAGATTGCCTTAAATATAAAAAAGCAAAAGCTCACTTAAATTGATGGTATTAACTTGAGAATGGGCAGTGTCATACATCTTGTTCACATTGCATTCCCAGTTCTAAGCAGTGTGCGTAGCTTGTAATAGCATACTATATAGTTCTGTGGAATTCATGCATGCTTGAAGAAATGAATTCAGAAGTAAAAAGAAAGCAGAATAGTCTAATTCTAGGAAGACTGAGTTGTAAGGCCTATTTCTAGTTAGTACAGGCAAACCCATCTGCCTTTCCCTCAATACTAAGCACCTAACCAACTCACAGTTAAAAAGAATATAAATCCAAATGTAGAAAAACAAACACAAAAACAAATCAGAGACATTGGACGCAACAAATATTATAATTTAAACTGTTTTTAAAAGTTCTAAATATTCTTATGCCAGCAGATATTTCCTAGAACAAATTATTCCTTTCTAACAGAACACATTATATTTCATATGGGACACTGCTGTTATACTATCAAGTTTCAAAATTGATATTTTTCTAAGCTTATTCTTTGGGACAGAAAATAAATTTATTGAAGGAATTAGCAGTAGCAGTACTAGGAAATTTTTTCAGAAGAGGCATGACTTTCTTCTTTGTGTATTCATTATAAATATAAACATTAATCCTGTTTCTTTGACTTACTTATATGAATTCTGCCTTTATGAAGTTTATCTCTACTCAGTTTCAACGTAGAATTAACAGTCTAGAGATTCCTTCTTGATCTATATAGCCAAGTAGAAACAGTCATAGTACTTCTTAACAAACTCTTGTCCATGAGTGAAGGGGAAATTACAGATAGATTTTCCTTACAACTAAATCATGTCATTTCTTTAGCAATATCAGTACACTTGCACTTAAACCTCTTAGTCAGACCAAGTACTCAGTGTGTCAGAAAAGTCTTTTATATATTTTTGATATCAAAAAATTTCATATTATTACCATGAAAATTTAAGTTCTTCTCTTGAGCCTGCGTTCAGTGCTAAGGATGAATGAAGGAGACTATTGAAGTTTAAACACCATGTCTTCCTTGTACTCAACGTGACTCTGAATCCAAAATGCAAAGTGTCACAAGGGATCTGAATTTGGCTTATTCATGTGAAGACTGCTGTGTACAAATAACACTAAAATAATCGAAGTGGCTGCAGTTACATGAACCTTAGTTTATGTTGATACATTACAGATAATTTCAAACTAGGATGAACATGATCAAATTTTGATGAGAATGTAAATCTTTTTCAATATTTTATCCTTTAAACTTCTATATGACGTACAGATTCATGATTCCTTGTCAAAAGATTAGTTTAGCTTCTGAAAGATCATCCCCATAACATTTATTCTAAATTATAAGATGTTTGGGAGAAATATGCTCTCTCTATATATATGTGTGTGTGTGCTTATTTATCTGTGTATCTACACATAAAACAATTGTGTGTGCATATATATTCATATACACATACATATATGTATATGTATAAACATGTATTCATAATTTTATGCATGTGTGTCTGTAATTATAAATAATTCGAATTATTGGCATTTCTTATTTTTGCATTAAATAGCTTTGTCAGTCTTCCCAACATCTTTAAGAATATCCCGAATATGTTCTCCATATATTATGCCTTTAAATTAAAAAATTAAACTATCACACCATTAATACATTAATTCACTTTATATCTACAAATATTATTGGGATTATGAGACAGTGTATTATAGTGATGAACGTTAAAAGACCCTGGTTTTAGTTCTAGGTGTGTTATGTTATGGGGCCTGAGAGGGTCAATTATAAAATCTCTGCACTCCAGCTTACTTATCCTTAGAATGAGTATTCTATTATTTATTCTGACTGTCTCACAGAACATTTAGGAATATCGCATTAAGGTTTTATTAGATAATTTCAAGACAGTTAATTCCTATAAGCATTAATTATATTAAATATTATAATAAAACAAATGATACAACAGGAACAATAAAGTCTTTATTCTATACATTCTGATGTACAAATTTTAATGATTTTTTGAATTTTTTCTGTATACATACATTGTTATCAGTTTTGTTTCCTACATATTTAGTTTAATTCAACAAATATTAATTGAGCACCTGATATATGCCAGTTTTTGGAATTGCATGAAAGGGAACATAAAACTAATAAGAAATAATGCCTGCTCTTAAGGAGCTTACAGTCTCCATTAAGGAAATAAGTCAAGGACCTAATAGTTATGATATAAAGCAAAATATCATAAAGAGGTGCCAAAACATGTTACGGAGTTCAAGAAAGTTATCAGAATAATAGTGAGTATTTGACATGAATGTGCAAGAATGAGTAGGACTCCTACCTCAAGACCATAAGCTAGAAATCACTTAAGTCAAGTGGAATAGTAAGATAAAGATTGAAGAATTTAGGAAGTGTGAATATGTCCTAGGGAGAGATGCTTTTCAGTAAAATTGCAATGCATAGTAATCTGGCAAGATATATTATAAACATTTAAGAAAAATTGTGGGTACACACTTAGGAGTGTGTACCTTAGTCAGCATACAATACGTAGATACTAAGGATCCCTGAGCAGGGGACCAAAATATTTGAGGCTCCACATTCATGTAAAAAAGTACGACTATCTTTAGGAAGACAAATTTGACAGGGTTACGAAGATGAATCTCAGGTACAAGGTAATGACATGAGTTAATATGCTATTACAATGTCAAGAAAGGTAAAACTGCCTGAATTTCTGTGAAAGAATGAAATTTTAGAAGGGTTAGATTTGACAGAATAAGGAAGCAATACTGATTAAATTCTGGATACAACAAATGGAGGCAAATATGATTCTATGGGTTTTGAATATACTTGAACATAGTTGATTGGAAGAATGGGAGCATAATACTGACCAAATTAACCAAGATAGAGAATTCAGAAGAATTTCATAATTTAAGAGAAAAAATGTGTTTTAGGGATGAAGAGGAAGCTGATTTCTGATTTGGACTGTAGAGTATATGATTCATCATAAATTTGAAATCTATATAACAAATATAGTCTGGGAGATTGAAGTCACTTTGGATATCATCCATTGAGCTGTAGCTCTTATAATGGGTAGGATGAACGTAGACCTATGGAAAACAACTACTGTTAAAGATAAAAGAAGAAATAGGTAGTATGTGAAGCAATGGATAGTACTCAAAACAATTAGGAGAAACCAGAAAACACAGCAACACCAACATGTTTGAATTTCAAAATTAAAAATTCTTATGAACAGTAGCAGAAAGAATAAAATGACTGAAGAAAATGAATCTTCGGGAAAATCTTTGGACTTGGCTTTTAAGGGATCAATAGAGAGGAAATACAGTCATTTATCGTCATTTAACAAATACTTGAAACCCTCCTATGAATTTTTTTAAAGGTAAGCAAAACAAGCCTATTTCCTCTGGCTTCCTAGAGCTCACAGTGTAATAAGCTGATAATTAACGGACAATAATAAAATACACAAATATTCATTTAAAATTTTGAGGAATGTTCTAAGGGAAAGGATAAATAATAGAAAAAAAAGTACTTGGCCTAAATGATAAAGAAAGGACTTTAAGAGGATTGCATGCATAAGCTGAGACCAGGAACGAACTGGAAGAAGGAAGAGGGGGTTAGAGCATTAGAGACAAAACAGAAGCAGACACAACCCTGAGTGTGGAGGTGGCACTGGGGAAACTAAAAAAAAAAAAAAAAAAAAAAAAAAAAACTTCTGAAGCAATGAAATTCTGAGTGAGGATGGTAGGATAATCATTCATTTCTTTATTTAAATCTGATGACAGATTATATTATGTGGTATGTCCTGGGAATACCAATGTCCAATGTCCATCAAATGGGATAGAAGGCTGGATTGGTGAGAAGGAACTAGGTCATCCAGGTTTTATGTCCTACTTTAAGGAATTCTGTCTGTTTTTGGTGGTCAATGGGAAACTATTAAAAGGCTTTAAGAAGGAGAATGCGTATAGTATTTGCATTTTAAGACAATCACGTAAGCTATAACGTAGAGAATGACTGGAGATGGCGGGATTGGATGTAAAGATCTACAAGAAGTTATTGCAGTATCCTAGCAAGAGTACATGGCAACCTAGTCTAGGATAGTGACATTTGAGATGACAAAAAGATTTGAAATATATTCCGGAGGCAAAACAAATAGATGTGGTGATTGATTGAATAGAGGAATGAAGAATGTGGAGGTATCAAGGTTGATTCCCAGGTTTCTGGCTTAAATTGTCGTGACTGTTGCTGTCATTCTAGACAAGAAGAGTACTGGAGAAGCATAGGGTATTAATACACCAGTGAGAAATACAAATTTTGACATTTTTATTCAACAATGATAATGAAACTATCAATTTAGCTGCACAATCTTAGTCCCATTTCTGACCGATAATAAGCATGGTCCAATGTTTTGCCGAAAGTAGCAGGTTTGTCCATGGAGTTTATCTCTCCATGCACAGCTAATTAGGATCAGGTTTGAATCTACACCACTGGCCTCATTACCACATACCCAAATCAACAGAGCTAACTAGGCCAGAGAGATGAAAAGAAATGCACTCACTGTGATGGAGATTACTTTCATATGCAGTGCACTATTTTCCAGAACAAATAAATACAGTTGAGAGACTATAAATGAGATCAACAAATAATTAGAGTACTGAAAAGAAGAGATCAGAGTGGGAAAATAGTCTCAAACCACATGCCCATTATATTCTAACACAGAAATTCTGCATGTTTCTTCCAGTATTTAAACTTGTCATTTTTACCAATCATTCATGCACATATTACAGTTTTCATGAACTCAAAATCAAGATTGTTTTTTTTCTTCCAACTAATATTCCCAACTTAAACTTTGAATTAAGTATGCTTCACCGAGTAGAGCATATTTGGACTCTTCAGCTCACTTGATTTCCTCTGCCAATGTGCACCATTAAGTGATATTTGCCTTTGGTAAGTATCCTGTTTTCAGTATCCCAGCACATCGCTAGGACTTCACTAGGCAGACTTGTGGTTCTCCTTACTGTATGATACTTCCATATAGAATGCCTAAAGCTTTATTTTCTAGGCCAAATCTAGAAAAGATCCACTTTTGAAATATAAAAACCTCAAATAAAACCTTTCCTTGCACTGAACCATTTTCTTCCTTTTCTCTCATCAGGTGTTTTCTTTGTTCTTTTTTTAAGACAACAAAATTGATGTATGTTCAATGTAAAAAAAAAAAAAATGCCCAGAAAGAAAACAGTAAATGAATAAAAAATGAAACTGCTTAGCTATATCTACGAGACAGGAAGAATCCTAGCAGTTTGGGGCATACATATTTTTATAACTATATCAGATGACATAAAACTTTATGTATTTTTTTAGCCAAACAATATCTAGTGGACATATTTGTATATTAATCCATATGCCCTATGTTAAGTTTGAGCCCATTGTCTTAAACAGATTCTTGCTTCTCTCTTCTGCAAATGAATCATTGTCTTAGTTTTGTTCTTTCATAACTAGTGTTTGAAACAAGGGTTTCAATGCAGTATTTTACCTGCATGGTGATGCCAGTCAATTCTAAGAAACATATGAGGAAGTGAGAAAGGGAAGTTAAGGCAACCAACAGAGGATTGCTCTTAATCCAGGGACCTTGGTGAGTAATAAATTTGGTCCCACTGGAGAACTCTGGGTGTCTATAAAACAGGCTCCTCAGAGCTATTCTCCCTCATGGATGGAAAGCTGAGGAGTTGATCCAAGGCTGCTGGTGTGCAGGGTGGGGAAACAGGTTAGTGTCTGGTTGTGGTGGTGTTAAATATCTGACACTTTTGAATTACAATCATGGATAGGCCCTGGCTCGTGAAAAAATCTCTCATGTAATCAGCTGTCTTCAGGATGCACTGTTCTATTAAACCTGGAGTAGAATTAAGAACACAAATGCTTTATGTCATGCTCCCTTCTGATGGGCATTTATGGCTGTCTGATTTTTTACATGATATAATTCCTATTAGTGATATTAAAGAGTAATTCAAAAAAATCAAGGTTGTAAGTTGTGGGTATGTTTTGGGATAAAGAGATGCAACTTTCTTCTGTTTAAACGAATGTTTCTGTGGAATGTCAGATAATATATAATTAACTTTACATTTTAAATTCTAAATTTAGATTTAATACTTAAAATATCTTTTAACCACATTTATTTGATAATTTTACATATTTCATCATTGTTATGAAAAAAGCCAGTAATTTGAGCTAAAATAAATGTACCTAACATAATAGCAAGTCTAAAAATTTGTTTTATTTTCTATTTTAAGATAAGGTCAATGTTGATTTGAAAAGAACAATGAGGAGAAAATATTTAGTAGTTAAGACTAGACAAAGCATCCTTAAACTTTACATCAAAAAAGCACAATCTATAAAAGAAAAAAAATAAATTGAAGCTTATCAAAACGGAAAACTTTTTCTCTGCAAAATACCATGTGAAAAAAAATGGTAAGACAAGGTGCAGTCCAGGAGAAAATATTTGAAAGTCACATATATGACCGATGACTTTGATGTCAAATATAAAAAGAGCTCTCAAAACGAAATGATATGAAAATGCATTTATCAAACAGGCAAAGGACATGGTTAGACATTTCACAGAAGAGGATATTCAGGTGGCAAATGAAAAGATGTTCAACTTTATTAGCCTTTAGAAAATGCAAACTGAAGCCACAATGAGATATCACTACACACCTATCAGAATAGTTAAAACAAAAACAAAACAGTGACAATAACATATGTTGGTGAGAATGTACAGAAATTGGGTCACTCATATTATTGGCAGAAATGCAAAGTGAAATCCTCACTCTGGAAAGCAATTTGGCAGTCTCTTATACAACTAAACATGAACTACTATGTTGCATGCCATTACATTCCTGAACATTTATCTCAGAGTAATGGAAATCTAAGTTCACACAAAAATGTGTACAGGATTCTTCATAGCAGCTTTATTTATAATAGCCCTGCACTGGAAACAATCCAGATGTCCTTTAATGGATAAATGGTTCCAAAAATGTATGTGCATACTACACAATATTACTCAGCAATAAAAAGGCACAATCTATTGATACATACCACAACTTGGATAAATCTCCAGGAAATTAGGCTGAAAAAAGCAACTCCCCAATATTTATGTATCATATGATACCATTTATGTAACATTCCTTAAGTGACAAAACTGTAGGAATGGAGAACAGACTAATTGTTGCCAGTAGTATAGGATTGGCTGGCCTAAGGGAGATGTATTGTCAAAAGGCAGCACTAAAGGGATCCTTGTGGTGATTGAACTGTTGTATGTTGTCTATGGTGATGGATACAAGAACCTAGAGATGTGTTTAAAATACATAGAATTAAATACACACATACGTACAAGCACAAATAAAATAGGGAACAGTATTAGTGGACTGTATCAATGTCAATGTGTTTATGATATTGTACCACAGTTTTAAAGGTTATCATTGAGTGAAAATGGGTAAACTGTGTATGAAACCTTTGTATTATCTCTTACAACTGCCTGTAAATCTAATTATGTCAAAATAAAAGGCTAAATGTTTACAAATTAATATTTCTCTCTAGAATATATGTACATATATAAATATTAATGGTTAACTTTTAAGAATGCCAAACTTGTGCTTATTCACTAACAATGTCTAATTTTTCTTATATTCTAAAATAAGCATAATTATTCAAAATTGTTTATATTAGAAAGTAATACCAGAGGACTTACTTCATTTGAGAGCTAATATAATTTATGTCAGTTAAATAAGAATATTAAAATATTTGAATCATTAAAGTATTGTAGAAAATTCTTACTTGTCTGTCCTCAAGATAAAACAAGATTAAAAAAAAACACAAGGGTTATTCATGAAAAAAATTAAAAATTATTTAAGAAGATAGATTACTAAATTAAGCCATTATTTTGAAAAAAATATTTCTTTGCTAAATATTATACCTGATATGCATTACATCATTTAATCATCATGATATTATGAGATAGGTACTATTACTGCTGCCCCCCCCTTTTTTTTTATAGGTGAGTAAACACTTATGTAGCACTTCTTATTTACTAGTAATGTTATAAGTGTTTTATTTATACTAGCTCATAAATTAGGCAATATACTACCCGCTATTACACATGAAGGAATTGAGGGAAATTGTATAAGGAAGAAACCAGGTAGTCTGGCTCCAGGCCACTCTATGGTGTATCCAGGGAACACTGAGGAACAGAGAATTTAAACCATCTACATAAGGTCACACAGCTACTAATGGTAAAATTAGAATTTGAATGTATGTTCTTTCCACTACACCAATGTTTACCAAATTATGTTGTTTTGATCACATGCATCAGAATTATTTAAGCAGCTTGTTTAAAACCCAGTCCCCATCTCTATTGAATCTAAACCTCTGGTGCCAAAACCTTGGAATTTGAATTGTCAACAACTATCCTAGGAGATTTTGATTAACATTAAAATCTGCATCTGGCTGCATTCTAATACACAAAACAGGTTTACTGTGAGGCTCAAATAAAATATCTGGAATAATTATAAGTGATGCCATATTTTATCAACTTTAATGTTTATTTTTATTTTTTCGAGACAGAGTTTTTGCTCTGTTGCCCAGGCTGGAGTGCAATGGTGCGATCTTGGCTAACTACAACCTCCGCCTCTTAGGTTCAAGCAATTCTCCTGCCTCATGTCCTGAGTAGCTGGGATTACAGGCACCTGCCACCACACCCAGCTAATTTTTGTATTTTTAGTAGAGACAGGGTTTCACCATGTTGGCCAGGCTGGTCTTGAACTCCTGACCTCAGGTGATCCACCTACCTCAGCCTTCCAAAGTCCTGGGATTACAGGCGAGAGCCACCACACCTGGCCAGTTAATGTTTAATTTTTTAAAAAACATTTTAACATCTCTGAAATAGGACTGACTGTTAAAACTGGTGTTTCTTATAATCACAATAAAAACAGATTTTTTTCCTTCTTCATGCTATGTTAAATGGTGCTGCCTTAGATTTGTTGATGTATGCGGGTTTACTGGATATTAAAATACAAAAGAGATTGCTTCTTAAGCAATATTTTTTTTCCTCCTGGGTCACATGTGAAAGGGTGCCCTTCTACATGCTCTGAGAGTCAGGGTTCTGGAAAAAAAATCTTAAGTCTTCCATAATGTGTAGAGTCACATATACTATGCATAAATCACTAACCCATGAACAGATAAAATAATGAGTTTGAGAACAATTTGAAAATGATAAATCATTATGTAAATGCTGTGTGTATGAATGTAAGTGTAAGCATGGGCTCGAAGTAGGATTATTAGAGAAAGTAGAAATAACTTGATAATGCTCATTTTCAAACTTGGCATATGTGCACTGAAACAGACATCATGATTTTCAACATTCTTCTTTTTCTTTCTCTAATAATAGGAAGGATATCAAAAATGAGTTAGTGCTCCAATGCTTGCTGTGCTCTAGGAAATTATTTAAATGCTTTTCTCAGATTATCTCATATAACCATCCCATCAATCCTATGAAATACCATATTATTACTGTTGCTGTTATCCCTATTTTACAGGAGAAAAAAAACCTCAGTTGTAGGAACATTAAATAAGTTGAATAAAATGACTTAATGAGAAAGTGCTAGAGTAAGAGTGTTAGCAGAAGCACTTGGAGGCAGGAACTTCCTTGTTGAAATACGTCTTAAAGTAAAAGTTACTCTAAACTAACCTACATAATGTCACTTCACATAACACAGGAAGAAGAAAGTAGGCAGAGAAGCCAAGTTGTAAATAGTCACTGAAAAGGAAAGCAAGAAGAACATGTGGCAAAATATTTGCAAATGTGTTTATTGCAACCCCTTTTCAAATTTACTTGATTTGAATACTTTATTTTCACTTTCTAGATTTTATGTCGCTACCAAATGCATTTGACTATGAAATTTTCCTTTCGTCTCTCTCATACTGATGTGAGCACTCATTTAAATAATTTCATTTTAAACTACATTATCCATACCTACTCATATTGTCCCCATCTCTGTGACCTCATTGTCTATATTTCTGTTTTATAAACTCTACCACTCTGCTCTGAGCCACTGCATGTATCTGACAGCTAGACATTCTTCTCATTCTATCTACATGTTCAGTATTGGGTATGCAATCTGAACCTATGCTCAGAGAAATTATAAAATAAGTGTAGTCTTTCAAGTCCTATACATCTTCTTTTAGCGTGCTTTTCCATCTTCCTAGTCTTTTCTGGTAAGTTTTTTCAGCCTATTATTCTAGTTATTGGAAGATTTTGATCTGATAAAATGTACTCCATAATATTAGGAACTAATATCTTTCTCTTATGAAAGTATTTGTAGTTTAAAGGAAGATTGAATGAAAAAAAATAGTGCTAAGGAGGAAGGAATGGATAACTGAGTGAGAAATTGTAGAATAATTGGATCATATTCTATAGTGGGTGATTGATTCAGAATGGATACCCCTCCAGTGCCCCCAGATGCAACTGCATTGGAAAAGCTTTTTGGATACATTCAAAATCTCAGTCTTGTACATGATATTGTCAAAATCTGAAAAAAAGAATGATGTATGTTTATGTCATTAAAAATTACAATATACATTGTAGTACTTATTTTTCATTTACTTAATTATTATTTGGCTGGCATATGTTAGCACCATACCATCCTTATATTTTGGACTCATTGGCCTGTTGAATTGTGTTAGTTTTGCAAACTAAAACATGTAATTCAAAGCAGAAACAAGTTAAAATAATAAAAATTAAGAGTCCTCTCTATTCAATGCTGTTTCCAATTTTGAAAATTAATTTGTTTCTTATTATTTTGTTCCATTTGTAAGAATGTAGTTTTTGCTACATAAATTATTACCCCCAAATAGTCTTAATTTTAAAATTTTGTTTTACAATTCAAATTATCATACAACTCTGAAAAATATTTGCATGTCTAAATATGTTACACTTCAGTTTTAGATTCCAAGTAATACATTCTGCAACAAAGTCTAGAAAGGAACTAAGAGTTTGAATTTAGCTGGAGCTTATATGATCCTACTGATATAAAATGAAGCATAATATTCTATAATTAGTACATTTTAGTTATCTAGATTTCCTAAAATATTATTCTCATGTATAATTCTGATATCTAACATAAAATATGCAGTATTTATCTAATTTTACTTAGTTTAAACATATAATGATATTGTTTGCAGAAACATTAACATTTGCTCTTTTATTAAGAAATACAATTGTTTTCTGTTAAAGTAAGAAGTGCTAGAAAATTCTGTTGCAAATGGTTTAAACTGTTGCTTCAGTTGGCTTCTCATTTTTCTCAATATACAGGAGATCTCTCCAGTCTATGAATTTTCATTGATTTCCTTAGTGAAAGATGAAGTTGCTGCTTATTTCTAGGTTCACTGAATAAGTTCTGGTCTAAATATGGCTCTAAATCGCAAATTATTTCAATAATCATTAATTCAGTAGTCTCCGTAGAAGCATGACTTACAATTTACCTAAGTTCAATAGAGGCTACTAAAGATGTAAAAGACACATCCTTGCAATGGAAGAGGTTACAGTTTCATTTGGGAAGCACATATGTAGACCACTAAAGACTACAGAAAATACAAATATAGGTAAGATCCTTAATTCAACTATTATACTAAAACAGCATATGAAAAATAAATAGTAATTAACACATAGTTAGAAAGCAGTTGGGAAGCTGACTTTTGAATACTGTTATGGTTCTGTTAATGTTAATTGTCACTGCATTTCCGAAATTTTGTAGATTTGTTTAGGGATATAATACCAAAAATAAAAACAAAATTATGCTAAAATGTCAGTAGGGAAACAATGATAATCAAGTTTATTTTCTGAACTCCCTTTATACTTCAGTTCACTTAATCATTGTCAAGCAATATTATTTGTTTCTCTAAGAAAACTCACGTTTAGCCAAGCGTCCCCATGAAATATGTGATTATGTTTCAGATATCAGATCTATCTTCCTGAATAACATTAGCACCATTAAGCCACAATTATTTCATATATCATTCAGAAACCTAGAGTTAATAAACTGATTTATAATTCTTAGATCACATCCATTCAGGAAGATTTTAGTGTTTGCTTACAATCTTATAAATGATCCCTTAGAAAGGATGTAAAAATCAGCACATATCTTAATGGGCTAATTGTGCTCACTGCAGTGTTGAGTCTATAAAAGATTTTCAGTAGTGAGAGAAATGATGGCATTTTCATCTTAAATTGCAAACATAATTGGTGTTCTAAATATCTTTTTGTTTCTACCTTAAGTGCTTATTGACAGCAGAAATTTCCCCAAAACACTAATAGAGTATTTAACATAATTTCATTTATTGAAAAAAAAAAAATCCAAGGGAAAATAACATACATCTATCTGAAACTAGCAGGAGGAAAATATCAAAAGGAAAATGTAATTAAATCTAAACTTCAAAATTTCAAATGTAACTAATATTCAATATAAATTTAACACAATGTATATTTGATTAAATGTACACATTTAAATATATTGATGAAACTAAAGAAAGAAAAATGATATCCTGGAAATCCAGGACAACAATTAAGAGCCATACAAAAACAAATTGAAACTAACAAGCTAATCCCTATTTTATAGAATTTCCCATTTTTTATTGAAAAATAAGAATACATTTTAGCTTAACTCATGGAAAATTAGTACAATTGAAATTAAATTCAATCCGTTGCAAATATTTCCTTGAGAAAACTATTTCAGTTTTTACCCAGAGTTTAACCTCTGGCCTACTAAACATTTTGAATTCCAGTTCCCTAATTTCAATATATTCAAAGTAGGTTCAGGGTAGTGATATCACCACTCGTAATTTATTAAGCTTTAATTTAATATATGTTAATAAAGTCATCCATATACAAATATATGGAATATTTCGCCCTCTCTAAGCCTTGCTTCTTTTTCTAAGCAGACATGAATATATGGATTGATTCAGAACTGACATAGTTGACGTTAAGATTTCAAGTCTTTAGTCTTTCTTTTTCTACGTAATAACAATATACATGTTTACTGATAAATATTATGGATATTCAGCAAAGAACATTTTGTATTAGATTTGAAAAAAGTTCTGATCATTCTGTGGTAGGTTTTCTCTTAAGCAGAAGTAGAAAATGCCAGACATTGCTTTTTAAAAATAAGCACTAAGAAAACTAATAAACTGATTAGTCACAAAGGGAACATTGTAGGAAAGGAAAGAGCTTGGGATTGAACCCTATGATTTTATTGTTTTCACAGAAAATGCAATAACTCCTCATTGACATCAACTACCCAGTTGCAAGAAGAGTGTACCTTCTGCTTTAGTGAGACACAGATGAAGCAATTAGCAATAAGTAGTCATCAACCAAGAAGCAAATTAATTTGGGGTAAAGTTTTTCCAGTTTCCATGTCTGTTGATTGGCCCTGATCTTTGAAAGGCACATTAAAAAAGAAAAGGTTTCTGGTAAATAATATGCATTCATAAGAATACTTGGAAATCACCCTATAAAAATCAGATTATTCCATCACCATCTTTCAAATCACTAATCAGAGCAAAGAAAATCAGTCATGAAAAACACCACAGCCAGGTTCATAGAGTCTTAATTACATAACTAAATGAATTAATTGTTCTTCAGGTTACACATTTTATTGACATATATGTTTATTATAAAGTCTTTAAAATAAAAATGCATGTTTGGTGAAAAGTTAATACAGTTGTAATTTGTATTTCATCATATTTTAAAATACAAAAGAATGGAATTATTTTTACTCTATTACATGATGTAACTGACTAGCTGGGTTGTAATTCTCAATATTATAATATCATAATTCATTGCCATGCCAAAGTCAATTCTGTGATATTTGTGAAATGAAATACCTTTAGTTTAGCCTATTGCATGACATTGTGGTATACCATGCATCTTTCAAATCTTTTAAAGAAAAGTTAATGGCAGGCCAAACTTGTGACAAAATATTGTCAATAACATGAAGGGGGAAACATTTTAAACACGTATATATAGCATACTGGGATTTGTGGTAGAACTGAAAAACAAGTAACAGGAAAAAGAAAAAAAAAGTGAATCTAGGTATGCATATCATGTATTTCAGAGAAGATGCAGATTTTTAAAATGGACAAAATAAAAGTTACATTATTTTTAAATACTGCATAGTCAATGAGCATTTGATGTAAATCTTACAAATATGGTTGGGTGTTTTTTCTCACTTTAGGGTTTGTTGAAAAGTAGTCATATTAGGCATTGTTTGGCACTTCTGGCAATGTTAGTGACTTTAGTGAATTTGATTATGTCTATGATGCATTTTATATATCACTACAAAGAAATGCTGCCAATTGCAATTAAAATAGGCCCAATTGCAGAGATGTGAGCATGTAGAGAGACAAGCATTCTTGAACTGATGAAATAGAATAATGCTTCTAATTAATTGGGATGAATTACTGGCAATAAGAGATTACATGGTATATTCATTCTTCCAGAACATTAAAAACTCCATTGCCTGGTTCCTTTCCTTAAAAGAACAAAAAATATTGGTATCAATTAGACTTTAAATATGTTATCAAAATGGAAAAGGAAAAATATGTTGGTGAGTTCAGTTCATAATAAATACAAAAAATATTAGGAAAAGGAAGGTAGTTGCTAAGGGTGTTTTAAAAGTTTCATTATTTTTACTAATATTAAAGAAGAGGCTACTTAACAAAATTTACATTTCACTGATCCCAATCTTTTTAAATTTCTACATTTTTATCCATTTACTTTCAATTAAAGCAACTGAACATAAGAGCTGAAGTGAAAAACGTTGATTCAAATTGTTTGTTGGTTTACATGAATAATCCAGAACCCACTTGAGATATACATTTTATTACCATCTCAATAAGTCTGATTGCTTCGCACTTCTGATTGCCCCTTTGTTCTTCACATTCATCTACAGCTTTTTAAAAAATTTAAGCAAAATTAATTTGTGAAGTACCAGCCAGTTCTCATCAACTTCTGAAGCATTGTATATTCTTAACTGTTTGAGAGGGTGGGAAAGATTTTAGTGTTTTATAAATGCTTAGTAGTAGGATTGAAACTTTTTCTTATAGTAGTTTCTTTGTGCATAATTATTTAGGGTAATAGGACATTTGACTCTTTACCTGAAAATGATATATGTATATTCAAATATTCTGAATATAGACTTTTTAAATTTATTTTTATGTTTTATTGCAAAAGCCTCACTGAAATCAACTTAAAGATCAGGGAAGAGGGCATTGAGTTAAGATTCTCCTTTTAGATCGAAAACATTTTCATTGCTATTATTGGGAATGAAAGTGAAGAAAATCAATTAAAAAGGGTGATCTACTGATAAGGGAAAGTGGAGAAAAGGGGCTAGTTGCCAAAAAATGGAAGTCAAGGTGAAGGGAAATTTTGTAAATAGTAAAATAAATGCTCCAGATATCGTTTACTTGAATCTCTTTGGTCTGATAAAGTACATAGGTAACAGTGAAACTCTGAAAAAATTTTAATATGCCTAATTCATTCAAATAAGTTATGAAACTCATTTGTTTATCATGTTTAATTTAAAATACTTGATTCAGATCAATTCCAACACTACCTAAATTCAAACAGGTCCCCTTTTGAACTGACTTAAAATAGACATTACATTCTAGGTTCATATATATTTCATATTTTACCTTCAAAGGTTTAACTGTTTTGTTGTTGTTGTTGTTGTTGTTTTGCATGTATTACAAATATAGGAGAGTGCATTAGGGAGTTCCTATTAAAATTTCTTTCTGCAGACATTAAGGTATGTGGAGCACTGAAGATTTATCCCATGGTAACCAATAAATTGTATAACTAATTTCATTTTAGTGATAAGTGAACATTGCTCAACAAACACACATACTGCTTGTCAAACCTTACCTGGAAAGAGGCTTTATTGAACATAGCTGTAAAATTATACTTTAAATTGAATTACTGAATTTGCACAAACATTTCTACAGAATTGTTTTAAAAAATCAAGCTTTGTCATTTTCTACTACATTTTGTTGTGCTTTTATATTAATATTTGCAAATGTTATAATTTAATACTTATATTCCAATTACTTGCATAATCAGCTTTTTTTAATCCTGGGGTGTTGAAAGAACATGTAATAGTAATACTCTTCTTAGACAAAAGTCTTTTTAAATGAAGTTAAAAGCTGAGATAATTTAAGGAAAAGGATCTTCAAATTTTCATAACCAACAGGTTTAAGTGAAATTTACAATGCATTGGAAAACTGGCTGGTTAAAGATATGATTTGTCCTCAGGTAGCTCAAAATCATTTTTACAGGTTTTTGTTTTTTTGTAAAAGTGTTTTTTAATCTTGGTAAAATAATAAAATAATATTTCACAATTTGCACAGAGTCTGACTATAGGGCAGAGGCATATTACCCTCAGAGTTTAGAATAAAGCCAGATTTTTCAGGCCCAGTTCCACTGTAGAGTTAGTATGCGCTGCAATCCCAAACATTTCCTTGTTCCCTCTAAAGCTAGGGCCAATTTCATTTCAAATAGAGGTTAGAGTAAAAAAAATCACTTCTGTGTTTTACCACCTTCTGCACTAAGTATTCTTAATAAACTTTTGCTCTGGTTGACCCATTTAAAAACCTGGAAGAAAAAAAGTGTTGCTCCATGTCTGGTCTCAATGGAAGTAATTTTCTAATGGACAATAAGCCGAAAGGCCATGGCTGTCTAGGAGGTTAAACAACAAATATCTTGTCTGCATGGGCTTACGCAGCAGCTTCGGTCCTTTTTTCTTCAGAAGCGGCTTTGTTGTCTTGCCTGTAATTTGCACATTTAGACTCTGTAGTTTGTTTATAAAATAGTTTTACACAAACCACTCTTAGCAGTGCAAGCTTCTGAGTTGAAAATTATTCAGGCTTGTTTCATTGAAGGCACTTGGTTTCCATGGCAATTTATAAAAGATGGTGGTTTGGTTTCTTCATTGGAACAGATGACGTAGTTTGGGTGTTCAAGTGGCCGCAAGCAAACTCCGATAAGCCTGTGTAATATGTAAGCCCAGGTTTACCATCCTGGATAGTAGTGCATGCAAAAAGAGACAGCATACAGTTATCTAGCTTAGCCATGGGAGAAAAATAATAATAATAATAAAGGTGGGATGGGGATAAGGTGGGGAGGAACATGAATGCTTTAAATAATTCTGAGTTCGGGTTATTTTCAAGGAAGGGTAACAGCCAAAGGTAAAAGGGCCTACATTTATTTAATTCTCTATGAAAACCTTCTTGAAAGGAAAATAAATGCCAGCTCTTCACGTACCCTGTTTACAGTGAGGTTTTTGTTGGCAGGCCATTAGGTTTCCATGGTAACAAGCAAACTATTCATTTGAAACAAAACCAGCCATGACTTTGTGCTTTGACAAGGATTTCTATAGCTCTTTTTTTTTCTTATTTTCTTTTTTTTTTTTTTTCCAGAGTTCAACCAGATGACGCTGTAATCTTTTTAGCCACAAAAGCACCTGAAGGTCTCTTCTCTACTCAGGTCAAGATTATCTTTTATGTTTAGGTTGGAATAAGTTATACTTCCATGATGTCTTTTTATCCCCAGTGCTTAAAAAATTTGTTTTTATTGTTTTATTTGAGTCAGTAGTCAGTGGAGGAATCTTTGGTAGTTTGTTTGTTCAATGTCCATTTACAAAGACTCTTTCTTCATGCCAGTGCCTGGTGAATCTTTTATAGCCTCTGCCTGGATAAGGTCACCTTCGAGGACTTAAGATAGAGACGAGGACGATAATGGGAAAAAGCCATATATGAACCAAAATCCCAACAGCACCATCAACAGAATCTAAAAATAAGGAAAATAAAGGCAAAAAAAGAGGAATAAGCATTCCGCATAGCTACTAACACAGCCTTGATGAATAATAAAACAAGTATATGACAACATTTCAGGAAGATATTTATTTTTATTTTGTTTTGTTTATCAGCTTCATTGCTAAGGGAAGTGAAAAGGAAAATGAATATATGGTAAGGCACTTGATAAAAAGATTACAGATTTAGAATTAATATAATATGCTATGAAAACTTGTTCATAAGATATTCACTTAGGTTTGTGGTTGAGCTCAATCTTAGTTCTGCTAGGCATAGGAAAGCAGAAAAATGGAGAAAATTCTCAGAAATCTTCAAAAAGTGAGGTTTTTTTGTTTGTTTGTTTGTTTTTTCAAACTTCCAGAAGTGGATAAACTTGAATACTGACAGAAAATCTCTCTAAATGAAAACTAGAAAGGGATAGTTATGTGTACAGAAATTAAAAATTGCACCTAGTAGATTATCCATATTTAGATCAGTCTGTTATCTATAAATTGTGCACGTCATTTTTTCTTTAGTTTAACTTTTAGAGGCACTATGAAGACTATTCTAACTAAAAAAATTCCTTCCACCCATCTGCCTGGAAAGTCCTACCGTAATTGGGATTTCTGTTAAAGCCTGGTGTCCAGGTGATGCCTCTTAGAATGCATGCCTTACCGAGGAGGGGTAACACGGGCATAATTCATTAACCTAGCTAAAATTGCAAAATGGCTTGCATCTAGAGGAGAGTTGAGTTTGGAAATAAAGACATACAATCATATCTGGATGGTGTGGGACACGGTACCATTTATTGCCTGGAAAGAACTGGTAGCGTAAGAAATCAGGAAGAGACTTTCAGACTTCAGGCTTGTCTATACTTAGAATATAACATTCATTTAATAATCATTAATCAAATGCCCATCATCAGAATGAACTTAATAAGTGGTCATTAAATGACACAAATGTAACAGAAAAATTTCTCATACCAAATAGATTATTTTAATTCAATTAAGATTATTTCCCCTGATTTACAGATTTTAAAGAAAAATGCCCCCAGTATATATAGGGGATATTTTCATATTTAAAACTGCCACACATTTCTTAAACTTGCTAGTTTAACAGAAAAAGAACTAATTATAAAAATGTTCTATTGTAATCCCTATGGGCTTTCACAGCATTTAACTATGGCTACTTTTATCGGTTATACTTTCTTTCTGCCCAAGGGAGTAAATAATTCCCTTTGCTTTCCTCCTTTGAAAAGTTTAAATCAATTAATTGAATGTATTTATAATATTTGTGCTTACATTATGAAAATGTAAAATTTCTGTATAAAGTTGTAACTACCTTCAGTTAATAAAATGTTAATGCCACTCAGTCACACTATGAAATTCAAAAGAAATCCCGTTCTCCTTTGAGGGGAATGCATGTTTTCCTATGCATTAGAAAAACTTTGTTCTTTTGAGCATAGCTACTGGCTTTCTAAAGCAGAACTAGACAGATACAGGGATACATTTTTACTAAATATGTTCTTTGAAATACTAAATTTAATGACAAGATACTATGAGCAAAATGGCTCATTGTTATATGCAATTTTAGTTTTTGTCTTTTGACAATACTTAAGAATTGAGTCAATTCAGTTCATATGAGCAATCAGTGAATAGTTGTATAAATTTGACTTTCAACATCTATACTGATATAGTTTCTCACCAAATACAGTAAATTAACAAAGACTGATTTGCTCTACACTTTTACAACATAGATTTTCATGCTTTTGTATGTGCTAAATAATTGATGAGTAATTTGTGTAAATTTAGTTTGCTTACTTTCTCTATACATGACCACAAAATGAAAGATTCCAGATGAGTATAAGATAATCCTTCAATTGCAGTCATTTTAACAGGAATGATTTTAATTTCATAGATTCAAATGTGAAATATGGAGATGAGGATTTTAAGCAGCAACTAAACACACAATTCTAAATCTTTATGCATTATTTATCATGTTTTATTTATATCCCTTCTATTATAAAATGAGACAGTGATTAAAAAATAAAATTAAAGATATCATTAAGCCATAATATTCAAAAAACGGGTATAAAGTGAAAAATTATTAAACAAGCTTGTGGTGCAGATAGGAGAGTTTACCAGAAATATTAGGGCTACTTCATTACTTAATATATATATTGAAGCTCTTTACAATGCTGAATTTGTTAAAATGGTTAGCAAAAGGACGGGCACGGTGGCTCATGCCTATAATCACCTGAAGTCAGGAGTTCCAGACCAGCCCGGACAACCTGGTGAAACCCAGTCTCTACTAAAAATACAAAAAATTAGCCAGGCGTGGTGGCAGGTGCTTGTAATCCCAGCTACTTATGAGGCTGAGGCAGAAGAATTGCTTGAACCTGGGAGGCAGAGATTGCTGAGTGAGCAGAGGTTGTGCCTTGCACTCCAGCCTGGGCAACAAGAACAAAATTCCGTCTCAAAAAAAAAAAAGTTGGCAAAGTTAGATTTAGAAAATATATTCACAAACTGAAGGAATAAAACCATCTATGCTGATATGGTAAGGCTTTGTGTCCTCACACAAATCTCATCTTGAAATATAATTCCCATAAGCCCCATGTGCTAAGGAAGAGGCCAGGTGGAGGTAATTGAATCATCAGGGCGGTTCCCCCAGCCTGTCCTCGTGATAGTGAATTTTCACGAGATCCGAAGGTTTTATAAGGGGTTCTTCCCCATTCTATCAGCAATTCTCATTGCCGCTCTTGGGAAGGAGGTATCTTGCTTCCATTTCACCTTCAGTCATGATTGTGAGTTGCCTGAAGCCTTCCCAGCCATGCAGGAACTGTGAGTCAAATAATCTCTTTTTTTTTATAAACTACTGGTCTCGGGTGTTTCTTTATAGCAGAACGAAGATGGACTAATTCAATTTACAATGTAAATATGTGCGAAGTATATAGATTTATCACATATTTTAATGAAAGTTTTTAAATCTAGAACAAATAATATCAAAGTGTTTTAAAATCATAATTAAAAATCAGTGTACTTGCTTTACATAGCTCGAAATTAAAATCTCACCTCTGTTTTATCTCAGGCAAAATATGTCTACAATTGACTTTAATACTTTAAAAATAACTGAAAAAACCTAAGAGTGTTAGATATAAGAAATTTTAAAATCAACTAAAAATAACTTAAAATTTAATTAAATGTTAATTTAACAGTAATGTTACTTTAACATTACATCAAACCAATCTCAAACAAAGATACTTACTCTTAGTTGCTAGGTCTTGTTTTGCACATTCTCCTTCTGCAATTGATACATCATCAATAGCAATGTCACCTTCTATTCCAGGACCTCGGATACCTTCAAAAATGAGCTACAAATATGAATGAAACAAACCTAAATGTAGAGCTTTGATTTTTCAGATAAATTTCTTTTGAGAAATCAAGGTGACAAAAGTAAACTTGTCAATAATCCTGGCATCTTTTATATTTGATGGCTTTCAAAATTAAAAATTGCAAAAACATAAACTTTTATCCCCAAACCAATAATTGAATCTTCCTTGCATAGCATTAATTTTTCACATCAAAAGCTCTGTGTTGGTTTTAAATTAAATCTAAATTTAATTAAATAATACAATAAAAACTGACTACACATCCTCTTTTAATTTTTAAGGATAAGGAAAATGTTTTATTTCAAAAGTCTTTCTCTGAAATAGATTATTTCCAATTTTATATAAACATAACTCATAACGTTAGTTTCATATAAATACTTTAAAAAATGAATCAATTCTGGGTTCTTTACAACAGTAATGTGTTTATTGAAGCCCAGAACAAAGTTGTATCATCTCTGAAATTGATTTCTCACAAATAGATTGAATATGTTCCTCACATTCCCTTGTTGACTTTAAAATTTACCTCCAGCATTTCACTGCTGATACTCTATTTTTTAAACTTGAAGATATGTATCAGTATATTTATGTGGGATATCTCATGGTATACCTTTGAATTTATGGTGCCTATAACAATGATGGTCACTGAGGCTCAGTGCATGAATATTGAAAGAATAAATGAATAAAATCAGATCATTTATTACGAAATCCTCAATACAAGGAAAATAGAATGACAATTAGCAAATTTATATTTTTTATTTTTACAGAAACAAGACTCTATGAGAATTTTCTCTATAACTCCCAAATTATTCCTTGCTTTCAGCAAAATTTTTTAATCCTTTTGAATACTATGAGGCAATTCATGCATTTAGTGGTGGGTGTATAGTTCTAGAAAAATACTTACATGTTAAAAGGAAATACCTACTGTGGTCTTTCCAAAGAATAGTTTAATAAAGAGCTGCTTCTAACATTAAGCTGGTAATGTGCACTATTAATGACATTTCTAGAATTATTTCATCACAACAAAATTGACAAAATTTATTTTTATCAATGCCAAAGTTTTTGTTTTTGTTTTTATTTTAAAACAAATCATCAAAGGCAAATCGGAGTTATTCCTGAACTTTTCAAGGCTGCTGTCCTGGGAAAGCCATAGTTTAATTAGAATGATTTTGAGAAAAGCTGGGCTACTTTTTAGAAATTGATCCAGTGTTCTTTGATATGCTCTCATAATTTTATCAATGGATATCTCCAGGTGGTAAGCAGAGGCATCAGCTGTCAACTTTTGTATTGAGACCCTGTCCCTCATTAAATGTAGTTCATCAAAGAATAACTTTCATGATTTGATAGCACAGAAAAATTTGAGCAGTTCTTACTGATAATATGATAAATGTGGAGTTTCCTGCTTAACTATGTTAAGAGAAGCATGTTCATAAAGATTATCTAAAGCCGTCTCTTTAAAAAACATTTAAAATGGTCTGTGTCTCTGAAGCCAAAACAGACTGGCAGCTGGAGTTCAAATATTTAGAACCAAGTTAGCAGTTTAAGAAATTCTCAGTCCTCGGATAGAACGGGAAATTAAGTATTATTTTGGCTGCTTGCAAATGATGACTTGCATTTGAGATAGGATGGCGTCTGGGAAGTAACTGGGAAGTGGCTTTAAAAAGTCTCAAGACTTTTAAACAGTACTTTATTTAAAAGGCCTATGAGAAAAGATTTAGGAAAAACATTTGAGAGAATTGAATGTGGAGAAAGGGAAGTCATACCTTATAGTCGTTATGAACAAGTCCTATTATGAACAAGGCCGAGGTGACTACATTTCAAATAATTATTATTCATACTTATTTAGAGCACAGTGTTCTTTAAGGTCTTTATAAATTGTCTCTATGAGCAAACTACCTGTGAGAAAATATTCCCTTTTTCCAAACAGTAGGTTTTTAAGTCTTGGGGTATATTTTCCTTCTTTGATATGTGTTCCTGACCTGATAGTCAGTGTTAGAGCACATCAATAGTTAATATTTAATACTGCCTGTAGCGTACAATACAGGCTTTACAATGTAGAAATGGGAAACATCGGGGGCTTGCATTCTCATGTGCTTTATGTGAGGAAGTGAGATGTGGGTTAAAATACTCTGCACCTGCTCGCACTTGAAATTTACACAGATGAAGCTGAAGTCAAATTTCTTTTATTAGGAAGGATGTTTGAAAAACATCCAAAATGTTCTGTATCACTGAAGCCAAAACAAAATGGCAGTGCATGGATTTCCTATCTTAGCAATGTAAAGGTACAAAGTTTGAAGAAACTATCTATACTTACTCAAGGTACACAGGTGCTTTTGCTTAGTAAGTTATTATTACTTCCAGGCAGGAGTCGAATAAAATGGTGAGATTTCATTAAAAATCAAAACCACATGTCATCAAAGTCATTCCTGAATTTTTCAAAGCTGCTGTTCTGGGAAACCGATAGTTTAATTACAACGATCCTGCTATTACTGAAAGCATTTCAAAACTTACTCTGCTACTGCCTTTAAAGGATTAAACAATCCTTTTTTCATTTCTTTTTTCATTCTGTCTTCCTGCCTCCCTGTGCAGCTTGGTCAAAATCAAAAGATTGGACCTAGGCTTGTGCTAAAAAAAAAAAAAAGGTCCCAGAGCAGTGAAATTGTGAAAGATAGACCTTTTTGTAGTGAGATTGAGAGAATGTGTGGGGAAACCATCTGTAGTAAACATCAGGAAGCAGATTGACTAATGCAATTTAATATGTGTGCTACCTACCTACTGGCAATATGTTGACTCTAAGTCTGTGGTCTGCTGAACAGCAAAATTAGAAATCAACAAAAATCAAAGTCTCATGTGTCCAGAGGGCCTCCTATACTTAGAACATTACCTTATATGAATATTTCATCCCTTGGTGATAACAAATAAATGAAGTGGTACAGTAAAAACAAGTAGGCTGATTTGCAAATATATTTACATTTACTATTATTGATAATACATTTTGTCATTGATAAAGGAAGGTAATTTCTTTAAGCACAGCAGGAATTTTAGATATTGTGTGTAAATAAAGTAGTAAATTAGTAGTTATTGGTATAAAATTCTAGCAATAAAACTCAGTACAGTCATAATTTGTATTTTTAATATTTATTTATAATCTTGTGATGATAAAGAATCTACTTCGATAGGCCAGATAAATATTGCAGTCTTCCACAGGGTCCTTTTTGAACAGAAAGAAAGAGAAAGGTCCTGTGCAACATGTTTGTTTCCTTTTAATTTCTACAGTTTTGCCATTAGGAAGATACAGATTATTTTTTAACTGGTTGACTTTCATAAAGAAATATTTACTGCATTTTTAAATTATATTTTAATTTCTGGGGTGCCTGTGCAGAGTGTGAGCTGTCATCTATATTAGGTATTTGTCCTAATGCTATCCATCTTGTAGTCCTCCACCCCTCTTCTAGCCCTCTCCTAGTCCCCCACCCCTGACAGGCCCCAGTGTGTATTGTTCCCCTCCCTGTGTCCATGGGTTCTCATTGCTGAACACCCACTTATGAGTGAGAACATGTGGTGTTTGGTTTTCTGTTCTTGTGTCAGTTTACTGAGAACAGTGGTTTCCAGCTTCATTCATGTCCCTGCAAAGGACATGAACTCATCCTAGTTTATGGCTGTATAGTATTCGATGGTGTGTATGTGCCACATTTTCTTTGTGCAGTCTGTCATTGATGGGCATTTGGGTTGGTTCCAAGTCTTTACTATTGTGAACAGTGCCAGAGCAAACATATGTGTGCATGTGTTTTTATAATAGAATGATTTATAATCCTTTGGGTATATATGATATATAATCCTTTGGGCATTGTTTTATTTATCCTCTGAGTTCTTGACTACACTTATATTTCTAAATTATTGTAATTAAGTTTTATAAATTTGAACAGATTCATAAATGACTTCTAGACTAAGATCTAGACAGAGCATGTTTTACTTGACAGTGTTTTTGTGTGAGTTAGATTACACAAATATGATGTGTAGATATTAAATTTAAATAAGTGCCTTACCCAAACTTTTAAGCATTCGTAAAAGTAAGCCTTTGATTTTTCTAGAATATAAAGATGAAAAATTATAACAGTCCATTAAAATATGATATATTTTGCCAAAGAGGATACACAACAACAAAAATGTTAATTATATTTTTTAGGAGAATGAAGACTCCCAAGTTAAAAAGGTTAAATTGTCATATTTTCGTGAATTTCCATCATTATTTTGACTACTGTTACATTATAGAGATAAAACCATTTTCCTTTCCTCTTCAGTACTTCTGAAATGCATTTGGTTTAACCGACTTGAATAAGAAATTAACAGTATCTAGATACCCCTGGAGAAAATGTTAAACTTTAAGTCTACTAAAAGAGAGATAAAACCTCTTCCGTTATGTAAAACCTCTTCCCTCACACAACAGGAACATTATTTTAAATTATTTTCCTTAACTGAAATGATGAGTTTAAAATGGAAATGTTTTCACAGTGTGTTCACGCAACTCAGCAAACTTAACATATAAAAAATACCATGTAATCAGAAAATTAATTTTTGGTGAGTAAATTAAAAAGGGAATTTTAAAAAAGTATGTGGATTTATATATTAGAATTATACCTGACAAAACTGTTTCAATTCATCAATGACAGTTTCTTACACGCATAATGCTTTAAAGCATATAAATATAAATGTCAAAATAAAGATATAGATGATGCTATAAAAGTATGTTCAAATGCAATTTCTCAGCAAGAAAAGAGTTACATGGATCACTATGAGTAAAAGTAGATGGGAGAATTAAACAATATAATGCACCTCTGATGATTTGCCTTCATTATTAATGGTGACTTTTGCAAATATTTACAACGTATTTTCTTTCTGACAAAAGACACATCAGTTCTAATCATTAATGCTAAGGCAAATGTAAAACTCTAAGACTGCATTTTGAAAATTGACAGTATATTTCACTTTGAAAAACTTCAGTATATAAATATTTTTAAAATAACCATTAGTGTTAATAATGTTACCTTTATTTTATTAGTTGTTTAGCAAACAATTGAAATATCCTCAACCTTTATAAAACAAGCTTGGAGACAACATAACAGATCTAGTGGATAGCGTTGGCTTTTTCCCTGGGGGACCTACCTAAATATGAACAGTGAGTTTAACTTCACAAAACTCTGCCAGTTCAACTTGTGGGACAAATGTCAATTGGTTGTCAAAATTTCTAGTATTAAATAGTACCATGAGATTTGACTGTTGGGAAAGACAAAGAAATGCATCAACTCGTGAGCTGCAATTGGTAAATATTTTCAGTGGTTAACTCAGAAGCCTCCATTGTGTCTGTATAATTACCCTGGAATTTGGCTTAGAATGGCAGATATGCTATATAAGCATATAATGTCTACTAATGAGGACAATATTTTCTAGTTTATTATTATTCTTATTTGTAACATAAGGCAGCATGATGTAAGGAGAACACTATAGTGTTCTATACACTATACAGGGACTATAGTATTATTTGTATTTCAGTATTCTCAAAAATTATGTCAAAACCTATTTCTAAGTCTTTAAATGAATATGTAGAAGTAGGAAATTTCCAGAATTCCTTTCACTTAAACTAAAGAAATGTAAAGAGCATTTTGTGTCTCACAATGTATTTATATACTTTACCCCTAGAAAACATTTGAAATAAACTCTGAAAGAAGTAAAACATTAAAAGAGGATTTTAAAATATTTTCCTTGGTATGGGATGTGAAATTAATTGACATTATAAGAATATATTCATTTTATTTTGTTGGAATTGCTGCCCTAATGTTTCTAAATATAGCAAAATGTATTTTCATCTCAAGCACTGAACATGCTAAATTAGTTCTAGTAAATGAACCCCAAAATAAATTTCAGTAGAATAAAACTTCTATTTGTCTTAAAAAGTACTAAACTATAGTTGTATTTTCAGCTAAGCAAACTAGTTGGGCACAAAGGACTGTGCAAGTAATTTTGTAAAGGATTTATGGATCAATTTAAAGTCATGCAACTCAAAACAAATAAAACAACGTAAATGTTAGTGAAAGAGACTCAAAGTCACTTATATTCCATTTAAAATTTCAAGAGGTAAAAGTTGTGCCTTCCACTTAAAGTAAATACATCTTCAAATGCTGTAAAGTTAAATTTGAGTAATATTAAAACTTCTCACAACTTAATTTATATGGTAATATATTGATAGCATTGTTATCATGGACTCCTAGATGTTACGTGCTGAAGAAAGTATTTTTGAGAAGCTTGACAAGTTACAAAAGATTTTTGGGTTAAAAAAATACTTTGTATAAACAATTCAAAATAAATCATCTTTAAAATGAAACAAGACAAAAACAACAAAAGTGGCATGGGATTATTTAGTTGTGTTTCACATTTCCTTGAACAATCAAGATTAATGAAATAAAGTTCTTTGCAAATAGACCTGGAAATGTGTTGGGGAATGAGAGAACATTGATTGAAATAAAAAGATTACCTTATCTTTATTTTCTACTGGTAATTCAAATAGCTTAAAAATGTATGAATTGGAACTATTTACTTTTTTTTTTCTTTTTCCAAGACAGTCTCACTCTGTCACCCAGGCTGGAGTACAGTGGTGCAATCTTGCCTCACTGTAGCCTCTGCCTCCCAGGTTCAAGCAGTTCTCCTGCTTTAGCCTCTCCAATAGCTGTGATTACAGGCATACTCCACCACAGACAGCTAATTTTTGTATTTTTAGTAGAGCCGGGGTTTCCACATGTTGGCCAGGCTGGTCACAAACTCCTGACCTCAGGTGATCCGCCCTCCTCAGCCTCCCGAAGTGCTGGGATTACAGGCGTGAGCCACTGCGCACAGCCTATTCACTCTTTCAGTTTGTTTCCACCAAAAATAGAGTCGCAGGAATGAGATCTATCCTTCTAATTGAAACAACCACATAACTGGGCCAAGTATATGAAACCACAGTGTTCAGGATACAAGATATCAGATAATGAAGAAGTGTGATTCCTGAGAAATGGGAATCAAATAAGGTGAATTCTATTACTGACCAATACCAAGTTTATAGGCCATGGTGCAAGTAGAAGAAAAAAGGGTGAAGCCTTGTAGAAAATCTGGGTTAAGGAGTTGAGAGTTCAAAATAACAAGGAAGGCTAGGATGTTCAGAGCAGAATACCAGAGAAAAGGGTGGCAATAGTAAAATGAGAGAGAAACAGAGAACACTGCAGGGAGTCCCCCTCGAGTGTTTAGCAGAGTACTGACCAGCAAATGAAATGAGGAATCTACCCAATACTTGGGAAAGAACCAGAGGGATAATTTTGAGTTAATAGTGCCCAGCCTTCACAGGACTGGTAATGGCGACTGTTCCCATCCACCATATGGAAAACCCTCATAATACATGGTACATTGGGTGGAGGACTCAGAATATTCTTGCCTCAGTCATGAGAAATAATTAGCCCCATATCAAATATTACTTTAACCTAACAAATCTTAAAAGCAAGCCCTAAAATAATCAAACTGTTTCAAAGTAACTTAACTACCTTCCCTAAAAAAGCTCAAGAATATTTATAAGAATACAAAAATATGCAGTACCTACCAAGGTAGAAGTCACAATGTCTGGTACCCAAGCTAATTACCAGACTTGTAAAAAAAAAAAAAAAATCAAAAAAACAATGATCCATTATGAGAAGAAAAATCAATCAACTGAAACCAACCAAGAACTTAAATAGATGTTAGCAGCAGCAGGTAATGATTTAAAATTGTTATTCTAACTAGATTTCATACATTCAAAATATTAACTAAAGCCATAAAAATATTTTCTGAAGAGATTCATATTGAACTTAAAGATGTAAAATCTACTGACTTAGACGAAAAATACACTGAATAAAAGTAGATTAGACATTGCACAAGAAACTGTTGCTGAATGTGAAGACAGAATAAAAATGATCACAAATTAAACATAAATAGAAAAAAATGAAAATGCCTTAATGAGCTGTGTGACACCTTCAAGGGACTTTGTTTATGTGTGACTGGAATCTTCAAAGGAGAAGAGGACTTAGCAGAAATACCTTAAGAAACGTTAGTGAGAAAAGCCTCAAAATTTATGAAAGCTCTAAATCTACAGATCCAAGAAATTGAATGAACACAAAGCACATGTAGAAGGAAGAAAAATATACCAAAGCACACCACAATACAATTTATAAAAACAAATGATAAGGAAAATCTTAAAAGCAACCTGAGAAAAAAGTCACATTACATACAGTAGGATAAATTTAAGGCTATCCACAGATTTATTCCTGGAAACAATGCAAACAATAAGACATTGGTAAAATATCTGTAAACTTCTAAAAGGAAAAAGTAGGATGCTATACTCAGAGGAAATCTTTCAAAAAATGAAGGTGAAATAGACATTTCTCAGAAGAAGTACAGAAGGTGGAAATAATTTAACTGACTCACACTACGAGAAATGTTAAAGAAAATCCCTCAGGTAAAATAACACTCATAAATGAAAATATAGACCTATAAAATGACACAAAGAACACCAGAAATGGTAACATTGTGCATCAATTATACAAACCCAGCCTGATTTCTCAGTTGCAATGGGTAGAAGAGCTGAGTACAGCAGGGAGATTCTCCAAGGTTTAGACCATTATGAATAAACTTTTACTCATTTGAACACTCTTGAACATCTCCTTCAAACATTACTGTACATGTCCTTTTGTGAATTTAATATGTAAACCCCAGAGTCTGTCAATTGTAGTGAACTGTAAAAACTTACTGCTCTGAAGGTACAATGACTTCATTCTTCCTGGTAACAAAAGATTAATTCACTTCTTGAAGTTCCTTCCTCTAGTCAACAATTCTGGGGCCAGGATTCTATGGCTAAGATGGGCCAAATCACAAAGAAAAGCTCCTTTCTATAAGATTGCAATGTATATTTAGAGCTGGCAAATTTGGGTTCTTTCATTTTGCCTATGAAATCCCCCTCATTCCTTATATTCAGGGGGAAACTCTCTTCAGGATTCTTCCTGCCACAACATTCTGAGTAAGAAAGCCGATTCCCTTGTGTAACCAATATAATTGAAAATAAGGAAAATCTGTACTTTTGTGAGTGTGAAAAAACAAACATAAGAAAAGAAGTATTTGAATAAATCACATAATTTAATATCTACCTATATGTCATTCTATTCTGAAATGTGAAACAATTTTAGTTAAGATGGTAATTTTTTCCAGTTGCTTTACTGGCTTATTCAAATTTCTCAAAAGTAGACACTCTGTATCCACATATGAAATGTAGTTTCTGCTTCTGTGACTCAACTGAAACCATTCTGTTTACCAGTTCCCTTATAGTGACTATTCCCTTGCACTCAACCTTCTTTGTAATTTGAATTTCACTGTCTTCTTTAAATTCCATGAACATCTAGATCTCTCTCCTTCTAACTCTAAAGTACATTACCTAGGACTGGACTCGCCTTCCAGAGTTCTTTTTTTTGTTTGTTTTTTATTTTTAGACGGAGTCTGGCTCTATTGCCCAGGCTAGAGTGTAATAGCATGGTCTCAGCTCCCTGCAACCTCTGCCCCATGGGTTCAAGCGATTCTCCTGCCTCAGCCTCCTGACTAGCTGGGATTATAGGCATGCACTGGTATATTTTTGTGTTTTTAGTAGAAATGGGGTTTTTCACTATGTTGGCCAGGCTGGTCTTGAACTCCTAACCTCATGATCTACCCACCTTGGCCTCCCAAAGTGCTGGGATACAGGCGTAAGCTGCCACGCCTGGCCTTAATGATTGGTTAATGTTCTGCATGGTACCATCCTTTAATCGACGCTTACACATGTATACTTTTCCTTGTTAATAACAACCACCCTTACAGTTTTAGGTAGCATATATAATCTGATGACTCATAAATATACCTGTCCCCAAAACTTTGGATGAACATATACAATAACCTTTTGCACATCTTTAAAAAGATATCCAGAGACATTTTATATTAACATGTCTAAAATAGAAGTAACTATATTCATCCCTGAAATTCATATATTTTCTTCTTTTGTTATTTAATGTAATGTGTAGTATAAGCATTATTCAGGACTTCCTAGTTCATGGCATTCGTGGCTACTCCCCAAATTAAAACATTCTGCTAAGTTTTACAGTGAAGCATATCTTGAAATCATTGTTTTCTTTACACCACTTCCCTGGTTTGTTCCTTCATCTTTCATGTGAATTTTACAAAGATGTCCTAACACATTTGCAGACCCCATTTTCCCTCTTGAACTTGTCTTCTATATAGCAACCTGAGTGATGTACCATTTCCTCCCCAGTAAAATCTTTTGATGCTGTCCCATTGGCAAAGGTCCTTAGGGCCCTTAGGGAACCAATCTTTGACTTATTTTTGTGTGCCAAATTTCAGATTAACATCTGTTTTCCTAGAAAATTCTGTAGTATATGAGTTGATGTTTTTGTTTATTGTGAACCTTGGTGGAATTTTGTGTTGTAGAGGCAGTTATGTGGAAAGTGACAGTATATCTAGAATAATATCAACTTTCAGGGAAAAAAATGACTTTTAAATGCCAATATCAGTATATGCATTTTAATACTAAGGTTACTTCTATCAGTAATGCTTTGGAATTCTGTGTTCCCAGTTTAGTTTAGTTTGATGATATGTTGCCATTCATTTTCACAATTGTACTTCATAGAAACAAAATGATTCTTTTATTTTTCAGAATCATATGGGAATAACTTTTATATACTTGCATATAATTGCCTGGTCTTACTCTTTTATTCTTTATCACTGTGAATGACTATGTATTTTTATCATCCTGGTTTGATTTAGATTAGATTACAAGAAAAGGTCATTCCACCAATTAAAACTTGGCATGATTTTTTATAACCTTACAACATACGCCATGAAATGCATCCAAAAAAAATCACTAGTAGAATAAACATTCAATGCTGTAAATACAATTTCATGAAATAGATCTGAATTCTCTGAAATAAGGCAGAGCGCTATAGAGGATATATGTCATAGACTTTAAAGATACTTTACTATATTTTTAAAATACAAAAATATTTGGATATGTAAATATATTTATATATGTATATATGTTTGCACACATTAAAATAATTGAAAAGTGTATTAACTCCATTGAAATAGTTTCATGATCTGTTGTCTCTAGCTATGATGGCCAGTGTTGAAGTCTTCAAGGTTCTGTATCTTTACTTGTAGCTGTCTTAGCTAACCCTCTAAGCTTTACTTTTCTATATAAAAACAAAGAAAAATAACTTATTTAAAGTGATCTTAATTTTAATAATCAGTGATCAGTTACTGATATGGTATTAAATCAAAGAGGCATATTTTGCTAAACTATATAAAATTTCATCAAGAAAAATTCAAACAGATTGAGAACTGATTACCAAGTTCCATTATGGTAGAAACATATATACGTAATTTTTTTTCAGGAAATAAAATGTAAGCATGTTATTTGATAGAAATGGATTATATTTTTTTCCAGGTGAATCATTTAAATTTGAATAGACTATTATTTAAATCTATTACTTGATGAGTATTAATGAATAAAGGAAAAGGGCATTTCTCTTTACAAAACAGCTTTCAGAACTAAAGCAAAACTTAATCATGTAATTTTTGTGATGCTTATATCATGGAATTTCTGAATATTCGTATTTTGCTATTTGCTCAAGATCCACCTTTAATGTTATGCTCGTATACAGCAATTAATTAGCCAAAATTACTTTTCTTACCTGAAATGAAGTAATTGGATATATATTAACATGAGCCTCATTCCATCTTTGTCCTTTATTCCCACTTGAAGACCACAGTGGATTCTCTATTGTTGTTTGCCCTTTCAAACGTAGATAAACATTTAAGACACCTAAAAATGACAATGACATTTTATTTTGCATATTCATTTTCACCTCAAATTTGTTTTTCCTTTACCAAACACTTGTAAACGTCTTAAACTGAAATTTTACAGAACACTCCAGTGTCTTGTCCTCTCGTCTCATTTCCTGCCTTGCTCTTATGACATTTGACATTTGATCCAAAAATAACCATGTCCTAAAACCCTAAAACATGTGAATGTTGCTTGATATTGGAAAAGGGATTTAAGGATTTTGCAATGGGAATATTATTCTAGATTACCAGGGTGAGTCCTAAATGCAGTTATATGCATCCTTATAAAACAGAGGCAGAGGGATATTTGATACAGGAAAGAAGGCAATGAGAGAGAAAGAGATGTTACATGGCTGGTTTTGAAGATGGAGGAAGGAGTTAGTCACAAGGATTACTGGCAGCCTCTTGAAGCTAGTAAAGGCAAAGAAAAGGGCTTCTCACCTAGAGCTTCAGATGAAGCCTGTCCTGCTGACATCTTGATTTTAGACCCAGAATACTTTTTTAGATTTCTGTTCTCCAGAATGATAAGACAATGCTTTTGTATTGTTTTAGGTCACAAAGTTGGTGATCATTTCTTATTTGTTACAGTAGCAATAGGAAATCAATATAGCATGTAATCGTGACTAACTTTGTCAGAATTTGACTCTAATTCTGTTGTCTTTTATTATCATTTAGCATCTCATTTTTTCAGTTTGATTTTTACCTGTCTCATTTTTCTTCCAAAAGAGGTATTAGAAAATGAAATGAAGATAGCTTTTATCTCATCATTTGATACCTCCCTTTCAATAGTTTAATGTGCTGTACACAGTAATGATACTAATGATAATGATATTAATACAAAATACATTTTCAACACTTACTCTAGATGAAGAATTAATCCTAACAATCCTATGAAGTACTTATTATTCCCACATTATAGATAAGAAAACTTAGAGGGGTTAAATAATTTGCTCTATGTCATACAGTAAGAAAGTAGCACACGCAGGATTTGAAGTCAGAGTTTCAGAGTCTTACATCTTAATCACTAGGCAATCAGTATTTTAATAGATAATTTTTTTTTAAATCAGTTTTATTAAGGTATAATTTACATGCAATAAAATTCATTTCTGCATGTACAGGCCAATAATTTTAGACTAATATGTACTACAATGTAAATACTTGATCAAGATACAACTAATGTGTCTTGATTGTATCAATGTTCAAGATACAGAACATCTCCATTTCCTCAATCAATTCTCACACTTTCCTCTGTAGTTTATCTTCCCAGCCACTCTCACGTTGGTAGCTAGCAAGTGATCAGACTTCTATCACTAATCAATGATTTCTTTTATAGAGTGTCATATAGATGGAATTAGGCAGTGTATAATTTTTGTGTGTTTGGTGAGTTTCCCTCAGCATAATGTTGATGATATTTATGTTATCGCTTGTATTCGTCATTTTAAATTCCATGCTTAGTTTACTTATGTTTAATGTAGTTATTGATGTGTTTATACTTAAATATACCATCTTGTTGGTTTGCATTTCTTTCTTCTGCTTTTCCTTCTCCCTGTCTTCTTCTATTCCTGTTTTTCAGGAAAGGATTTTTTTCAGGATTTATAAACAAATAAAAAAAATTTAAGATTTCAATTTATTTACTGACTTCTTAACTATATCTCCTTTTACTATGCATTACGGATGGTTCTACCATTAATCAGATATAACTTTTCAGAGTCTAATTAGAGTCAATATTTTACTTCTTCATACTTACAAATTGTAATTCAAACTCCCTTCACATGTTCCACTATTACCTTATCCTGTTCATTTGACATTCTATATCTCCACAAATGTAACAAACAACCTTATACAACATTGTAATTCATTTATCTGTCCCATTTATTTAGTAAAATATGTATTTTACTTTTGTTTACATTAAAACCTTACCTTACAGTAATATTTTTAAAGATCCAGATATTAATATATTTTCTATAAATTACAAGAAGAAAGAAAATACGGCATTTCAATTTCCACTTATTCCCATTTCTGGTGGTTTACATTTCTACTTGTAGATATGAGTTACAATCTGGCACCTGTGGCCCAAAGGGCATCTCTCAGCATTTTTGGCAATGGTGAGCTTCTCGTTCTCGGGACAAAATTTTTCTGATTCACATAAGTAAAAATATTGTCATTTCTCTCATGTTTCTCATAAGGTTTGGAATTCAGGCAGGGTTTTGTTTCTGAGCACATTAAAGGTGTTTCATTATCTTCTGCATGCTCTTTCTGATGTGGAGTAAACCATCATTCATGTTTGTCCCTTTTCATAGTATGCTCTTCTTTCTGTCTCAGGCCACTTTGGAGAATTTCCCTTTGTCTTTGATTGGCAGTAGTTGATTGTGATGGACGTAAATATGGTTTTCTTTATGTTCATCTTCCTCAGGGTTATGCTAATTTATTCTAAGTCTTTTCCATTAAATGTTTTTTAAATTTATGTTATGTTCTTTTTTTTTTAAGAGATGGGGTCTTGCTCTGTCACCCAGACTGGTGTGCAGTTGTACCATCGCAATTCACTACAGCCTCAACCTCCTGGGCTCAAGGAAACTTCCCACTTCAACTTCCAAAGTAGCTAGTACTACAGGAGCACCCACCATGCCTAGCTAATTTAATTTTTTTTGTATGGATGGGGTCTTCCCATCTTACCCAGGTAGATCTCCAACTGTCTTCAAGCAATCTTCCTGCCTTGGGATTACAGACGTGTGTTACCATGCCTGACCCTATTATTTCTAACAATATTTTCTGCCATGGGTCTCTTTCCTCTCTTTTGCAAAATCAATTTATATATAAGTACATAAATATATATTTTTATGAAAAATATGAAAACATATATATATATAATTCTACTTATTATTCTTTGATAGGTTGCTATGGCTCTGTTTATTTTTCTTCAATATTTCCCCCTGTTTTCTCAGATTGGAAAATTTTGTCTTCAAGATCATTGACTTTTTTTTTTTCTGTCACCTCCAGTCTTCTGTTAAATCTATCCAGTGAATTTTTTTTATTTATTGTACTTTGTAGTATAATTCTTATTTAGACCTTTTGTATAGTTTCTTTTCCTCTGCTGAACTTCTGTATTCACTCATTATATTTCCTTTGATTCTTTTAGCACATTCTCTTATTTCATTGAACAGATTTATAATACCTTATTTAAAGCATCTATCTGCTAAATCCTCTATCTGCTAAACTTTCTTAAGTTTGGTTTCTATGGAATGATGTTAACATTTTATGGCTATGAATCATATTTTCTATCTCTTTGTACATCTAGTGACTTTCAACGAGTAATGGGCATTGTAGATAGAACATTATAGAGACTCTTCAGCTGTCATCTTTCTCACAGTGCTATTGGCTCTTGTTATAGCATATTGTTAAATTATAAATTGGCCATGCTGAACTTGTATAGGGTTGGTTTTACACTACTAATGCAGATCTATGAAAAGCCAAAATTGTTTCCCAGAATTATCTAACTTTATGGGACTCAATCTCTAAATCTGTCTTACCTATGGATCTTATTGGCGCTTGCATTTGGGCTTTTTTACAGAATGTCTAGAGACGACCTTTCTCCCAGGTATGATTCTAGCTCCTAAGGGAAAGCCTCTCTAGTTTTCATTGTGTTGCTAGGAGTTCTATGAGATCCCAACACTCTCATCAAGTTTCATAGTTGAAACTTCAATATTCCATGCTGCTCTCCTCCCAAGTCTCGTTGCCCTTACCATCTTCATTGTGTCGTCAATCCCACAAAGGTTGCTATATTATAAGTCTTGGTTTTTCTAGTCTTCTTCGTGTACAGTCTACCCTTCAGCAGAGACTCATGAGGAAACCCCATACAGATTTCTGGATTCAACCCTGCATATCTCTTTTCTTTCTGTTATCTTGACCCACAGATTCCAATGACTTCAATTGTACGGTACGCTAATCTTTGCTCCCTGACTGAGTGGGATCTTCACATTCTGCTTGAATTTTTGGGATCTGTGGCAAGGTCAGGAAATTGTCCTCAGGCAGATAACTTGACTGTCATGGAGATCACTCCATTAGTTTCTCTTTTCTCATGCATTGCAGTCTTATCCTGTTTTTTGTTCTATTCTCTACAAATGGTTTCTAATCTATTTTGCCCATTTTTTATACTTGTTTAGGGCAGTAGGACTTATCTGGTATCATTTACTACTCCTTGGCTTTAAGACTATTTCATTTTGATAACAGAATCATATAAAGTATTAGTAATATGTTAATATGTAACACTTTACAATATACATATAAATTTTCCATATAATGTATATAAACTTATTTATATGAATATTGGACATAAATACTAATGAACAGAAAAGACAGTATAACATTATCATTGAATCACTCAGAAAGTAGCCTTCTTAACATTTTGGCATATGTTGCCTTAGCTTTAAAAAAAATTTACTTACATATGTGTAGTTACATGATGTAGTTTATCGTTCAAATTTTTAGAGAAATTTTCTTTAATTCTTTACACATAAGATCACATGTATGCATATAAGTATATAAATATGTGTGTCCACATTTTAAGCAAAAACTGCATTCTTTGTATTACAGTTGGATGACTTTGGCTTCATTTCTAAATCCCTCATTCCCTCAACTTCCTCATCAGGTAACTGATGATAACTAAATGATGATATCTAGCATAAGTTTTTAGTGAGAATTAAAGTATATAAACCATATATTATTTCTCATATAATCAGTACTACATTTATCATTATATATAAAGATATTCAACTAAGATTTTTCTATTTCTCTATTGATGTGTTAGGCTATATCAAAGCTATTCCATAATATTGAATGAATATTACAGGAATAAAACATAGTTTATAATACACCATTGACTTTTTATTATAAGGTAGAATCAATTTGCTAGTTTTTTTTTTATTTTGGAATAAAGCATGCATATTTATTCATATGGTTCTCAGTTTTCTTTTTTGGTTTTATCTTCGAGTGTTGCATTTTCACTTTCTGCTTCAAAATTACCTTCTATCATTTTTCTCCTTCAGGGTAGGAAAGAATCTCAAACCTGTCTTCCACAGAACTGACTTTTCACAGCATATTGTTTTTTCTGTTGTTTCTCTTCTAGTGTTATCTTTATCTGCTATTATGCTATTTAAGGTATATCACTCTTTTGTGACCTCATAGAATTCTCCTTTATATCTAGACTTTATCCAGTTCCATCTTTTTCTTGGTCCACTGTTCTCTTATATTATTTCATAAAGTTCATATTCTTATGTGTTTTTTTAAAGATGTAAAGCATATGCTGTACACATTTTACTTTCACCTGAAGTAAGTCAGTCAGTCTTTTACACCAGTTTATGCTGCTTCTGCTATATGCCATGTAAGCCTCGTTTTATTCTATGGAATCTACATTAGAACCTCATGTTTTTCTCTCTTCATTTTCTTCCTCTTTATTCATTCTTGAATAATAAGTAATCCTTTGGCATTTTTCACCAAACCATTTGTGAGGCTTCTCTTATGCCCTTTCATATAGAGTTTTATTTCTCTTGGGTTGCATGACCTTTTATTTTGATTTAATTGACAGAAAATACATCCAATCAAGAAATGGACTTTTTAATAAAACATTAATGTAATATTTATAAGACCTATTGTAGTTAACTAACAAAATAGTGCATACCATGTCTTTCAGAATTCATGTATTTTAATAAATACATAATTTAACAAAAACATATTAATATGTACGACTTATCTCTCTTGTATCAATAATGTTAGGGTATTGTGTCTGTACTGAATATTGTTTCTCACTAAGGGGATTCAGTTTGCCTGTGATTATGTTTACATTTCTTAACATTTTCTTTTTACATATATAATATAAATTCAAACGAGTTATTTCTATTTGTTTGTTGAATTCATAATATGTAAAAACTATTTTGCCTAGGTTTAAAAATGTCAGGTCTGAATTATCCCAAAGTTCTTATTAGGTTTGGGAATAGGCTAAATAAGGTGCACTGAATTGTGGTTAGATTTTATTTAAAAAGGCAAATTTTACTGGTTTTATAAGAAAAAGACACAAGAACTACAACTCATTGAAATGAATCTTTCAAATAGAATTTCAATGTCTTACATATAGAGTAATAATTATGTTATCCCAGTCAGTGAATGCAAACTACTTATTTACTTGTATATTTTAGAGGTCATGATAAAAGCAGTGTTAATCAACAAATAATTGTGAAACTTTTCTCCCAGTAAGTTTCCAGGTCTTAAGTTTATTCATAATCAGTGCCAAAAGATATTTAAACTTAAATCATTTTGGTCAACAAAATTAGAACTTGTGAAATAGAATAAAGCTATTCAAGAGAAGTTAGATTCAGCAAGCTGATTCAGCACATTATAGTATTACAGTAAAAAAATTCTGAAGTGAATATGATGGATTGTGTTAATACTCCTTAAAAGTAAATTTAATCCCCAGAGACACTGTGTTCATGCTTTAGTGGACATCAGATACCAAAATGTATGTATTTAATCATCCCCAAGGATTTTCAATTTTATAGGATTTTTCAAATTCTATTTTTCTAAAATACAAGTTTGAAGAAGCTAAGCGAAACTCAAACTTTCTCTTTTCCTTAGTTTCTTAATACCCATCTTTTGGTCACCACTCTTAAAAAATCAGGTGCTAGAACTTAGAGGACTTGGTCATCTCTTATGTTTAAAGATTGCAGGCAAAAGGCTAAATGTCGTAACACAAGTGCTGTCTTATCTCAAGAGTAATGGCCAAAATTTGAGGTTATTCATGGCATCATGCAATAGCATGATTATTATTTTAATATTATTTAGTATATATCATAATGTAAACTATAATTTGCATAAATATTTATCACTATTACCTAGTTCTTAAGTTCTCAACATAATTTTACTTTTAATAATTTTACTATAAATATATATATTTTAGATATATATATTTATATTTTTTAACATTTAATATTTAATATTTAAATAAAATTTTCTTAAAATTGCCAAGTTTACATGAATTAATTTGTAATTTGGTTTATTCTGAGTTCTGGAGACCACTTGCATACAAATCACATTGTTATTATAATCAGTAACCCAGGCTTATTAATTTGAGTTTCATATTTCATGAAAGATGAGGATGTGCCAGAATCATCCAGCTCTAGGCAAGATCTATGTATATTGATAGGAAATTGCCAGTATAATTTGTTTTGTACATACATAAATGAGAAATTATAAAATCATTATTTTCTGCTTGAATAGAAACAGCTACACAAAGTTCATTGATACTATTTTTTTAATATGTAATTGCAGTGCTATCCTAAATGAAAAATGTCAGTTTATTTTCTACAGCTATTACCATTCCTTCTGGTACACAGGTGAATTTGTACCTTAGAGTCTAAAATGTTTCTAAATCGTAGCTTTCCTTTCTATTTCTGAGGTGAGTCAATCTCTTATGCAGACCTTTTTCTTCTTTGGTTCTGTCACTCTATTCTCCCATAAGAACAGTATTCTCCATTGTCATACCTTGGCTCTGTCTATGTCTCATATTCTTTGACCTTTGCTCTGCACCTCCTATATAATTACCTCTTTTGGAGGATGCTTTATATTTCTTCTCTTTCATAGATACTTTTATTTTAATCCTGTTTTATTCCTCAGTGTTCGCTTCCTTGTTCACCCATGCCATGGGCTTGTCCTGCATTTTGATATATATTACTTTCTGATCTTTATTTTATTCAAAAATTTGTTACCTCAGAAAGATGATGAACTATTTGATGAATAAGAAATTTTTATCATATTTGTCTTTCATCCTCTATAGAACCCTAAACACTGTTAGGCATACAGCATGTGCAATTCATCCTACTGAACAGAAATGAGTGAATTCAAAACCTAAGCATGAAAAATACCCATTACAATAAATCCTTAATGTCAATAAAATTAGTTTGAAAAGTTTGGTACACTGGATGAGAAACAGAAGAAGTTAATTCAATTACCATCAATTCAATTGATGAAATATTTTCTATTAATTATACTGAAAATGAGACTCATATGGTTTAAAGTAGCAGCTTTCTCAGCTAGTTCATTGATTTTGTTTAAACACGCTAGATTTTAATATAGATTGTTTAAGGAACCATCGTCAATGAAGAATTAAATAGAAAAAAATGAGTTTAGAAGTAGTGGTTCATACCTGGATTCTAAAAAGATACATGTATTCGAGATTACATATAGTTACTATATATACATATATACATACATATCTATCTATCTATATATATACGCACACACACATATATGTACAGTAACAAGTATCTGTAAAAAGAGGTTTACTATACACTGTAATAAAGCCATGGCTAGATTCTATCCACCTCCTCCATTTTAAAATGCATCTCATTTAACAAAGCAGTTTACTGACTGAATGTCTTCCACCTATAGCATTATTTTCCCACTGAAAGCATTGGCATTATAAGGATGAAATACAGACAGGACTTCACTGAGAGCATTGACTAATTCTTAACAGAAAGAGTGGCTTAATATTAACTATTATCAAACAGCTCACAGTTTGGTAGCTACTCCCTAATACCTAAATGGAGAACACTAAATAGCTTTATCTATCCCCTCAGTCACCTAAGAGTTGTCTTCTGCAAGGAACTTAATTCTGATAATTTATCATAATGCAAATATCTTAAAATTTTATATTTATTCCACTGAGATTCTCCTAGAGTCAGTATAATCAAGGTTCTAAAATAATGGCTACTTATCATAACATTCTTTCTCATATGGTGTTTAACTCCAAGGGAAAAAAAAAAAAATCCCAGTATATGAGCTGATTTCCTATTTGAGAATATATTTGATATGTAAGCAAGAATCTTGACATTTTAATTCTAATCAGAAGAAATAAGGTCTTTGACCAAAGTAAGAATAAAAACCAAACTCATAAAATCATGCAAAATATTATGTCCTTTGCTTTCTCAATATTTTTTATAAAAATATTTTAAGTTCTGAGTTTAAAACCCTTGAATGTTAGCATATCTGTTAGAAAGCATTAATCTATTCTTGCCAACCTTTTGCTTAACTAATCTATCTTAAAAGAAATTTAATGAATAATTTCAGGTTCTTTACATTCTATCTCTACATTGTTAGATGATCATAAGGTGACATACCTGGTCCTTAATATTTCAGCTCAAAACAAAAATTTTATTTTACCCTGTGTTATGGTTTATCAATATATTAAAATTTTATTTGAACAAGTTTTATATCTTTATATGAATATCTTACTAAGTAAAGATATTGCCGATTACATTATTCAAGTGTACTTTTATAACATGCATTTCTCTTTGCATTAATTGTTAAAAATATGTGATGCTTTTGCTTTTCTTTTTGCTTTAGTTGCCAGAGCATGTAGATGAAAAAATCAAGTTGTCAATAATAAATTTATTCTTCTTTTTTTTTTTTTTTTTTTTTACAATCTATAATGTCTTCATGAAACTACCTTCTGTTTCCAAACTAAACTCCATACTTTGAAATCCCTGGTATTGTTATTCTAGTATATCCAGAAGCAAAAGTATCTAGTTTGGATCATTCTTTAAATCTACTGTGTAAATTTTGTTTCAGAGAATTCAGTATAAATAAATCATAGTTACTGTTCTCAAGGAGTTTACAATTTTACAGGGGTCATGTGACAGACGTTATGATAGGCATGCATATCAGGAGTTTTGGGAACAAACAGCAGAGAAAATAGAAAAGAACTTTAGCAGATGTCTTTGAATTGCCTTTTTAAGGAAGATTATGCATAATTTAAATGATTGAATAGGAGAAAAAGCACTTATTCAATTAGGTAATTAAACAAATATTTGTTTATTAATTTTTGGGGGGAATACTTGACTATTTACATGCAGAAGAGACATTATTTCTACTCCCATAAAGCCTACAGTTCATCAGGACAAGGGAGAGAGTCTGTGAAAAGGCTCCAGGTACAAGAGAGCTTGACCTGAAAAACTTCAATTATGATTGGAATAGACCATGAAGCCACCCCAAGGAGAAGCCAAAGGGGCATATACCCTTGAGGTCCCTACTGCTTTTAGAGAAAGATCTTTACCCTGGAAGCTATGGATTAAAAAGAGGTTAAGGAAATTAGTTAGTAAGCAAATGCAGTACTATACAGAGATGGGGACTCAAACTGACCATTATATTCCAAAACGCATTTCAGAACCCTAAGACTGATGTCCTCATCTCCAACCTCTTCAGTTGTCTCTATATTGTCAATTACTTGGTGCTCCTATTTACCACTCTACTAAAGCTATCTCTTCTTTGAACATGTACCTCTATTTTGCAGAGAAAATAGAGACTGTTAGGGAGGCAACTTTCATGTTAGCTTACTGTTTTTGCAGATAGAAGTCTATCTGAAGCCATGTTACTATTAATACAAATTAATTTTTCCCACTTTAGTGTAAATGGCATCAGTTTCTCTCAAGTCTCATTTCCCAACCAGAGCTCTAAATTTCTTCATAAAAAATCATCCCTATGATTTATCTCTAAGCTAACCATTTTTATTACCTTTTTTCCTCTTAAAATAAGCCCTTCTACAATCCCACATCTCTCTACTTTATCAGTTCTTTTACACTCTCCTGTTTCTTCATTAATGAACTCCTTTTCCTTTCCTCCTGTTTACTCCATAGTGGAATTAGGTTTCTAGAAATACAACTTTACTGAACCATTCTTATCAAGTACAATGAATGTATTCATAAGTGCCTTAATTTCCTGGTATGATATGATGCTTACATCGCACATTCTTTTTTAAAGAAATGAATGATATGGGCCGGGCGCTGTGGCTCACGCCTGTAATCCCAGCACTTTGGGAGGCCGAGGCGGGTGGATCACGAGGTCAAGAGATCGAGACCATCCTGGTCAACATGGTGAAACCCCGTCTCTACTAAAAATACAAAAAATTAGCTGGGCATGGTGGTGCGTGCCTGTAATCCCAGCTACTCAGGAGGCTGAGGCAGGAAAATTGCCTGAACCCAGGATGCAGAGGTTGCGGTAAGCCCAGATTGCGCCATTGCACTCCAGCCTGGGTAACAAAAGTGAAACTCCGTCTCAGAAAAAAAAAAAAAAAAAAAAAAAAAAAAAGAATGATGTAATTAACTTGTATTTAATAAGCTTTTGTCATTTCTAGTGATCTCATATGAGATCCCTTCTTTTTTTTGCAAGAACATTAGAAATTCAGTGGATTCATTGATAATCGAAATGTCTATCAGTAGTCATAGGAATGCTGAAGAAAATCTTTTATTATTATCAGTGGCTGGATTTTGTATCACTTACATATAAATCAGCAGGTACTTTAAGGATAACATTATAGTTTTCATTTACAACATGTTTTTTTATTCAATCAGTTTTGATAAAACATTTAACAAGAAAGTGTACCGGTGTGGCAGGGCCAACTCAACCTCCTAGCATGAACACTCTTGTGTAATTCTCTCCCCTTGGGTATGGGCTTGAATTACCAACTCAGTCACGTTAAATGGAACAAGATAGACATTATGGGATATCACTTCAGGGTTAGGTTATGAAAAATCCTGGGCATGCATTCTCTCTCTCTCCTTAATGGATTACTTCCTTTGAAAAAAGCCTGCTGCCATGTCGTGGGACAGCCCTGTAGAGATATCTAAACGGTGAGGAACTGAGGGAGGCCTCCAATCAACAGTCAGCAAGAAATCAATAGCTAGTCCAATCTCTTGAGGGAGCAAAGCCTGCCAAAAATCAAGCAAGTGGGCTTGGAAGTATATCCTCCCCAAACTGAATCTTCAAATTGGGTCCTTTTCCGGAAGCTTGACTACAACCTTAGGAGACACCCTGAGCCAAAGGCACTCAGTTGAGCTATACCTGTATTGACCCACAGAAACTGTGTAATAATAAATATTTGTTTTAAGTCCCAAAAGTTTGGGGAAATTTGTTACACTGCAATAGAAAAGTAATATAACATATCTGACTTTAGTTCAAAGAGGAGTCTTTCTCTGTAGCAATGTATTGCTCATTTCTGTATTAGATAATTATGACCCTTCTCAATGGTATACTGTCCTTTAGTCACAGTTAAAAGTGCAAAATCTATTTACAATTACTTAAGAAGTTATAAATTTAATTAGGCTATTAGAAATTCAGGACAAGTCCTCTTTGAATTTAGATTTTCAAAAGAATGACTAAAACTGAAAGTACAATTTTAAAACCAGTGACTATAAATGCCTCCTGAGTTTACAAATGAATAAAAGTCTGAGAATTATACATGCAAAGAGGTAAGGTTTTAACTACTGGCAGATCTCTCTAATGAACTATCTTATCTAGTTCTAATTGATAACACAATACCTGGAACAGGTATTTTCCCCTAGATTTTAGTAAGCAGCATGCTTGCATCTTGCTGAGAGGAACCCAGGTAATAAACCTGATACCCAGCCAGCAACCTTCAGTCCGATGAAGCAAAGAAATGACACAGGGGTCAAAATGTAAATGTTTGCCAAGAAATAGAGAACTTTGCTCCCAATTTCCCCTGACTCCAAAATACTGAGAATAAAACTAGCAGAAAGTCAACTGGACATCCATTGACAATAAAGAAGCATAACAGCTGTTCAGCTAAAAGTATATTACAGTATATTACAATGACATATTAAAAGTGTTTTTAAAGTATTTTAAAAATAAAGCCCTAAAAAACTAGTCTCTTAAATAAGGTGAACATATTTTATGCCTTAAAGTAATTCAAAATATTGGTCTTAGAAATATTTATTTAAAAGTCAATTAGAATATATATTCCAATGTAAATTGGAAGAAGATTAAAAAAGTCCATGAAATATATTCAAAATAAAGAGTAAATAGAATGCACATTATTGACCAAAAGGAAGAATTAGAGTTGAGCTAATCCTACATTAGTAATAATATAGTAATCTCAAAATAAATAAAATGGTTTAGCAATTGTTAGATTTTTCCTTTCATAGCTTTTTAAGTCCGTTTCCAGTTTAGATTTTGTTTCTGAATGATTTTACCTACATTTTATGTTTATTTTCTTAAGTAAAATATGTCATTATGCTTCTTGTTTGCACAAAATCTGTAATAACTCACACCACTAATAAATAAATGTCACATAGTTAGCTAGGCTTGCCAAACCTTCCAAGAGGTGTTCTTGCAGAGTAATAAAACAGGCAGAATCTGTGTCCAGCTTTCCATGTTTGTATGATGGCTTCACTACTTAGCCATATGATGGGCATGGGAACTAAAGTTCTTTGTATTTCAATTTTGTTATCTATAAAACAGGATAATGATTTTAATAAGCACAAATGTGTATTGTGAAGATTAAGAGAAATAATCCACAAAATATCCTGATCTATGATGAGTACTTCATAAATGTCAACTATTACTTTATTATTGGTATTATTATTGCTATTTGAGATTCAAAGTAACTTAAGATTATGAAGGTCTGCCTTCTGGTTGAAGATACTAGGTATGTTGCCTAATTTAACCCAAACTACAGCTTTCTGAAATAAGAGTTGCTATTCTCATTTTACAGATAAGGAAACTGAGTTTCAGACATTTTAAGTGACTTCTCGAAAGTATTATAGTGATTAAGTGCTACAGCCAAGTTCCAGCCCAGGTCTCCTGACTTCATGTTTATAGTAGTTTAACTTCGTAGGAGCTTTCTGGCTGGGCACAATGGCTTATGCCTGTAATCCCAGCACAGGTGGAGGAGGGAAGATTGCTTGAGACCAGCCTGGGCAACATAGCAAGAGCTTGTCTCTATAAAAAAAAATAAAAATAAAAACAAATTGTAAAACAAAACAAAAAACCCAAACGCTATCCTTTTAGGCTTGTCACATATTGCTCTAATGTGAAGAATACTAGTTAATAGTATTGGGTATGAGTTTGAATCCCAGCACAACCATTTACTTGGCAGTTCATACAAACTTCTTGAGGTTCAGTTTTCTCCATGTACAAGACGGAAAGTGACATTCACTTTTACAAACTTAATTGAGATTCAATTGAGACTCTTGTAAAATGATTGACATTCACTTTTACAAACTTAATTACTTAGATTAAATAATATGGTGGCTGGCATATACTATGTGCCCATTTGTATTAGTTTATATCATATATATTTATACTATTATTTTATTAACTTATATAAAGACACTAATGTAATCCTAACTTCTCACATTTTACTTCCTTATTACCAGTGCCTTAACCCTCCCTGTGCTAATCTCTGCTTATTGAAAACATATCCCTTTGCATACCCAGAGAAATGTTCTCTTTTTGTATTGATGCATTGACTCATTCCTTACCTAGATACAGATCCACAATCCCTGCTTCAAGCTCTTTGGGGTTAGATATGCTTCATTATTCAGACTTTTGTATTGTGTTAGAAAGGTGAGAGAATATATCACTTGTATTATATTATGTGATACCTCCTGCAATGGTCTGGAGTAGAATCCTATTATTAAGCACGGTAATATTTCTGCTGCAAATGGTACAAATGCTTACACTCATTTGGATAGAGACTATAAATAAGTTCATATCAGTTCAGTTTATATATCAGGTTAACATGAAATGCCAAATTATTTAAAAAATTTGATAAGCAGTTCAGGATTTTAGAATTGCACATAAAATGGTAGACCTGTGTGATCTTTTCCCTCACAGAGTTCACTGGGTCTACCCTCAGTATAATGTAGTTCTTTGTCGAGCACAGTTGTGCATCTACGTATCTTATCCTCTGTTGTTGTACAAGGTCTCCAAGGAAAGGAAATATATCTTTATCTTTGTATGCTCTGCAGGATCTAGAATGTTCTTAAATCTTATCAGGTGTGTTTGGCATACTTTAAAAACATGGAAAAAGAAACAGTATTTCAAATATGTGGATGGTGCTAAAAATAGCTACAACATGGAAACATGGCAGCGTTACTTTTCATCGTGATTAATATGCATTGAGTCATTTTCAAAGCAAATTTTTTGGAAAAAAGCAGCCTAAGTTATGCTGTGTCAATTCCATGAGATCTTGTAAAGAATTTAACTCATAGAGGGTCTGCCTAATTTAGAATTTCAAAAGAAAGTAGGCGTTGCTCTAAAAGGTCAAATTTTAATCTAAATTAGATGGTGGGGAAAAATTCTTAGTATCTTATTTTGCAATATGCAGATAAGTCATTGAAAAAGTAAATTGTAGCATTCTTTGACAAAAATTGTTTTAATGCTGTGTGTTTATGAACTTTTTTCTTCTTAGTTATCATTAACTTTATAAGAATCAGTAATTATTGCTATCTCACCTATATGTTGTCCATACATGTGATAAAAGAAGCTGAAACAATATGCAGTGTTTGTGGGTCCATAAGGGTTTTTGGGAGCTATGCTGAAAACAGGGCTGAGAAGTCGAGCCTTTTCGCCTTCCAATCTGGGTCGTGATGTCTCAATGTACATATAAAAACCTTAAAACAGACAAAATAAAGTGTTTAAACACATTAGTCTTAGGCATAATGAAATTTCAAATCACTGAGAAGTCTTATAGTTTTCATACAAAATAAAGATGGATAGGAAGATTTGCATCTCATTTATAAAATCTGTATGTGTATATATAACTAATAGTGGTGTTAACATAAAGAATAAATGATCTACCAAATTAAAGATAAAATGTATAAAAACTTGAGACCAAATTCGAAATTTAGACTTGAATTATCAAAAAATTCCTATTCTCTCTACTATACACATCAGTGAGTTCTGAAAAAGAAATCATGTCTAATAAGTTTTGTAAATATCTACATTGATACTGTATAGGAAATTTAATATTTTATTCCATAATCTTCAAATATGTGGCTCAATATTAGTATTTCATATTTGTAACAGTTTTTAAAATTCTCTGATTGCCATGAACACAACAGTTCATACCCTCATACCTTCTTTGGAGCCACTACGGTCAGCATTAGGTCCTGTATTAGGAGTATATTTTGTATTTCTTGTTGCAGTACTTTGTTTGGTCCAGTCAAAATTATCTGTATCATCTTGAGTGAACAAACAAATATTGCCATCTTCAAATCCACAATGAAATTCTCCTGTTGATACATTATAATTAAATTAATACTGAATAAATTAATACAAATGTTGCAATATTTTCATAAGAAAAATGTAAACTATTATACAGCAATAATAATGCAAGATTGTGATAATGGCATGACAGCCATAATAGTGCAACTATTGCACTATATGCACTCTGTATATACAACTGTATAGATTACAACTAAACATAAAAACAATCCAATTTTAATGAAAAACTAAAATAATTTACATATAAATTAATATCTTAAGAATATTTAAGACCCAAACAATTCTCTAAAACATCTAGATAACTGAAATTAAAGAATACAATTCATGCTTGAATTATAGCTGAATAATTTCCCCAACTTTCATTTTGTCAGTATAGAAACAATCAAAACAAAACTGTCAATTGGAAAATTACCTTTATTAATTTACCTGATGGTAGTTTTAAATAGGTATACTTTAAATTTATAATTTTTCATGCATGTCTACAGATGCTTTCTAATACCCACTTGCATAAATGGAAGTGTGCTTAGGGCAAGCAAACTATTTTGAAAAGTACTAATCTTTCATACTTTATCTAAATGTGGGGTTCCTGGATACTTGAAATTCATTTGAAACGAAGTAATTATAACATATTTTAAAGATTTTAAGAAGGACTGTGATTTCTTGGATGCCTAATGTATGTTGAGTTCAGACCCAACACAAGTTCAGACAAACACTTTTTCAACTATCTCTGAAATGTGGGTGGTAGTAATATTTCCAGGTATCAAAGGTTTTCTTACTGGGATGTACCCTGCTTGAAAAATAGGTGTAAATAAAAAAGTTGTTAAGGTCTGCTAGATACATTATTAAAGAGTGTGTTTCCTTAAGAAAAAAATAAACGTCATGTATATTATTTCACTCAGCCTCATAACAACTCTATGAAATCACAATAATCCTTAGGCAAGAGGCTTACAGAGGAGAAAACTTTGGCAAAGGTCAGCTATTAAATGATAAAGTCAAATGGAAACCAAATTCCCTGGAATTCATGGAGATATAAACACCTAAAGAACAAAGACTTCCATTTTAGTCTCTCTCCAACCTACCTACTTGGGGCTAAATTTATTCGATATCCTTCGAAATGGAGCTCTGTTTGAGAGTATGTACCTGAATTAATTAAAAATTATTGGTACTTACAAATAAAAATAAAACAGAAGGCTTTCCTTTTAAATTTAGGGATTGAGTTTATGTTTTCTTTTTTGTATTTTAGACTAAACACTTGCTTTACCTCTTTGTCTTTATTTATATTCTATATTCTGGATAAGTAAAGTTACAGGAAATATATGTATTTAAGGGAGTCTAATCAATAAATTAATTTCTGAATAAACAATATTCTACATAAAAAATTTATTAGACACATTTGTGCCACAGAACTTGTATTAAACAAGACATGACCTTTTGATGCTATCAGCTGGAAAAATAAGGTTGGTGACAGCAGTGTAGCAGCAGTGTATGCATTTATATACATGCATGTATTTCTTTAAACATATTTTAGATATGATAGGAGATTTCAAACTGCTTTGGAGTTTTGAATCCCATAAAAGCAAAGTTTGATTTTTGAATGTTCTCAGTTATTTAAATACATATTACATATGCACAAAAAGATGTCACAGAACAAATGTGAAGACTAAGGATTTCAGTTTATACATCTACTGCCAAATCTTACTTTTTATATGTTATTTAAGACTATGTATAATGAATTTTTATCACACTGTTAAACCACATTTTTTTTGTAATTTAAACTTGTTTAGAAAGATAACACAGCTTGTCTTCAAAAATCAACAAAATAATTTTTGAAACAAAAATACGTGTCTTTCATAGTAAAATTAAGCAATAATGCAGCTTCTGAAAACTACAAAAAATGACAGTTGTGCCTAAAAATTTTCATAGTTTAGGCTATTTTTTATGGTGTAAGTTGTTTACAGTATTATAACTAGTGTAATAATTCAAATCAAACAAAGATACTTAAGCAAGATCAATAGTCTTCATTCCTTCTAAGGACATATATCTTTACAATAAATAAACCTATTACTGAAGAAAATTTATAAAAAGTTGGCAAGTAAAATGAAAATAAAACTCACTGGTTGAAACCCAGTAACTAATTTTTTTTATTGTTATACTTAAGTCCTGGGGTACATGTGCAGGACGTACGGGTTTGTTACATAGGTATATACATGCCATGGCGGTTTGCTGCATCCATCACTCTGTTATCTACATTAGGTATTTCTCCCAGTGCTATCCCTCCCCTATTCCCCCAATCCCTGCTGTCCCTCTCCTAGCCTCCCACGCCCACCCCGAGACACACCCGAGTGTGTGATGTTCCCCTCCCTGTGTCCATGTGTTCTCATTGTTCAACCACTTATGAGTGAGAACATGTGGTGTTTGGCGTTCTGTTCTTCATGACTAAAACACCAAAAGCAATGGCAACAAAAGCCAAAATAGACAAATGGGATCTAATTAAAGAGCTTCTGCACAGCAAAAGAAACTATCATTAGAATGAACCAGCAATCATTTAAAAAGCTTATTAGAATATAGGATATCTGATAGATAAAGAAAATGCAGTGAGCTGTACAAACCTTTCAAAAGTCAATGTAATATTAAATAGTAAAAGAACTTATAAAATAGGAAAGTAATGAAGTCCAGGATTTTTACAAAGATAATAGAACTGGGAATTGAATGAATCTTGCATTTTCTACTTCTTTTCTAATTACAACATGATTTTGGCAGAGTTTCAAGAGCTACACAGAAATAACTAAAGATATTTTAAATATTCTCCATTATGTGGTCTTCAAAATTTTGCTTTATTTGGTCTGCAGAAATTTCTCTGAATCCTTCTCAATATAATGAAAAAATAAAAATAAAAACTCAGGAATAAGAAACCTGATACCTAGTGGTCATTTTGTACTCACAGACACTCTTTGGTCCTTATTTAAGCTTGTAAAAATCTAATCTTAAAAATAAATAGCTCTGATTTAAAATATTTCTTCACGGTAAATCCTCTGTTGATTTAAAATTATTTTCTAGGGACAGGGAAGTTTTCATATATGGGAATATTTTTTAAGGTAGATACATATCATCTTATAATGTTTAATATAAAACAAAAATAACTTTTCAGAAGTCCCCAAATTTAACAATTTTACAGATTTCATAACCTAAATTAGACCAAATACATTGGAGTGTAAAGTAGTGTTCTATGAAAGAAAGTCTCAGTTAAACCCATCAAATAGCAACTTTCTAAGTAATCATACTCGTATAAGTGGAATATAGAAATTCAAAGAAGGAAAATCAAGAAACGCATAACAACAATAAAAATAATATGCAATCCCACACAAAAAAAATCCCACAGCTGCAGAAATAGCAAATATTGAGCAGGTTGGCAAATGGCTCCATATTTCAATATTTAGGAAAACCTATAAACCTCAGTTATCAGTATTAAAAGACGTGTTTTTATATCCCTATCCTTTGAATTTTAAAATCTACATTTATTGCCAATTTTGCTGATTCTGAGCAATTGTGTTTTTGACCAATCTTTTATACAAAGATTGCTAAACAATTCTTTGTAAAAATGTTCTATTCTTCATATTTATTCAATATAGTGCTATTTTGTAAGTGAAAATATACTTACTCAAATGAGGATTTACAGGAGCTACAAGAAAAGCAAAAGGAACAACAACAAAAAAAACAATGTTAGCATGGCTTGAATGTCTTTTATTTATAAAAGTCTAATCAGTGTCTCATAGTTCCTTACCAAAAGTTAATGATCTTTCCCACTGTGGCCATTCAGATTTATTTCTGCAATCCATTTTGTTTTAGAGGATTGAATACAATCTGCTTTGGAGCTCAGCAATAACAACTTCTAATTACCAAAAAGACCTATTCTCAATAGCATGGGAAATTTTCCTTTTTCAAGAGTTTCTGACCTCTTAAATATTTTAACCAGTACTAAACAAATATACTCAGATATCAAAACTGAGACTGACAGTAGGCAAATCTGTAATGTAGATGATTTAACAGTGAAAACAATTATCTGGCAGAATTTTGGCTTTTGTTTTCTGTTGATTTCTACTTCTGAGAGTAAAGTAGAGAGCTCACGGCATATATGAAAATAAAGCAATCCTGATACCATGTTGTAATATGTGTACTAAAATTAATAACAACATCAGTGCCTTTTTGTTTAATTACATTAAAATACACTCACACATACACACGTGTGCATGCATACAGAGTTAAAATGATGAGCAACACATTTTGTGTTTTGGGGTACCAAAATAATTTTTTTCCAAAAAAGTAATTATATCTGCAACACAAGTACCAATGAATTTCCACTCAAAGAGTAATGAATACTTGAAATATTACTAACACTTCAACAAAAATATGTCTCATCTAAGACAAATTTGTATCTGTATGTATCAATTAACCACTTATTACTCTGTGAGAAAATTCTATTCTGGATGACGGAGAGCATTGATGTACTTCCCCAAGATTACAATGGGCAGTTAATCTATAGTGCAGAACTTGTCTAATTTTCCATTGTCATTAACTGCCTTTATTATACTTGTGCAATACTAATAAAGTATTATGGACAAAAATGTTCATAATTGTAACATTAGTATACAAATGATGAATTTTAACAGAATAAGTTTTTTAGTTATTTTCACTATTCCTACATACAGAAGACAATTCCCATTACTGTAGTTGTTTTTCTGATTCTACATTCCACATTGCAAATTACGAAAAGAATAACAGAAAAGGAACTGAAAGTGAACTTAAAATAACAATTTTATTTTATGGCAAGATATCAATGTATTTTAAAATTAGTAAAAATTAAAATTATTCCATAGGTAATATAAAATTAAAACAATTATATGCTATCTTTCAAAGATGTAAGCATTCTTGAATTATAATTTAGTTCTAAGATAGGTTGTATGTATATGTAAAGCTCTTACTAGACTGAGTTTTAATGGAGTCTTCTCCTCCAACATTTTAGTCATCAAATTCACTGTACATAATGCAGTTAACTTTGTGGAAATTTGCAAGTCTAACTTCTAAATATTGCAGCAAGTTCATTTTCTTCTTTCATTTGAACTTGCATGAATAATTTTTGTACATATATATTATAGACTATGTGTCCCCCAAAAATTCATATGCCAATGCTTAGTCCCCAGTATAATTGTATTTGGAGATAAAGCCTTTAGGGAGGTGATTAAGATTAAATTAATCTTGGCCCTAATCCAATGGGATTAGTGACTTTATAAGAGGAAGAGGAGACTCCAGAGAGCTCTCTCTGCCATGTGAAGAAGACAGGGTGAAATGGTGACCTTTTATAAGTTAGGAAGACAGCTCTCACCAGAAGCTAACTATGCCAGTGCTTTGATCTTGGACTTCTCAGCCTCTACAAGTGTGAGAAATAAATTTGTGTTGTTTTAGCCTCCCACTATGGTATTTTGTTATGGCAGCCCAAACAGACTAACACAATGCCTCTAAACCATTAAAGTATACATTGCCCAAACCTGTATTACATAAAAATAATTTTAATAAAAAATGTTGGAGGTCTTAATATGTATACCTAAGTATGTAAAAACAATTTTGAAAACTTGGTATTAAAAGTAATACCTATTTTCCACATCTATTTTTCATTTTATTTTGTTGCCTCAAGAGTTTTCAGCAACAACTACTGAGCTTATTAACTTTCTAAAATCTCTTTAAGTAAAGTCATAATGATCAACTAACCTTAGCAAGAAAGTAAAGATCTCTAATGGAGTGGGGAGCCCTAAATCTAGTCAGTTCTGTCATTTCACAATTTATTATCTGTGCAGGACACTGAAACTTTCTGAGTCCCAACATCTTCATCTTTTAAAGATACTGATACTAATGCATTCTACATTATACATCTTACTTTTTTGGTATAAATTGTAAGTATAAACAACTTTAATGAGTTTTTAATAGTTTTACTTCATTTTTCATGTTTTACAATAGTCACTACTTCCCCCTTTGGCAGGAAACATATATTTAAGGGTAAACACAATGGAGAACTTCAGGTGCAAACAAAGCATTCTATTATCTTTTAAACTCAAACTCTGATAATCAATGATAAAAAGAATCACATTCGACTGGGATCTGTGGCTTAAGCCGGTAATCCCAGCACTTTGGGAGGCCGAAGCAGGTGGATCACCTGAGGTCAGGAGTTTGAGACTAGCCTGGCCCTGAAGAAACCCCCTCTTTAATAAAAGTACAAACATTAGCTGGGTGTGGTGGCGGATGCCTATAATCCCAGCTACTGGGGAGGCTGAGGCAGGAGATTCACTTGAACTAGAGAAGCAGAGGTTACAGTGAGCCGAGATCACGCCACTACACTCCAGCCTGCAAGACAGTGAGACTTCATCTCAAAAAATATTTATAATATTTCACTGAAGCAATATAACAAATAGGAACTGTTTTAACAATGATTAATTCTAACCTGAAAAATACTTTGAACAATCTAGAGCTAACATTGAATACTACAATTATAAAATACACAAAAATTTCAATTTTTAAAATATGGCTCTCTTTAGTATACAGTAAAATAACATATCTAATTGCCATTGTTTCTCTTTGAGATATTCTAGATAAAAGTTTTAGATCCACTTCTTTTTGAAAGTTCCGCACTAATTTCTATGTTTGTCCAAATAGGACATTTAAGTAGTGAAGAAATATTTTATGCATATAGTGATTAAAAATAAAACTATCACTAACACACACACAAACATTTAGCATTTTTTAACGTTAGCAATATGAAAAACGAATGGCCACCAACAACCAAAACCAAAATCCAGCAACTAAGATGTCTTTTGACATGTACATAAATATACAAACTGTGGTACATTTATGCAATGGAGATTATTGAATGATAAAAAGATATGAGCTATGAAGGCCCAAAAAGGCACACAGAAGTCTTCTGTATTTTAAGTGAAATAAGGCAGTCTAAAAAATCTAAAACTGCTGCATGCTGTATGATTCCAAATTTATAACATTCCCGAAAAGAAGACATTATACAGAGAGTAAACATGTCATTGGCTGCCTGGACTGGAGAAGGGGGAGATAAATGGGTAGAGCGTGGGGGTTTTTTGGGCAGTGAAACTATTCTGGGTGATATTGTAATGGTAGAGAAATGATATACACTTGTCTAAATCCATATAAATGTACAACACAACTGTAATGTAAACTATTGATTTTAATAATGTCTCAGTATTAATCAATTTTTATAAATGTACCACAGTAATGTAAGATGTTAATAATGGGATATTGTTTCAGGGAAAAGGGGCTCTCCATACTTCCTGCCAATTTTCTGTAAACCTTATACACTACTCTAAACCTGAAGTCTATTAATTTTATTTAAAAAAAAAACAGAAAAAAATTGATAATTTTTTTTTTACTTTTTAATAACATAAGTTCTAAAGTCATCAAGAATTTGAAAAGATAAAATGCAGACAAATATAGTATCATAACTTGTAGGATCAAAAATAAAGACATTGCTTATATCACATAGGTTCAGAGTTAACTAAATTAGCCTATGTATCTACATTTGTAATCAAATGTTACATTTATGGTGATTAGAGTTTTGGCTTTTGTTTGTTTAGTTAACAGGCTAATGACCCAGAAAGTCAATACGATAAATTTTACTTTGTGTCTAAATTTGTTAGATAGCAGCAACCAAAATTTTCCATATAGTTTAACATATAAATAATTTTAAATAAAAGGCTACTTACCACTATATTTGATCACACGAATTGTTGAATCTCCTTCACCAAATTTGGTGAGAGGAGTCAGTCGGACTTCATAAGCTTCTGGTTTAATTAGCTCTGTCAAGTTATATGTAATTAATTCTCCCTTTTGAATATTCCCATTTATTTTAATCTCCTGCTCCCACCAACGCTGCTGCCCAGCCTGAAATCAAAACAATTATATAATAATGTTCACAGACTGTTCTTCAGAGGTACCAAGAAAATTGAAAACAAATTCTGAAATTTTATTAAATGAAAAAATATATTAATACATATTATTAAAGTTCAGGTGTCTATAATGAGAAACAAATTTTGAAGATGTTTACATGCAGATGTTTGCAGGTAATTGCCAAATGATCAGAGGTTCATTAAACAGATTTAACAGATTTACTATATCACCTAATATTTAGTAAAAGTCAGAAATTTCAAAAGTATCTCTGATTTGCTAGTTGGGAGAGATTAAGTTTAGCTACTTCTTAGAACTCTTTATCACCTTAGTAAACATATACATTCCATATATAACAGTTCCTGTATCTTCTGGGCATTAGAAATATAAAAGACTAAATCCTTAACTTTTTCAAGTCTATTAAAAAGACAGGCACAATAAACAAATGTATAATATAAAATTTCAGTTATATGTCCAATAAAGAAAAATAAAAAATCACAAGTGGATTAAGAGTCATAGTGGGAAGGTTGCAGAGGGGACTCTTTTATCTAGTTAATCAGAGGACATCTCCATAAGAATGTTGGAAACTTAAGATGAATGCTAGGAATTTTCCATTGGATTTGGCAAGAGGGAGCAATTGTCACCTTGAAATAAATGGTGTCAGAATAATGAAGATGAAAATGTGATTGCAATATGTTAGAAGAAGAATGAGTTTCACAGTGCTTTTCCCACTCTAAAAAATCACAATGCTCAGATAATTTTATAGCACAGTTATCAAAATGTTCAGGAAACAATTCTAATCTTTTATAAAATCTTGCAGGGATTCTTAAAAACACTCTCCAGCTATATTATTTAATTTAAACCAAAAATAGGATTGTACGAGAAAGAAAAATATGTATACAAAGTAAATTCATTAAGTTTTAACGGTCATTTTATATCCAGTATTGTTTCTCTTGCAAGGATGTAAGGATTGCTTAACTTTAGAAAGTATATTAACATAGTTAACTGGTAAAAGAAGAAAAAACCTATTTCTACTAGATGGAGAAAAATTTGGGAAACAACCACTCATATTTACAATAAAACTATTAACAAGCTAGAAATAGAAGGCAACTTGATAAAGATGATCCAACAAAAAGGTAGATGATGTTTTATTTTTAATGCTTACATTAGAATTTGTTTAGAGTTACAATTGAGAAAATGTTCAACATAATCTATTTAAAATTGTACTTCAGTAACAATAAAGTATATAATACTTGGAAAAACAAAAGCAAAATAGATCTATAGAGCTGTCTATGTAGGAATCTTTCTCTGTGTTTCTTTCCCTCTCTCCTTTTCTCTCGCTTTATCCTTCCATATACATATAATACTTGAATGTCTTTTACAAGCACTCTGAAGCTTTCTTTATTAAATTTATACATATAATTTATTAGATGAGATACTAGGTAGCCCACAGCTTTGTTATTATAAATTGTGATTTTAAAACTATTAATATTTTAATGACTTATACAATAGTGATTTTTAAAATTGTCCTTATATTCATATATATATATATATATTTATATATAACAAATACAGTCCCCCCTCTATCTCTCTCTCTCTCTCTCTCTCTATATATATATATATATATATGTATATATATGTATATATACACGCATAATCCTGCTTTGCCTTGTAATATGTGTCTGTTATTTTTCATACCTGAAATCTATGGTGTCCTTTTTCATGGGGCTTTTCTCCTTTTATTTGCGTGGTTATTTTTCACTGGGTGCTGATAATGTGGCTTAAAATTCTATTTTTGGGGGTTCTCTGAGGCCTATGACAAAGACATATTCTATAGATATACTGTTGTTTCTGACATGCTCCTAAGGGCATCAACCATATGGTCTACTTTTACTTTGATGGTGAAACTCTTTGTTGTTACAAATTAGAGTGGAGAAGATCCCTTGGTTGGAGAAGGCCTTGAGTTTGCCTTGTTCTCTGCCTCAGTACTGCCATACACATTAACATGGATAAATTTCCCAAAACTAATATTGAACCAAAATGAATTTTGAAGTAGATATGTTATAAAATTTAGTTTTAAACTATGTATTTTAAAGAGGATGTATAGATATATGTATTAAAGTATAAAGAAATGAAGAGAAATAATAAACAGTTCAAGGTACGGTTTACATAGGTTAGGAGAGTGTCAAGGGAAAACGATGCAATTGTGAGTGGTAAAGAAAGGATTCAACTCTACTGGGTGATTTTTTGTTTTGTTTTGTTTTATACTAACGGTAGATATCAAAATTATGATTACATTATTTTGTGTAGGCCTGAAATGTTTCTCTGTTTTTAATAAAGACTTAGAGAATAAGAGAGAGAAATAATTTTGAATTTTCTTAAAACTCTTTCTCCCTAGACTTCCATGACAGTGGCCTCGCTCATATTACTTCCCATGTCTGCATCTTTGGTCCTTATTTTCTTTTCCTGTGTTCTCAATGTTGATGTTCTCTAGAATTTTAAATTTGGTGTTTTTGGTACTTTGTACTAGTGGTTCTCATATTTCTGCAAGCATAAGAATCACTGGATGTCACTGTTAACCAAAATTCTAGGTTTCAACCATCAGTAAATATGGTTCAATGAGATCTATAAATATAATCTTTAAAAAGCATCTCCTCTCCCACATAGTAATTTGGATACAAATAATCCAGAGGCTATATTTGGTGAGGCACAGATTAGTCCTGCTAAACCACCTCATTACTACTGGGAGCTTCCTCTAATATCTCTGTATTGATAACTCCCTAACTTGTATTTTAAGCTCAGAAAATTAAGAAAAAAATACATCTATTAGTCTACCATGTGCTACTATTTTAACTGTGTTATGCTTATTTAATATACCACAAACCCTAGTAAGAAGTAACTATACTTAGTCCTATTTCATGAATGAAAAACTGAGGCAGAGAGAGGTTAAGGAAACTCTCCTAAGTGGCAGCTTCAGAATGTGATTAGACCCAAAATGACTCTTTTCGGCATCACTTTCTCCTTTGTTTTCCCTGAATTTATTGCTCTTTTAATTGTTTTTAGCAGAGCCCTTATATATTTAGTTATAATACACTATGTCTGGTCATTAATTTGATAGAAATGTGATGAGATTAAGTGCCAGCATACAATGTATATTTAACTGGCCTCCAAGGAGTACGGCAGAAAATCCAAGTTATTTCAGTGAAAACTGCGTACAGTCACTGAATTTACATACAGTGGTGAATGATAAAAAACCTAATTTCACAGAAAGTACTTATCTTTCATAAATAAGCATGCATAGTTAATACTAGGTATTATGAAGCTTCTTTCAGTTATGTAGGCTAAAATTCTATAACATAATATAATTGACAATACTTTTACCGTTTTAAAATTTTAGATATTTATATATATGAATAATAGACAAAGTGCTATGATTTTTAAAGACGGATAAAAGCAATTTAAACACACAAAAATATTACAGAATAACTTATTTGACATTTTACTGTTACCTAAAGACACACAAGTTTAATCAAGGTGTACTTTTCTGGGTGTTAATATAAGTTTAAATAAGAGTTTACTGCCACTGAAAATTTGAAGTACATCATAAAGGAGACACTGCAGGTATTCTCTTCTTATAACGAGTGTTCTACTCAAGTAATTTCTCAGCAGATACACTGATGTTGTTACTTATTACAAACTCCAATGTCCATAACTCGATATGTGTATTAAAAAGCAATAACTTTGATTCCAAGTCTCTAATATAAGCTGTAATGAAAACATACACTTCAGCAGTTGGCAGAATAAGCAGTTAAATACTTCATATTGTATCTCAGCTGTGCAAAATGTAAAACTGGAAAACTAAATGTAATGTTTGCACATACACGAAAGGAAATGCAATATTATTCCACTTACTGAAAGTAATACCAGAAAATCCTCAGAGAAGATAGGTTCTAAACCATACTGCAGATAACAGCCCCAGATCATACTTACAAGCATGATGATATGTAACTGTGAAACTATTTTCTTGTCAATTTAAAAAATCCATTTAATTTGTCTTGTTTCCCCAGGAGATCTATTCCATTCATATGATTTAGAGGTTAGCCTAAAGATCCCCAAGTACCCTAAAGTGAGGCTTTTTATTAAAAGCTGTAATTTGTTATTTTTACTACAGAGGATAATTAAAAAGCTATTGCTGAAAAGGTCTCAGGAGGAAAAACCATGTTAATTTTTTCTCTTAATTATCTCTTCTCTAAGAAACAAAATTAGCTCATTTAATAGCAGAAGTATGCAACAGATTCTGAAATATGAAGGGAATAAAAGTGACCCTGTTTTCCTTTTTTTTTTCTTGGACTGTAAATCTTTTTAACCACTATAATGAGCTCCATTGAAAAGTACCAGGTAAGTGAAAACTAAAACAGAAGAAGAAATACAACCGAATACAAGGCACATATGTGTGTTTATTTCATTTATTTTTATGTAACTCTGTAAGAGAGAGATTGAGATATCCATTTTATAGGAAACTTCTATTCATCTTTAGCAACCATACTGATAATAAAAATAATAGCTGACATTAAAAATCCAGGTACTACAGACCCTAAATCATACACATGAATGATTATCCAACGGAATGTGAACTCATTAAGGTGACATTTTCATGGATTAAAATCAAATTTTCCTATAATCCCAATGTAACACTGATTTTAAGATAAACTATTGTTTTAATAACCCCTTTTAGGGGAAAGGAGATAGTAAGTAACACGGCATTAAATGAATCTTATTTTTATTTTTGTCTAACAATAGCAAACATTTATTCAGTGAATTATATGTCTTGTCTTCTTTCATTATCACAGATTTGACTATTATCTTCTTTACATTCAGCAAGAATTCTTCTGAGTAGGAACTTTTCACGTCATGGAAATATTTTGCTTATCATACTTCGCTTATGCTATTAACACCTTTAGAAGTGAAGGTGTATCTTTTAGATATCGAGATGTTTATAAATTTTTGTTTGCCATTGGTCTTTAGAATCTTGCATTATTTTTCTTAATTGAATTATGTCTCAATTAAAGTGAAGAGCTTTCCTTGAAAACATCCTGGCATGGTAGAGAAGAGAATTCTTATTGTTTGAACTCAGTCAGCTTCATCTGGTCTTTCTAGTTGTGGTGCGGTGTCTAGCATCTATAGCATTTATTGTTTATGTCCTTGGAAGTATCTTGGCCTTTAGTCACTAGTTCTACTCAGTCTGCATTTTTCTTAGGCAAATCACGAGTTCCCTGAGTTTAACAGTATTATCTTTGCCTTTTCTTTTGAAGAGTTGTGGGATTGGTGAATCCTGATAGCTTCCCCAGAAATACAGTAAAGCAAAGAATTAACCTAAAGAACTAACCAGGCCCCATTCGTTGGAAATCTGATTCAGTCTACCTTACTATGCTACTTGAGGGGTCCTCGAAGTGGGACTCAGATCTCGGATTTTCTAAGCAAGTCTTGCAATCTTCCTCAGCTACTTGTTGGGAAGTGAGCATACATCCTTTTCTATTCTGGTAGGTTGTAGGTGCCTTTTATCAGGGAATCTCTAGTACTGACTCTATTGATATTCTCTTACTAATGCTAAAATAATCCTCTTTACCATGCCTGGAACTCTGTATTTGCATAGGGAATTGCTCCTGATATCTTTATTGCTGACATAAAGCATTTCAGAACGCCACACTGTTTCTCCCCTAGCACCTCCTGCCCACTTTCACCACCATGATCTCGATTTGATTTAAATACTAGGCTTTCAAGGCTTGTTTTTGCTTGGGCTTTATAAAATCTACTAAAAGTTCACTTATCACCTTTCTTGTTTTGTGCAGGTGTGGGTTGGTCTTCCTATTCTTGTGCCATAAACCTTAGCCTTCTCTGTTGTAATTTTAAGTAATGAGAGAGCCTTTAGAAAGAGAATTACAAGAATAGGAAAATTCATTTGTTAATTTGTCAAATTCTCAACTGACCTTTTCCACCAAAGTTTTTAATAGCAAACTACTATAAACTTGCATTTAGTTTTCAGTATTTTGAAAATCATTCCCTGTAGTATTTGTTGTTTATATGCCCTTTAGCATCAGTTACTGATTATAAACAAAACAAACACAGCAGCCCTCAGGTAAAGACAGCATTGAATGTGTCCACAGCATCGGTGGTCTGTCATTCATGTAGTTTAGCAAGCTTTCTTCTTTCACCTATCTTAGTGAGTTGCTGCTGTCTGAACAGATGTGAACTGGCTACGCAAGCAGAGTCTCTGGTAAAGCTCACCAGTAAATGAAAGGCCTTGCAAATATATTTCAAGGGATTTTTTTTTTTTAAAGAAAACTAAGCATTAAGCAGAGAGAACAACGTCTTTAGTGACATCCAAGGGAAATATTCTTGCTCAGTGATCACATGAATAGAAGAAATAGAAAAAGTAGAAATGGAAGTTGAGAAAACATGGAGTCTAAAACTTCCTCCATATATTAAGGGTGTTATGACAAAAGTAAAAATGTAGTTCCAAAAAAACTATGACAAATATTAAAACAGAACTTTGAACAAAAGTAAGTTCTTTTAGTAGCTTGAAGAAAATTACTGCTCACACACTAGCTAAAATTGAAGTGAAGCTGAAAACAAAGACTGGCGTTTTACATAGTGTTTAATATGTAGTACATATTTTATGTGACTTTGCATTCCTAATGTGGCAGTTTAAAGTATATTAAAGAGATATATGATGATATTTAGAACATAGCCTATATTTATTGAGTGATTGCTATGTTCTTTTAGTTAATTTAATCCCAAGCAAATCAGTGAGACAGCAAATTAAATTGTTTCTATATTTTTATATTTTAACCCTTTATATTAAAATGTATAGAATTATTGTTTCTAAATATAATTCTAGAAAAATAAAATGCTAAAAATGAAAAAAAATAAATATGGTATCTCAGAAGACATACAGAATAAATAATGTTCAAATGAATCTTGTTAGCCTTTCTTATTCCTGTCCCTTCGTAGTATTTGAAAGGTAATTGCTAACACTTACCTTAGAGAATGATGAAATTTTTTAACTTGCACATTTATGTTATATTAATATAATTTGTTGTTTCGTATAGTTAGCAGTAAGTTTAATGAATTATAATCATGATTAAATAATTATATTGAATAATACTGTTTAGCTTCATGATTTGGTAGAGTAAAGGCTTGACATTTAATGAATAGGACATAAGGTGAAATTTAGATAAATGTGTTTTTTGTTGTTGTTTTAGTTTCTAAAAGAATAGGTTATTAAAAGATAGCAGATATATGAGTCTAGTAACTACAACTTCATCACCAAAGCATTTCCTTATTGGACTTTTTAAATGATGAGATTAACTTTTTAATAATTATAATATCGTAATAAATTAAGATTTAAAAATGAAATGATATTAGTATTTTTGCAAGTTTCCTATCTAAACTTACAAAAGTAAGTGTGTTATGTAGAAGTTAATATGAGACATTCTGGCTCATAATGTCACTTTAGTCAGAGTCATGTTAATATACCCCCATCTGTGGGGAAATGAGCCTCTTATGGAAGACATTAATCCTTAAGATACAATTGGCAATTTTATTAAAAATGTTTTTTTAAATAAGATTACTTAAGGAAAATGATATAAAAATGTATTTACAAAGCAAAACAATATTGAATTCGCATAAAAACAGACACATAGACAAGTGGAACAGAGTAGAGGGCCTAGACATAAACTTAAGCATATACAGTCAACAGATTTTTGACAAGTCCACCACGAAGACCCAATGAAGAGAGAATAGACCCTTCAGAAAATAGTGTGGGAAAATGAATATCCACATGCAAAAGAACAAAACTGGCTCTTACACCCAAATTAATTCAAAATAGATTAAAGATCTCTGCATAAGACCTGAAGCTATACAGTCCTAGAAGAAAATGGGTGAAAGCTCCTTGATACTGGCTCCAAGAAGAAATTTCTGGATATTTAACCAAAGCATAAGCAGCAAAATAAAAAATAAACTATTGGGACTACATCAAACGAAAAGCTTCAGTACAACAAAGGAAACAATTAACAAAATGCAAAGCCACAATGAATTGTAAAAATCATGTGTGAAAGGTATTATCAGATAAAGGGTTAATGAACAAACTATATAATGAACTCACACAACTCAACAACAAAAAAACAATCCAACCCCACCAAAATGAGCAAAAGACAATAGATATTTCTTTAAGGAAGAAGTAAAATTGGTCAACAGGTAGATGAAAAGGTGCTCAATATCACTAATCATCATGAAAATGAAAAACCCATAATGAAACACCATCTTACATCTGTCGGCATGACTCTTATAAAAAAGACGAGATAACAAGTATTGGCAAGGGTGTGCAGATAAAGGAAAATTCTGCACTTTTAGTGGGTATAGAGATTGGTTCAGTCACTGTGAAAAACAGTATAAAGCTTCTTTAAGAATTTAAAAATCGAACTACCATATGACCCAGAAATCTCTTTTCTAGATATATAGCCAAAGGAGATCACTAACTTATAAGGACAGCTACACACTCATGTCTATTTATGCATATTCACAATAGCCAAAATATGGAAACAATCTAAATGTCCATAAATGAATAAATGGATAAAGAAATTGCAAGGTATACAGTTGAATAGCACCCAGCTTTAAAAAAAACAAGATACTGCTATTTGCAATAGCAGATGGACCTAGAAGAATTATGCTAAGTAAAATAAAGCAGACCCAGAAAGAAATATAGTCCATAGTATCACCTATATGTGGAATCGAAAACAAAACAAAACTCAAATACACAGAAATAGAACGTGGAAAGGTGGCTGCCAGGGGTAGAAATGTGAGGAAAATGGAGAGATGGAGGTCAAATGGTACAATGTTCATTTATGTCGGATAAATGAGGATAGAGATTTATTACAGGACATAGGCCCACAGTTAATAGTATTATAAAATAGAAACTTACTAAGAGAGCCAATTTTAGGTACTTGTACCACATACACCCACATACAGACAAAAGAGAACTATACAAGAAAAATAGGTTAATTTGCTAGACTGTAGTAATGATTATATTATGTGTATTTATATAAAAACGTTGTATACCTTAACGTACAATAAAAAATATACTAACAGTACATTCACATTTTAATGCTATAATTTCTAGAAACAACTTTGACAACTACATTATTCTTTACATAGGAATTAAAAATGTAATCAGAGACTGAGCTATTTTAAAAATTATTTTCTGTGTTTTTAGCACAAATTGTACTGTCAGTCTGCCTTAACCATGATTTCAGCCAGTAGTGTGCTTAAATATGAAATTTATAATGTCAACATTGATATTTTATAAGTTTTTTAGACTTCTATGTATTATGTCCCTTAATTCCACCACCAGACATCAGAAAGGCTGACCCTTTAATGGCACAATTGATTCATTTTCCACAATGTTTAGAATTGCAGTTTGGGGTGATAGTTGGGAATACACAACAAAAGTACTTTTGTTTACTAAGAAAAAAAATATAAAATTTTTTGTGGACTCACTATTGCCAGATATTTTGCTAAATATTTTGCACATTATCTTAGTTTAAATCTTATAAAAAATATCTATTGAGGTTAGTATTCTTATCTATTTCCTCAGTTGAAGTAAGAGATAAACCAGTGAACTTTCTCAGGTTATACAGTTGGTAAGAAGCAGAAAATAATACAGAATCCCAATATTGTCCAATTTCAAGGCTACTCTCATAATCTTAATCACTAGTCTCCATTTCTTCTTCTTATATTAAATTTGTTGCTTTCACAGATTTTCCTGACAAATGTGCATTGTATTCACATTCCCGTAGAAATTCATAAAGAATTTTTTTCACCATTGGGAAGGCCTAATTATGTTTAACTCAATTACATAGCGAGGGGTGACAGAGGAAGAAAATAAATCTAGCTTTTATCCTTAGGACAAGGGTCAGTCATACAAAAAGCTTTTGATTTTGTGAGACCTGACAGTTAAAGTGAATTCAGATTCTGCTTTCAATTTTATTTAGAGACTCCATTGGACGTGTGCTTTGGTTGTGCTGAGTTTGTGCTCATAACTGTTACATAAATCATTAAATGACAGGGTATTTCATACAGCCTCAGGAAAGAATTTTTATGTATTACTGGCATATCCCCTCTACTATGTATTTATTACTTCCATCTGTTAAAAACAAAACAACAACACTGAAAACCACCCAAGAGACCATGTGTAACAGTAAAAATAATCATTCTTTAGCTGGTTCTGATAAATTACTCTGAAAGAATAACTTGCTTCTATCAAGTTTGAAAATTACAGTTTCTAATTATTTTCTTGTCATGCTTGGATCAGCAGGTGAAAGGACACCTCAACCTAAAAATTAATTTGTTATAGATTTCAACCCTGATAAATTGGAATTAAGCAACTCAGTCACTATCTTTTGTTAAGTAGGTTTTTTAAGGAATACTAACAATTTCTCCAGGAAGTAGAAATAAATTAGGGTTTGAGTTTTTAGTTTTTCATCTTGGCATCTGATATGGTTTGGCTGTGTCCCCACCCAAATCTTATCTTGAATTATAGTTCCACTAATCTTCACATGCTTTGGCAGGAACCGAGTGAGAGGCAATTGAATCATGGGGTGGTTACCCAAATACTGCTGTTCTTGTGACAGTGAGTTCTCCCAAATCTGATGGCTTTATAAAAGGTTTTTACCCCTTTGCTCAGCACTTTTCTCCTTTATAAATAAATACCTAGTCTCAGGTATTCCTTCATAGAAGCATAAGAATGGACTAAAAGTATCTATTTTATATAAGGGGAATCATAATCACTTCCATTATTTGTGAGAATAGCCAGGTACACTTCTATAAATCTACAGGATTTTTTTTTTACTATTGCTATGTTCTGAATTTGTTACTAATAGTCTTATATTTTGATTATGTAATGACACCTGTCCCTTCCATGTATCACTGATAACTTCCTTTAACAGTCTTTCAACTGAAGTTCTTGCATCTGTTGAGTACCGATTACTGTCTACGCTACTATTGGTACTAAAGTTCAATCTTGTTCTCCTGCTTAAATTATTTGAGTCATGACTCTTTTGTAAAGTTATTTATAATAATAGTTAACATTATTGAACACCTACTGTATACTTTGATGAATTCAATTTAACATGGTTAAAATGTATAATGTCACTATGGATATTCTCTAAGTTTTGTTAGGCTATTTTAGCTTGATGCCACTTAAATATTAATTTAGGCAGTCATTTTGGTTAATATATTTTGATAGACTTTATACCATAGAGCATATTGATATATAAATTTAAACGTACTGCTGTCCTGTAGCTTTAATTCAATTATTGACAATGATAAAAAAATTAATTATCAAAGTGTCCTAAAATTGTATACATAGAAGAACAAAGGTTAAAAAGAACAGGCAATGCTTATTGTTGTTGAATACTTATATAAATGTATAGAGATTAGCATCACTTACTACACTTTGGATTCAAAATGTCAATAATACTTTCTTCTCATAGAAATCACAAAATATTGACTGATACATTTATTCATTCATTTAAAATCATCTAACTTATGTTGACATGATAAACAGAAGTAACGAGGAACCAAGCAGAGTAAGCTCTTTTTATATTATATATTACATTATAAATGTTATAATCCAAAGTTTAAACATTAAAATTGGGAGTGTAAGGGAGAACAGACAAGAGCATGAGCATGTTATCTACAACATATTCAAACATAATTTAATATAATTTCAAGCTCTGTATACATTCCCTTTGAGCATTAGAAAATTCAGAATTTAAAATTACCTGAATTACAGTGTTTTTTTAAGTGATTTTATGGCCAATGAAACATAATAACTTTTTCTTAATAAGTATATAGGGCAGTATGACAAGAAATGCTACTTGCTAATCTTTTCCCAGTCCACTTACTCATTAACAAGAAAACCCAATTTTTAGCAGTGCTGCATTTCTGAGCATCCCTCTAATAGACGTGGTCATATGACCTAGTCTTGGTCGATGACATGTAAGTGGTGGTGCTGTGTGAGGCTTCTGGGAATGCCTACAACTTTTCAGTAGTAACTACTGAAATAGAGATTTATCAGTAGGATTCTTTGTTTAAAGAAATGCCATAAACGTGCCTCCCAAATGGCACAAAGTAAATTGATAATTGAACTAACCAATGACAATTTAGAATACATATTTTAAATGTTTTTCAGAAAACCTTAATGTGATATCTATATTTATTCATATATGAAATCCATATTGAGATTATTGTTCTAACATATTTATATTTACTAAGCATCTAATCTAATATCACTTGCCACTGAAGTATGCCTATGTTTAAATATTACTTAATATCATCCTCATATCTGTACTGTATATTCCTGTCAGTTTCTAGAAACATGTTTTTTAATAATCAAAGATTTCTTAATGCATTGCTTTAGGAAATTAACAGAGAAACACACGATGTCTTATACAAAGATGTATATTAAGGTCATTTGATATTTTGAAGGGCAGATATCCACAACATTCTATTTTAATGGGAAATGTTACATAATATCATAGATTGATTCAGACATTGAAAGCCATCTGTTGAGATCCTATGACTTAAACAACTTAGACAGTCTTTGTTCTTTCTCCTTAGAGGCTGAAGTCTAACCTAGTACCTTTCTCATTGTGTTATTCTGAGGATTAAAAGAATTAATACACATAAAGCACTTAAAAATGTTTAACAGAAAGTAAGCATTATATAAATGTTAGCTAATACAATAATGTATTCCTACTACCATTAATGACTAAAATTACTGAGTTGCAACTGGTACATGTGTAGAAAGGATGCAGTAAAAGTTTAATTATCACTCCAAATGTATAATAATATAATAATCTGGAAATATATAATATGAAAAACATGGAGATATGACTTTGCTTAGAAATAGTAATAATCTTTATTTTTGAAAATTAAAAAAATTACCAATATAAATGATAGCTAGATCCTAATTTAAAACTAAAAAATGAAACTATAAATTTTTACAAGTAAATATTTGAGAGTATTTTTAGATCCTGAAGTGCACTATGTTTTCTAAGAGGACATGAAATTCAGAGACCATACAGTGGAAAAATCACAGAAAAAATGTAAAAATATGAAAAAAATAACAAATGAAAAGATAAAGGTATGGAGGACTATTTCCAAAACATATGACAGAACCCTTCTTACTATAGTCTGTATAATAAATAAGAAAAATGTTAGCAATTAAAAATATAAAATATAAATGGAAAACGATTTGGAGGACAAGAGTTTATTTTGGAAGAGACTCTGGTAATTTCTCTGGTAAGAAATTGAACTTAGTGATGGTGGTAGATATGAATAAGGGTTGAAGGACTTGAGGAATATTCAAAAATTATTTTGGTAGAAATTGTTGACAAATTGGGTAAGAAGAATAAAATGGAGAAAGATGTCAAGGTACATTTTCTTGCTGGCTTGAGCAATGGGACAGATAATGACCATTTGGTCTAATGGGGATCACACGAGGAGGACAGGGTTTGAGATAGAACAGGTTAGAATTTAGAGGCGTTAACTTTGGGAGGCCACTGAGGTATCCAAGTACAGATTTTTCAAATAAATAGGTCTAGGTAGGTAACATTAAAACTCTGACAACTTCATTCATCAATATGTTCTTTGGCACTTGACAAATAAGGTGAAGTATTATAGCAATCACATATTGCGTTTTGGCTCCTTTAAAGAAAACAACCAGAGAAAGGAAGTTGGGGAAAGAAGAAATTTATTTATTCCAGGACAAGACTACAAGACTGGATAGGAGGTGAGATTTGGCAGGAAAGTGAAATATTTCATTAAGGTCAGACAACTGACTAAGAACAACAGGTGTCAATCATTTTAATCATATAGATGACATCAACAAAAATAATGAAACAGTATGAAACTATTAGCTTAGGATAAAGAAAGAAAGTTTTAAATTGTCTACACTGCAGTTCTCAGTTTAAAAAAAAAAAGAAAAAAAACTGACAGAATATTTGCCCCACCTCAAACCTAGCCTTCAAGACACCATTAAATTAGAGGGAGATTCATGAACCTAAGGGAAAAATTGCAACTCCTAATGGAAAGGGGATTATGTCGCAAACAGGAAATAAGTTAGCATGCGATATTTTATTTTTTCTGTCCCATACCACATCATCTTCCTAAGTCAATCATTACTGAAGATTTTCCCTCTGAGGAAAAAAAAATAACTGTACCAGGTAATAGGTCAGGAGCAGATAAAATTTGCAGGCAAATTAGCAACCTGAGTATTTTCTCTCCTCCCCACCCTTTTTCCCCCAAAGTGATTACATGTGAAGCAGAAGTACAAGAAATTTCCCTGAGAGTTACGATAATGTATGGAGAGGAGTCAAGTCCAGCCTGGAATGCCAAATATACTCTGAGATGAGTCATTGGTCCCATACACTTTATTTGATTCTCAAATTCACATGGTTAGAAAGAAGTTACAATTTGAGCTTTAGCTTATCTCACAGAAATGTATTACTGCCCAAGACAATTGACATGGGCAAAAGAATATGTGCTCACCAAAAGAAAAGGAACTCTCCTAGAATGTGTGGCTCACAGAGAAGCTCAACCATGATAAATAATGATAGCAAAGAACCTATGAAAGCGGAGGATGCAATTAATGTTAAATTTTTAACCCAAATGTAAGATAAAAAATTTAAAAACAACAAAACTATCCTCAAGGAAATAGAAGTGATTTTGTAAGTTGTTACCAGGCAAAAATGTAGCTTTAAGACCTTTTAAAACCTTTGAAAAATACTGGGTACTGCAATACTAATTGCAATAAAGAATCCAACAGTTAGGCTGAATTGCAAAATGGATATAACTTAAGAGAAGGTTTTGAACCAGATTATGTCAAACAGCACTTTCAGAAAGCATTAGTAAAGTATGATTTAAAAATTATAAAATAAGTTTAAGAAATATGTAGGAAATGAATGTGTAAATATCCATATATACTTAGGTAAGAAAAAAAGTAGTCACTACTTGAAAATACAATGGTACAATTTTGTAGAATATTACCTCATACTTTTCACAATGGGCAAAAGACATGCACAGACATTTGTCTGAAGAAGATATACAGATGGCAAATAAACATCCGAAATATTAGCCATTAGAGAAATACAAATTAAAACCAAATAAGACATGACTACACATACAGCAGGATGGCTGAGATAAAAATAATGATAAGCATATATAGAAAGTGACTCACTTATATATTTCTGAGGGGAATGTAAACAATAAAACCACCTCAGAAAATAGTTTGGCAGTTTCTTTTAAAAGTAAAAATTGACTTATACACCACTCAGCCTGCACTGCTGGGCATTTATCCCAGAGAAATAATTTTTTTTCACAAAGGACCTGTACATGAATGCTTATAGCACCTTAGTTTTTAACAACCAAAAACTTGAACAGCCCAAATGTATTTTAAAAGAAGAATTATTAATCAAACTGTAGGACATTCATACCATTAGAATACTACTCAACCATGAAAAGAATGAACTATTGATACATGCAGCAACTTGGATAAATCTCAAGGAAATGATAGTGAATATAAAAGTTAATTTCAAACAAATAGATATTACATGATTCCATTTATGTAGCAACTGTGAAATAATATTATAGGAATGAGGATTAAATTAGTGATTTCTAGGGACAAGTGTAGATAGAAGAGTAACATAAGGGATTTTCTGGTGATGATACAATTGAGTATCTTGTTTTCTTTATGGTTACACAAAGCTACACATATGCAAACACACACAAACAAATGAGTGCATGTACAATGAGTGAACTCTGATAAAACTCATGGATTGTACCAATGTCAGTTTCTTGGTTTTCATAATGTATTTGTGTTTGTGTAGGATTCTGGCTTGGAGGGGACATAGTGGGAGAGGGTTTCATGAAACTTTCCTGTATTTGTATGTAACTTACTATGAATCTATAATTATTTCAGAATAAGTGTTTTTTTTAAAAAGAAACCTTCCATATTGAAAAGGCTTTTAAAGAACTGAAGGGGATATGTAAGGGTAAGAAAAAGATATAAACATGACACACGTGAATACTTACACACAAACCTGTTATAGTAAATGTTAAGAATATCAAAGAAATAGAAAATATTGGAAAATCTAATAAGCATGAGTATTCAGAAACAAAGGATGGAAAATCAGATTTGGCATGCTCCTTGAGGGTATCTGTGCATACAAGAGACAATGCAGCACTATTTTCAAACTATTAAAGGAGAAGAAAATCAAACCTAGAATATTCAGCTAAAGCATCCCACATGTACTTATTCATTTACTCAGCAAATATTTACTGTACAACCACTATGTGCCAAACAGTACCAGACATTGAGGACAATGCAGAAAATACAGTAGAGAAAAATCTCTTACTCCATGCTATTGTAAAGGCAATTCAATTAACCTGTAATGCTCACCACATGTCTCAATCACTCTGGAAAGCCTTGTTCATACCTTTTCCTTTCCCTTAATAACCGAGGCTCACTGCTAGGGCTTCAGGATGGTGAGCTGAGCCTGTGACCAAAACAGCTTTCTCTGAACCATATTGGCATCGCAATCTTAATTGAAGAGCTATGGGCAAATCTGAAAGTAAACTCAAAAAGGAGAACTGTGGTTTGTGTGGAGATCTTAATTATTCATCACCATGAGCAATATTGCTTGGGAATGAGGATGACTTTTAAGCAGTTATTTCATAAGGCATATCCAGATGCCACTAGGTTTAAATGCAGTTGTCAGTGATGAACCCCTCTTTCTTGTTCTGTCTCTTTCAGGGATATAAAAGCATGACTTACTATTTGCCCTCATTTTCTCCTTGTTTTTCAAGAAAGAGTTTTATGTAAACCATATGCCATGGTAGAATAGGTGTAATGTCTTCATATAAATAAACATAACTATTTTTAGTTTATTTTTTTCACAGTATTACCATGACCTCAATTTGGAAAGTGTTTACATTTGAATTTTTATTACTGTTTTTGTTTACTTCCCAATGTCAACATAAGAGATAATTAGTGGAATTGTATATTTGCCTCAGAGCTCTTTTCAAAATAATAGAACTTTGCAGATGTTATGAACCCACGTTTTATCTTTCCTCACACCTATTCCCTTCTTCCCTCACTACAGGGAAGAACTATATACAGTAGGTACTTTTTTCTTTTCCCAAATATGGTTTTATACCTTTCTGGCATATTTCTGAATACATAGAAATTATACAAGAATAAAAATCTTATAACCTTCCAAAATATTTCCTTTTTTTTTTCTATGCTAACAGAAATTTTTCTACAACTAAAATTTTGTTTTTTAAGCAACTGAAATAAGATAAGTATGGCATTGTATTGATGCAGAATGTATATAATACAAGGACTACAATGAGTTCCTTCCCACTATTCGTCTACTTTTATTGCTTTGTATACGGCCATGATATTTTCATGCTTTCAACTAATAATGACTAAGAATCTGCTTTATGTTCAAGGTAATGCTATCTAGAATTTTGTGGTAGAGAAAATACGCATTTTCTCAAGAGTTATATTACTTAATGTGGCAATACTTCATTTGCTGTCATTTCTAAGGTACCAGGAATACGCAGACCTAGTTAAATATGCAGATTAATCAGCGTTTCTTTTCCTTATTTTACAACCTAATGATAGCTGCAGGAGGCAAATAAGGGGAAGGGGCCCAGAGAATCTCCCACTGGCCTGCACACTGAAAGAATGGCTTGGAGCCAGGTGAAGTTTGCCCCATTTGTAGCAGGGAGGAGCCTTGTTTCTTCGGTTCCTGTGTTGTGACCTGATATTCAATCCATGAGATGCGAGTACTGGCAGGAACCCCTCTCATTTTGCTAAGAGTTGTTCTTTTTTTTTTTTTCACCCAATAAATTCTGTTCCTGTTACCCTTCAGTGTGTCTGCATGCCTTACTTTTCCTGGTTGTGACACAAGAACCCAGATTTAGCAGAACTAAGGAGCAGAAATTCTGCAACATTAACCTTCCTTTTAGCATATATTTTAACAGAAAATGAAGGGCATGGGGTTTTTTCATGTCAAGAAACAACGTTCTTTTAATTTTAGTGTTAGGGCAGAGTTAGCCTTGTGTAACCGTTATAGGTAAGAATGAAAATTACTCATATATTTTGACTTTTTACTACCTCAAAACAATAAATTTTATTTGAATGATTCAAAAGTTTTATGTTGGAATATTAACCAAAATGTCTAATCCTATACTTGACTTGGGAGAATGTCATTCTGTTTCCAATAGATGAAAGCATTTCCCCTCCTCATCTTTATTATAGAGCCATTACATCAGATAGTCAATATAATCGGATTTTTCTCCTAAAATCCCAGTTGGAGTTAATATTAGTCTAATATATGTGCCAGTTACATTATTTTTAATATGTGGCATAATGGTAAGCCTGTTTTACTCCGTGGCAAAAAGTTCCTACTTTATCTTGGTTTATGGCTTTGCCCATTTACTAAACATGACTGTGTGATTTATTATGATAGCCTCATTTCTAAGCAAGTTTTTTGAAGTTGAAATAAAATTGAATACTTAATATATAGCAATTTCTTCACACTTTCTCTGCGTTCATCAAATATGGTCAAATCCAGATCACGTTATTATAAAATTATCAACTAAAAAGGAAGATTTTTAAATAATGTTGAGTCAATTAGAATTGCTTTATAAACAAGGGTGTTTTCAATGTATCCATTTGTTATTGAAAAGAAGATATATAAAAATGGCCGAGTTTGAGCCAGGCATGGTGACTCATGCCTGTAATCCCAGGACTTTGGGAGGCTGAGGCAGGTGGATCACTTGAGGTCAAGAGTTCAAGACCAGCCTGTCCAACATGGTGAAACCCCGTCTCTACTACAAATACAAAATATTAGCTGGCGTGTTGGCACATGCCTGTAATCCCAGCTACTCAAGGGGCTAAGTCAGGAGAATCACTGGAAACTAGAAGGTGGAGGTTGCAGTGAGCAAAGATCATGCCTGGGAGAAAGACGGAGATTCTGTCTCAAAAAAAATACAACGGGGGGGCGGGTGGCAATTTTATTGTATTTGAAATATTTTGTTAAGGAATGATACTTCATATGGCTATTAATATTGATAATAGCATTAATAGCAGAAGTGCTAATTAGGAAAATTGGTTCAAAATTGGGTCTAATCTACAAAAGAATATGTAGCTATCCAGAGCTTTGATAAGGCTAAGCACTTTTATGTGCCCAATACAATCCACCCATAAGCAACCCCAAAACAACTGCTAATTACTCATGATTGTTCAAATGTACTAAGAATATTTAAAAAAAATTCATACCAAAGCCATTTTTCATCAAACATTTTTATGTCTGTATTACACAAGCTAATGTATTCAGTGCTCATATCCACATTTTCTTTTAAAGAAGTAGAGGTCCATAAATAATGAAAACATATATGGTTCTAAAGCCTTAAACTCCTAAGATGAAACTTGACTAGAAACTCCAAACTCAGGTGGGTTTTCTTTGACATATTCACCTCAAGGCTCTCAACATCCTTGTTTCTTAGAAAATTCACACTTGTACCATTAGAAGACTACCTCCAGTTTCTGAAGTTGTATTACCAGGGTAGTCTATGTGGACCCACCGGAAATAAATGGGGATCTCTGTAACTATGGGAAGGGATGTGGAAGCCACACTCTATTAAAACAAAAGTAATGCAAAATGCAGGGACAGGCCTATTCAAACCAGACAACCAGGCAAATTTTTAAGTTTCACAAGATTCTTCTCTATACCTACATGATTATCTTTTGTTTCTTTCTTTTTTCTTTTTATTTTATTGTACTTTAAGTTCTGAGGTACGTGTGCAGAACATGCAGGTTTGTTACATAGGTATACATGTGCCATGGTGGTTGGCTGCATCATCACCCCATCATCTACATTAGGTATTTCTCCTAATACTATCCCTCCCCTAGCCCCCCAGCCCCTGAGAGGCCCCGGTGTGTGATGTTCCCCTCCCTGTGTTCATGTGTTCTCATTCTTCAACTCCCACTTAAGAAAGATAAAATGCGATGTTTGATTTTCTATTCTTGTGTTAGTTTGCTGAGAATTATGGTATCCAGCTTTATTCATGTCCCTGCAAAGGACATGAGCTCATCCTTTTTATGGCTGCATAGTATTCCATGGTGTATATGTGCCACATTTTCTTTATCCAGTCTATCATTGATGGGCATTTTGGTTGGTTCCAAGACTTTGCTATTGTGAACAGTGCTGCAGTAAACATATGTGTGCATGTGTCTTTATAATAGAATGATTTATAATTCTTTGAGTATATACCTAGTAATGGGATTGCTGGGTCAAAAGGTATTACTAGTTCTAGATCCTTGAGGAATTGCCACACTGTCTTCCACAATGGTCAAACTAATTTACACTCCCACCAACAATGTAAAAGTGTTCATATTTCTCCACATCCTCTCAAGCATCTGTTGTTTCCTGACTTTTTAATGATTGCCATTCTAACTGGCATGAGATGGTATCTCAGTGTGGTTGTAATTTGCATTTCTCTGATGACCAGTGATGAGCTTTTTTTCATAAGTTTGTTGGCCTCATAAATGTCTCCTTTTGAGATGTGTCTGTTCGTATCCTTCACCCACTTTTTGATGGGGTTGTTTTTTTCCTGTAAATTTGTTTAAATCCTTTGTAGATTCTGGATATTAGCCCTTTGTCAAATGGGTAGACTGCAAAAATTTTCTCCCACTGTGTAGGTTGCCTGTTGACTCTGATATAGTTCTCTTGCTGTGCAGGAGCTCTTTGGTTGAATTACATCCCATTTGTTAATTTTGGCTTTATTGCCATTGCTTTTGGTGTTTTAGTCATGAAGTCTTTGCCCATGCACATGTCCTGAATAGTATTGCCTAGGTTTTCTTCTAGGGTTTTTATGATTTTAGGTCTTACTTTTAAATCGTTAATCCATCTGGAGTTAATTTTTGTATAAGGGTAAGGAAGGGACCCAGTTTCACCTTCCTACACATGGCTAGCCAGTTTTCCCAACATCATTTATTAAAAAGGGAATCCTTTTTTGTCAGATTTGTCAAAGATCAGATGGTTGTAGATGTGTGGCGTTATTTCTGAGGCCTTGTTCTGTTCTATTGGTCTATATATCTGTTTTAGTACCATGCTGTTTTAGTACTGTAGCCTTGTAGTATTTGAAGTCAGGTAGCATGATGCCTCCAGCCTTTTTTCTTTGTTTTTGTTTGTTTTTGCTTAGAATTGTCTTGGCTATGCGGGCTCTTTTTTGGTTATATATGAAATTTAAGGTGTTTTTTTTTCCAATTCTGTGAAGAAAGTCAATCATAGCTTGATGGGGATGGCATTGAATCTACAGATTACTTTGGGTAGTATGGCCATTTTCACAATATTGATTCTTCCTAACCATAAGCATGGAAGTTTTTTCCTTTTGTTTACATCTTCTCTTATTTCCTTGAGCAGTGGTTTGTAGTTCTCCTTGAAGAGGTCCTTCACATTCCTTGTTAGTTGTATTCCTAGTAATTTAATTCTCTTAGTAGCATTGTGAATGGGAGTTCACTCATGATTTGGCTCTCTGTTTGTCTGTTATTGGTGTATAGGAATGCCTGTGATTTTGTATCCTGAGACTTTGCTGAAGTTGCTTATCAGATTAAGGAGATTTGGAGCTTAGATGATGAGGTCTTCTAAATATACAGTCATGTCGTCTGCAAAGGGAGATAATTTGACTTCCTCTTTACCTATTTGAATACCCTTTATTTCTCTTCCTTGCCTGATTGCCCTCGCCAGAACTTCTAATATTATGTTGAATAGGAGAGGTGAGAGAGGGCATCCTTTTCTTGTGCTGGTTTTCCAGGGGAATCCTTCCAGTTTTTGCTCATTCAGTATGATATTGGCTGTGGGTTTATCATAAGCAGCTCTTATTATTCTGAGATACATTCCATCAAAACTTAGTTATTCAGAGTTTTAAGCATGAAGGGTTGTTGGATTTTATTGAAGGCCTTCTGTTGGCACACATCTATTGAGATAATCATGTGTTTTTTGTCTTTGGTTCTGTTTATGTGATGAATTACCTTTATTGATTTGCCTATGTTGAATCAGACCTTGCATCCCAGGGATAAAGCCAATTTGATCATGATAGATAAGCTTTTTGATCTGTGGTTTGATTTGATTTACTGGTATTTTATTGAGGATTGTGGCACTGATGTTCATCAGGGATATTGGCCTGAAATTTTCTTTTTAGCTGTGTCTCTGCCAGGTTTTGTTATCAGAATGATGTTGGCCTCATAAAGTGATTTAGGGAGGATTACCTATTTTTCTATTGTTTGGAATAGTTTCAGAAGGAATGATACCAGCTCCTCTTTGTACCTCTGATAGAATTGAGCTGTGAAACCATCTGGTCCTGGACTTCTTCTGGTTGGTTAGTTATTAATTGCTGCCTCAAATTCAGACCTTGCTGTTCATCTGTTCAGGGATTTGACTTCTTCCTGGTTTAGTTTTGGGAGGGTATAAGTGTCCAGGAATTTGTCTGTTTCTTCTAGATTTTCTAGTTTATTTGTGTAGTGGTGTTTATAGTATTCTCTGATGTTACTTTGTGTTTCTATGGGATCAGCGAAGATATGGTCTTTATCATTTTTTAGTGCATCTATTTGATTTTTCTCTTTTCTTCCTTATTAATCTGGCTAATGGTCTCTCTATTTTGTTGATCTTTTCAAAAAACCAGCTCCTGGATTCATTGATTTTTTTTTTTAAGGGTTGTTTTTTATGTCTGTATCTCCTTCAGTTCTGCTCTGATCTTAGTTATTTCTTGTCTTCTGTTAGCTTTTGAATTTGTTTGTTCTTGCTTCTCTAGTTCTTTTAATTGTGATGTTAGGATGTCGATTTTAGATCTTTCCTGTTTTCTCTGTTAGTGCTATAAATTTCATTCTACACACTGCTTTAAAAGTGTCCCAGAGATTCTGGTATATTGTGTCTTTGTTCTCATTGGTTTCAAAGAACATCTTTATTTCTGCCTTCCTTTCATTATTTATCCAGTAGTCATTCAGGAGCAGGTTGTTCAGTTTCCATGTAGTTGTGTGATTTTGAGTCAGTTTCTTAATCCTGAGTTGTAATTTATTGCACTGTGCTCTGAGAGACTGTTTGCTATGACTTCCATTCTTTTGTATTTGCTGAGGAGTGTTTTACTTCCAATTTTGTGATCAATTTTAGAATTCGTGTGATGTGGTTCAGAGAAGAAGGTATAGTCTGTTGATTTGGGGTGGAGAGTTCTGTAGATGTCTATTAGACCAGATGTCTAGACCAGCTCTGCTTGGTCTAGAGCTGAGTTCAGATCCTGGATATCCTTGTTAATTCTCTGTCTTATTGATCTAATACTGACAGTAGAGTGTTAAAGACTTCCAATATTATTGTGTGGGAGTCCAAGTCTCTTTGTAGGTCTCTAAGAACTTGCTTTATGAATATGGGTGCTCCTGCATTGGCCGCATATATATTTAGGATAGTTAGCTCTTTTTGTTGCATTGATTCCTTTACCATTATGTAATGCCTTCTTTGTATCTTTTGATCTTTGATGGTTTAAAGTCAGTTTCATCAGAGACTAGGAATGCAACCTTGCCTTTTTTTTTTTGTTTTCCCTTTGCTTGGTAAATCTTTCTGCATCCCTTTATTTTGAGTCTGTGTGTGTCTTTGCACGTGAGATGGGTCTCCTAAATACAGCACACACATGGATCTTGACTCCTTATCCAATTTGCCTGTCTGTGTCTTTGATCCACTCTTTGGCAGTGGATCTTAGCTTGCTGGTCTCCATGGGGGTAGGACCCACCGAGCCAGACCACTTTGCTCCCTGGCTTCAGCCCTCTCTCCAGGGAAGTGGACAGTTCTATCTTGCTGGCTTTCCAGATGTCACTGGGGTATGAAAAAAAACCAAACAACAACAAAAAAAGAACGGCTGCAACTAGCTCAGTTTCTGCCCAAACAGCGACCCACTTTTGTATTGGAAGCCCAGGGCCCTGGTGGTTGTGTAAGTACCAGAGGGAATATCCTGGTCTGTGGGTTGTAAAGACCACGGGAAAAATGCTGATCTGGGCAGGAGTGCATGGTACAGTCCCTAATGCCTTCCCTTGGCTAGGGGAGGGAGTTCCCCTGCCCCTTGTGCTTCCCAGGTTAGGCAACACATCACCCTGCTTCAGCTCACCCTCCTTGGGCTGCACTAACTGTCCAACCCATCCCAGTGAGATAAACCAGGTACCTCAGCTGGAAATGTGGAAATCACCCATCTTCCGTGTCAATCTTGCTGGGGGCTGTGCACCAGAGCTGTTCCTATTTGGCCATCTTGCCTGGGGACCCACAGTTCTCTTTTATTTCATTTCATTCTCACAATGTCATTATTAATCAAGTTCCCATGATACAAGTTCTTAAGTCCTTAAAAACTTGCTTTATAAGAAGAGGTATGGACAGATATTATTTCAGATATTCAATGAAATTTGCAGTGGTGTAATTTTAAGATTGGAAAGGCTATTTTCAAGCAGTTGGGATTTCTTGAAATCTATGATAAATATAATTGCAGGAGCACAAATAAAACAGTTTCTTTCTTTTTTATTTGCACTTGGCAAGTGTATTTATTCTGCTTCCAAATTCCATTTTACAATTTTATTTATGTTGTTTTGAGATTGCATGCAGATTATCTCATATATAATTATTGTACCAATTTGTGGTATTATGCATATGCTCACTAAACAGTGAACATATTGAAATGCATGCAAATGCAAGTAGAATGAAAAAGACTATGTAATGTTTCTTAAATCTTAAAATTTATCAAGTTATTATCTGGGTATCCAATATATTACTAAAGTCTTGTAAAACAGTTACTTTGTTGCTAGATGCTTTGAACATCAATATGACTGATGATCTACATGACAGAAAAAAAATTAAATACTCATAAGCATAAAGTTCAATTCATGATAACAATAAGAAAGTCATGTTTGTTGAATTCTTTGAAAATTAGATAACAGAAACAAATAAAACAAACCCACAAATCTCCTCTTTGGTGAGCATAGTTAATCTTTGTTGGAAGTATTAAAAGAAACCAAATTAAACATAAATCCCTGAAGGTCAACAGCTATATAGTGGGGACTGAAAACATGCATAGTTGTATAGATAAAATTGTTGAAAATTTAAATAAAAATATTTTATTGGCTGGGCATGGTGGCTCACACTTGTAATCCCAGTACTTTGGGAAGCCAAGGTGGGCAGATCACGAGGTCAAGAGAGCAAGACCATCCTGGCCAACATGGTGAAAACCCATCTCTGCTAAAAATGCACAAAAAAAATTAGCCAGGTGTGGTGGTGCACATTTGTAGTCCCAGCTACTCAGGAGGCTGAGGCAAGAGAATTGCTTGTACCTGGGAGGTCGAGGCTGCAGTGAGCTGAGATTGTGCCACTGCACCCCAGCTTGGCCAACAGACAAGACTCTGTCTCAAAAAAGAATTTTTTTTATATTAATAGAATTCATAAAATGTTCAAAATTTACAATAGCACATTGTCATTCTATAAAACAGTCATCAAAAATTTATTAATATTATATAATTAATACAATTACTATTGATATTGCATATTAAGCCACTCTGTTGTAGATACTGTACTACTATTTCAGAAAGGAGTGACATTTTTCTTGCTTTTGAAATGATTTCATTTATTTATCTGTACAATGTATACCCCCAAAATGAGTGCATAAGCTTACTTAAAATGAGCTTAGTCCTTAAAATAAAAATTAAAAACATCATTTTACTGAGAGTTTGCTATGTGCTACTAAATTCATAGTCTTAAAATATGAAGTAATAGTTGAGACCAGAATTACTTTACTTTCTTTTTGTGAGTAGAAAGGTGCTTAAGAACTGCTGGATAAACCTGGATATTGATAGAAACACTGAGCTTTGCATTGTCTTGTTTTATAAAATAAAGTATCATGGTCCTTTATAGTAAAACCATTAATTTAAAAAAAAGATAATTACTTTTAAGGCACATGTCCTTTTTAAAATTTTATAAGATTTCACTATTCTATCACTGATATAAATCAGAACATATATTTACTTGCCATGTGTTAGCTAGAACTCTGCACTCTAGAACAGTCTAACAATGGGTTAATTTATCCTTTATAATGCAATTCTATGAAGGGAGATAATTTTCTTTGTTTGGATCACTGTAATCCACAGTCTAGTATTTATTGAAATGATGTATAGTCATAATAGTCAATTACTCAGTAGAAAGATGTCTTTCTAGATCAGAAGGAAGTCATTTTGCCCACCGTGACAAAATGTGCCATTATTTAAATTTAGTGACACATTAAAAATGCATCCCTAATACTCAGACTAATTACCAACTGATTCTCATTAAGCAATTCCAATTACAACACTTCATTCTTTGCCTCTCTCATTTTTTTTTTCTTGGAGATGGAGTCTTGCTCTGTCACCCAGGCTTGAGTGCAGTGGCACAAACTCGGCTCACTGAAACCTCTGCCTTCCAGGTTCAAGCACTTATCCTACCTCAGCCTCCTGAGTAGCTGGGATTACAGGTGCATGCCACTATGCCTGGCTAATTTTTGTATTTTTAGTAGAGAAGGGATTTCACCACATTGACCAGGCTGGTCTCAAACTCCTGACCTTAGGTGATCCGCCTGGCTTCACCTCCCAAAGTGCTGGAATTATAGGCGTGAGCCCCTGCGCCTGGCCTGCTTGTCTTATTTTCCCGCAAATCAGTTGTGGATTTTGCATTTTCATCTCTCACTAACAAGTGTTTTTCAATCCTCTTATTCTAAAAATTTGAGAATACCTGCTGATTACTCTTCTAATTTGAAAAATGCCAGTTCTCTTCTGTTGACATCTATATTATTCTAATGATTAGATTCACCCTACATTTTTGAATGTAGACCTCTGTTGTTCTCATGATCTACCACTGTAAATTTTGTCCAAGAGACTTTTGATGATACACTGCCTACAGAAATAGATATTATATATATTCGATTTACATGTATATCATTTATATAGGTTTTTATTTTCCTATAATGTGTTGCTCTTCCTTCTTAGCTGAATTATTTTGTGACATTTTTTTTATGTCATTCATGTCACTGCTGAATGCTAACTTCTTCAAGAGGCATTCCTTAACCACACTATCTCATACGATAGCAATGTCACTCATTCTCCATTAACTGACTGTATTCTACCCCCCCAAAAATTATTAGTACCTGGTATTACAGTAGCTGTTTATTTGTGTACAGTATTTGTATTTCTTTCTAAATAAAAAGGAAAGTTTCACAAAGTAGTAGTTTTTCCTAAGTATATTAGTAAGGTTGTTTCTGTCTTTTCATTAGCTCAGAGTGAAAGGCACATCTTTGTCCTAGGAATTAGAATATTATGTACCAATTTAAAGGCAACGAAAAGAGTTTCAGGCACCATCATGATATATTGACATAAGTCCTCACAAAGAAACAATAACTCACACATATCATCACACTGCTATCATATCAAAGATAAAACCAAAATGATCCTTAAAATTATAATTTCTAGTAAAATATGAACTAAAAATTTGAAGTGGCATAAACCTCTTTCAAAATTTCAGAAGCTAAAAATATAAAACAAAAGCTATGTGCAGTGCCTACAGCAGGCTGACTGAAAGGGGATGGAAATCGCTAAGGCTCTATCTCTTGATTTCTAGCACTGCATATGCTGACTGGACCAACTCTTCCCTTCAAAATTTTATGTTCTGTCACCTGCCTCTTAGTTTTTGTGGCACTAAAACCCCAGTGAATTCTTTGGAGCTATTTGGGATTATTCTATCCTATTTACAAATTGTGATTATTGAGATAGAAAATTCAAAATAATTATGTAAGTAAGCATGAAAATGTGTTGATTGAAACATTTAGGAGTCTTAACCACTTTTAAAGCAGAATTAATTGCCTCCATGGCAATGCCTCCTAGATAAACTCGTAAGTTCTTATTTGTCAAGAGTTTGTTGTGCAAGTGATCTGTCTTGTAAATTGTCCATAGGTTTCTACATATCCAGACATATCCATAATACATCCTTAAAATATATAGATCTAAACTGTATGCCAACTCTGAAGATTTTTAATTTCTTATTCCTGAAGATAACTTAGGGTTATCAATGTAGGCACTAAATTTTTAGGTAATTTAACTTACCTCATATAATTTTTAAGAATTAGTAAAATGTCAAATGAACGTGAGAATTCACTGCTTCATTTTAATCACTTTTCTTGATTATTTGAAATTAGAGTCCTCCTTTCCCCAGATTAAAGCATAAGTCCACTCTCCATCAAGATGTTTGAAAATTGTCCCAAATTAATGAACATGTGGGAAAAGTAAATATCAGCCTCTGCTACCTTCTCAAATTTTCAATCATTTGACATACAGCATGAATATTAACAATGCCAGTTTTCCCTCTGTCTCTGTTTTATTTGTTGGATAGCATTAATTGCTTTCTGAAATAATTCCATTAATTTTTTGTCTGCTCTCTACTCTACCAAACTAGAAGCTTCATGAAATCATGGATATTTTCTGTCTGGTGCACTTTTTATCCCATGTCCACATAATAGAATATAATACTTCTAATTGCAAAGGAGAAATCATAGAACATTATGGCTTTGGTGGATTATTTACAGGAGCTCATGTCACATTTTATTGTTCTCTTCCATACTTACATAAGGGCATGTATTTAAAAATTTATTCATTAACTCAGTCACTCATGAAACATTTATTGAGTCCTTGGAGCTCTTTGTAAATACTTTCATTATTTGGAATAAATGGGTCAACTTCATAATGCAATCTTTACTCTTATTACTGTAGTATTCTACAAAAAACTTAAAAAGTAGATCTTTTTGAGGTTTTATTTTTAGAAAATCAAATGTACTATTAATATATTCAATCAAATATTGTTAGAAAGGCAGGACTTAGTCGTATTTTGAGCTCTTCACAAGTATTTGGTTCTTTTATTTCTTGCAAGTTCAAAGAGGAGCACTTTTTTTTCTTTTTTCCATTTTAGCCTCAGTTAAGTGGCTGCTTTGGTGAAGAAAGTGTAAGCAGAAGCACCGTATGTCCCTTTCAAAATCAGGAATTAAAACCTGGTCTCCAAAATACAACTGACATTGCAAGGATCATTTTCTATCAATACACAGAAGCACTTAACCTAGTTCACTAACATTAATGGGATACTAAGATACCTTGTATTTGAGGAAAGGATAATCTAAAAATTACAGAGAAGACATTGCAAAGGAGAAAATACATCTAAATTGAAACTTTTTAAAAATTCCTTTTTAAAAAATTTATGAAAAAAAATTTATAAGCTATCATTACAGTACCTTATGTTATAGCATAAACAAATATATCTTCAAAATTAGCTTATCTAAACAGAGAAGCTGCTTATTAACTATAGGAAATTACCTATGAATTTTGTATTGTGTCATTTTGCTAAGATATGGATCTCGAAAGGAAAAGTTTTAGTTTAAGATCTTTAGAACACAAAAACAAAAGAACTGCATGGATATATTAGAACATTGCAGATATTTTTAGATTTTAACTTAAAGTCTTCCCCAGATTTTTATAAATGTTACAATTTTACATTTCCTTGAACACATTCCATTAAACCTGTGCCTAACACCCATCTCAATGACAGTTAATTTTCGTTTTTAAGATAGACAATCATGTTAATAATATGTTCTTCATATATAGAATTGAGACAAATATTTACATGAATTGACATAAGGTTCTCTAAAGACAGCAAGCATGTAAGTAGTGAACATTGTCTTCATCCCTGCCCTTTTGCTTTCTCCCTTCCCCCAGCCTCCATTCAATCGTCAAATCCTCCAGATTTTGCCACATATATTTCTCTCAAATTTGAGGTCTTTCATGCCTCAAAATAATAAGAACCATCTATGACAAAACCACAGCCAGCATTATACTGAATGGGCAAAAGCTGGAGGCATTCCCCTTGAAAACCAGCACAAGGCAAGGATTCCCTCTCTCACCACTCTTAATCCATATAATAATGGAAATCCTGGCCAGAGCAATCAGGCAAGAGAAAAAAAGAAAAGGCATTCAAATAGGAAGGAAGTCAAACTATCAAACTTCATGACATGATTCTGTATCTAGAAAACCCATGGTCTCAGCCATCAATGCTCATCAGTGGTAGACTAGATAAAGAAAATATGGCATCAAAGAACACTATACAGCCATAAAACAGAATGCAATTATGTCCTTTGTGGGGACATGGATGGGGCTGGAGGCCATTATCCTTAGCCGATAAATGCAGGAATAGAAAACCAAATACAGCATGTTCTCATTTTATAAGTGGTAGCCAAATAATGAGAATACATGGACACATAGAGGGGAACACCACACACTGGAGCCTATTGAAGGGTGGAGGTTGGGAGAAGGAAGAGAATGAGGAAAAATAACTAGTGGGTCTTAGGCTTCATATCTGGGTGATGAAATAATCTGCACAACAAACCCCCATGACACACGTTTACTCATATAACAAACCTGTACATGTACACCTAAACTTAAAAGTTAAATAAAAAAGATAAACAATGCCTATGATGTCTAAACTATTACCTTCAAATTTCTACTCAAATTCTTGCTTCCATCTTTTTAGAATGGTTTCCAAAACTTGAAGTATGTTAAAGCAACTAAAACACTCTATGATCTTTGCATTTCTTTCTTGAACATTTTAAAACAGAAAATGGAGGCTTGGAAAACAGCAATCCCTTATTGAGTAGTTGTACAGCAGTAGTTATGTAGTTTTATTGACAATTTGTCATGTAAAGCATTAATTATTCAAAGATAAATATTGTTTCAATTATTTTAGTTAAATCTTTTAAATGCTGTAAAAGAAGTCAGGTTTCTGGTATAAAAGCCGTACAAAAATATGGATGACTCCATACTTCAAGATAATTTAAGACACTTGAAATATAACTGAAAATGATAAAGCTAAACTAATAGTCACTTATTAAAATTAAAAGGAGCAATTGATAATAATGATCAATTCAAAATCAACTGCAAGTTTAAGTGAAATGACATGTAAGAAAACCAATTTTACCTTAAGCTAATTGATATATAAACAAAGAGTTAAGATCCCATGGCATATTCCTGGTCATAAAAAAATCATCAAACTTCTAAATAAAGTTCCCAAAACTTCTAATGTTAGGCATAAAATAAATGTGAGCTATACATACATTTTAAAAATATTAATAAAAACAAAGAAGATAATTTTTACCCAATTGTTCCAGTTGAGGGTCATAGAGTGGGGGCAGGGCTTATCCCAGCAGCCAGGGTACAAGACAGGAACTGACAGTAGACAGGACTGCATTGTATTGCAGGGCACACTCAGACACTCACTCACTCTCACTCAGACTGGGAGTGACTCATTTAGACATGCCGATTCACCTAATGTGCATATCTTTGGGATGAGAAAGGAAACTGGAGAAAATCCACAGACAAGGAAGAACACGCAGCCTCTAAACAGACAGTGGTCCCAGCCTGGAACTGGATTTTTTTCTCATCATTATAACCATATGACCTTAAACAAATGGTGTCATTCAAGGACCTCCTGTACTTTGCTCATAAGCAAATTTGCATTATCATCTTTTAAAATTTTGTTTGTAAATACAAACTCACAAATGCCCATTCACACATTCTTCTTAGTTCCCATACAAGTATCAGAATTTTCTACTATGCAGTTCTTTTTTGCTGGAAATTCTATGACTAGTGTCTTCAGATGAGAAATTTATGCCTAAATTTCTGCCACCTTCAGTTCTCATTTCCAATGCTTCTGGCTTGTAAATTAACATATTGACGGAAAAGTGTTCACCTAAATTCTAGTAGCATGTTTCTAACTAGGATAACTGTTTTATGCTCCCCTATGAATCCAACCTAACAAGTGTATATAAAAATACTTGTAAACATGGATTAAAAATATTATCTATGTCAATAACTTAACCCTCTTTCACTTTTTAAGTATTTTTGACGTGGCTTATTTCCCCACATTTCTAATTAATTTTTTCAAACAGTGTTTCTAAGCAGAATTAAATCTATACAAAGGCAATAGACTCAGAGAAAATCCTCAGGAAGTATTTGATGTTTTCCAAGACAAGGTACCTTTATTTTACAGAGCCTTCTACATCCATCAAGGGTCCATCCTTCACCAGGTTTTTCAAATTTAATATTTATATATTCCTTGTAATAAATACATTGTAAAATTGGTATTTGCAGGAATTAACCAGATATTTATAATATTCTTCTTTTGGAAGATGAAGAAACTTCACTTTTTACAAATGACATATGGCTTATTTCTTTTCCAGAGCCACAGAGACCATTTACAAAATGGTTTCTCTACGTTTCTCTGAGTCCCTGATTCTCTCTCATCTCTATATGTTTAATGCTTTCCAGAGCATTCACTAAAGAAATTGAAGTGAATTGCAGAGAAATAAGATCACTATCTTTTACAAAATTATTCCTCAAAACAAAGTCAACATTCAAGTTCTGCCTATTTCTGCATTTATTAATTCAATTTTTCTTCTCCCCTTTTAATTCTAATCTAAATCATCAGTATATAACCCAAATATGTGCCTGTTTTATCTGTCTCTATTGTAATAACATTCAGTATACTCAGTATGGTATTATAAGATTAGTCTATGGAAGATGTCATTTTATTCATGATTTCAGATTATACAAAGAATCCAGATTATCTATCAAATCTCCACAGATTTTCCTGGGCTGGCATGAAATGGCTTCTCCATTTCATGGAGCTGTTGCAATAAAAATCTATCTAAATGGCTTACATCAAGCACAAATATTATCCCAATTTCACTTGTCTTATTCTACCATTCTCTTTTAGCATCTGTAGACTATACAATCTATTAAGCCTTTAAGAAGCAAAAATAAGCAAATATTCACTAAAATAACTTTTTTAAATGTTTTAACTGGAAGGAGAAATAAGCAATAGCTCAACCATTATAGTCACATCTGCTGAAGACCAAAATTTAATTGGTAAAGAAAGTTAACCAACAATAAGTTGTATCAAAAATGTCTTTTTTGCTTGGTAATTTTTGATTAGTAATTAGTGATTACTAGTGGTCATCATTTAAGAAGTTTGGGGATAAACCTTTAAAACTAACAAATAAATGAAGTTTGCACATTAGTGATTATGTCTCTTGGCCAGCGACCTGGCAGTGCTAACTGCCCCCATCAGTTTCTGTGGTATTGTGTGTTTATTTCTATTATACTTACTTTTATAAGACATTGAGGATAAAAATTCTTTGTTTTTAAATTCCTGGCAGTTACCCCATATAATTTAATTAAAATTGTATTGCTTGGGAGAGCAAATAAGTATGATAATTCTAAATATTTTAATACATCATGACTTAAGACAGGAATGGGTCAATTAAGGGTTTTTTAAGGATAAAATCTCCTACTTTGCAAAGATAGTCAAAAAGTCACATCATTGTGTATTTCCTTGGCTGAATATAAAAAGAAAACTGTATAAAATCATTTATTTAAAACTGTAATTGTGTACATTTCAAATGAAGTCAAATGATGTTTACATTGCTTGGTATGTTTAGATAACTTAGAAATATTTTTCTTGTTTTTTTAATTCCTTAGATACCAAGGAAAGTAGACATTCAAATAACAATTTTCTCTTTCCTGTTAAGCAACAAATGAAGCAAATAATTGGAGGTTAGTAGCTGTCTAAGGAGATTAAACAATTGCTTAGCTGAGCCCAAAAAGTACAACTTTGTTAGGGCATAACAATTCTGAGAAAACGTTTATGCACAAATTAATTTTTTAGCTTCTCATTATGTATTGGTTCTCTTTTTAAGTTTCTTAAAGCAGTGATTCCAGAATTTCAGTGCTTTTTGTTACTAGATATAATGCATTATTTTATTTAAAAAATTGTGTAAGTCAATACTAAAATCTGAGACAATTTTCCTAATCACATTTAAGTATAGACCATACAGCTTAAACAAAAGAGTCAAGGTAGTGTTACCAGAAAGCTAAAAGGAATGCTGGGTTCAGTTTATCAACACCATACATATATGAGTTTAATAACACAGCAATGGTTTTTACAATCCTATTTAATTAAGAATCAGTAATAAGGTTTCTAAAGATTTCTGGATTAAAAACAAGGTAAAGTCTTAAGAACTGAATTCTCTGTTAGCATTAAAGAATCTAATTTGTTTTCAGACTTCATCTCATATACAAATGCATTATGTAACTAAGGCAATGTTTGATATTAGGAGGTGAGATATTTTCTACTAGACAACCCAGGTATTTTATGGATAGAAGAAATTATTTACATCTATAGGCTAAAAATAGAAATATTGCTTAAAATAATAAGACTTTAAAATCACAAAATATGTAATATAAATTAATCCTTCAAATAAAATTTGACTTTATGGTAAAAGACATGAACCACAGCTATTAGGACAGAAATCCATGTATTTAAAATGTATATTGTAGGCTACACGCCTGACTTGGTTTATTTAAACCATCCAAGTTATGTTTACTGTGTTCAAAAGCTCATTGATTTAGCATTCTGAAATAGTTTGGGAGACAAAAAAGGCTACATATGTGTAACATAAAAATCTTCATGAAAATAATAAACAGCTCTGAATTCAAGAGTGATGTCTTTAACCAAAGGTGATTTTTAAAAGTTAGTATCTGATTGTGTCCTAAGATAATATTGATATTTAAATGTAAAGGAGAAATTTAAATTTTCTGAGATAATATAAAAATGCACCTGTTTACATTAATGCCTTTGTTTTCTGTTACTGAAAGGGAATTCTTTAAAAAATTACATCAATTTTATCCTATCTAGAATACTTTTGTCCTATCATCCTAAACTTTTATGTGTAAGTGAATCTTCAAAGGCAGTGTTGCCCAGTGGGGCCATTTTGCATGTAGAGATGTTTTATGCAGGAGTTCAGTGCAGAGGATATAGTTGTGGAAAATAAAATGAAATGTGTATATATGCTCCTTCTCTTCTTACACTCCATCTACAAACAGCAAGACCTTATTCACATTGGCAGAATAGCACAAAGTCATTACTCTTTATTGAAACTTCCCTGAAAGATATATCAAAGTTTTCTCTCCTATGGAAAGAGTAAAATTACCAATTAGAATACAGCATCATGAAAAGCCCCCTAGAAAAATATATTTATTTCTAAACATAAAAGAAAATCCTAAGAACAAAGGAGCCCAGAAAAGAATATATACAGTTGCAGGTAAAAAGTTAGCTTCAAAAATTGAGTAAGGGAAAGATTTGTTTTCTGCACCATGGTTTATTAGACCAGAAATATGTTTTTGTCTCTAGTGGATAGCATGCATCTTACAAAGCCTGGAAATAACAGTATTAGTAGGAGATTTACTGATCCGATCAAGAAGGCTTTAAATGAAGACTCATAGGGGGAGAGAAAAATGTGAATCAATAAAACAGATCTTACAGAAGACAATAGGTTGCAAATGAGAATAAGACAGTAAAATGTCTAGAAATTATTTTGTGAAAACTATGACTTGAAATAATGCTTAGGCCTAGGATATACAGTATCCTAAATAAAATTAAAATAATAAAAATATTAGACATGTTCAACTCAAAATGTACTCTCAAAAAATCCACATACAACACTGACAGATGAGTATAAGAATCACCATAACTGTTTGTACAAGGAGTGCCCTGCACAAGAGTACCTGGCCTGTGGAACAAGTGGAGGATATATTCCACTTCACACTCCAGTTGCCTGACAGGTGTAATCTTCAATTTATAGGGTAAAAACCCAGGCTTAGATATGTTCAGAAACATGCTCAAAGTTATGTAGCTATAAAAGTATGAGGCTATATTGGCTAGAATTGGAAGCCAGGTGTGTCTGGAATTCATTACTAAAAAAACACACAGAAAAGGAAAATTTATACATACCTATGGACACTAAATAATTTATTGTAAAGAAGGAGGGTAGGAGAAAATTTACTAATTTGTTCAAAAGGAACAATACAATGACTGAGAAATGTGTGTCACTGAATATCAGGGAGTTACACACTAGTTTTATGATTAAAAATATAAAAAATTAATTTGGAGATATTCACACCAGGAAAGGAAAACAGAAGAAGAATGTATCACTGGAAAATGGTGTAGCAATTCTAGCAAAAAAAAATTACAGAAGATAGTTTGTGAATGATTACAAGATATGGATTACAAAGAGAAGGCTTAAATGGTGGGATCTCTCTTGGGAGGAATTCTAACTCACTAAAACTTGGCTTTTAGATAAGGATTTTGATTTGCATCCATAACACAGATATTGAGTGTAAACAAAGGTTTTGAGATGCATAAGAGTACAGGAAGAAGATGATGAGTAGGGTTGGGTAAATTCTACGGGCTTAAAACACGCAGCTAGTAATGGGAAGTTACTCAGAGACTCCAAGAAAATATAACTGAGGAAGAAAGTGAGAAACTGAAGATATACTTATGACCCTATCTTGAAAATAAACCTATAACCAGAAAATAGCACAAAAATCACCTAAAGAAAATAATTAATTTTACAAATGAAAATTTAGTCATAGATTTAGATTTTTTACAAAGGATGTACAAAGAAAAAAATGAATGTGATTAAACATCGTAGTAAGGAGTTTTTTTTTTAAAGTAGGAGGTATGTAAAGTCAAGAATGCTTTACATACTCCAAATATGAAAATTTATAAAATATTAGCTGTGTTAAGAAAAAAAGAAATAACCCACAAACTGAGGGAGAAAGAACTGCCAATTTGTTTTGTTGCTGTTGCTTTATATATTCTCCGTTAAAGGAAATTACCAAATTAGAATGAGTAGAACAATATTAATATAGATTTTGGTTTTGCTCCAATTTACCTGCAGACCTTTTTCAATGAGGGATAACCAGAGAAATAATCGTGAATGATGCACTATGGTCTGCTGCATCTGCAACCTGTGAGCACTTAGTCAAGAATCCAGTAATTATCAAAGGCCAGGATGTTTTCACTAGGAAAAGCTCTTTCATTTTGTTGAGATTCTGAAACAGGCATACTAAGAAGATGCAATTTACAGTGTATCTTAATGTGAGTAATATATCATACAGGTATTTTATTGTAACCTTGTGAGTAAGATTTAAAAAACAATGGTTTTATGATAGAATAGCTGAATGAATTGTTGGAGGTTGATCGGTCTTAGTCCATGCAAATTTTATTCTTTCTACCATCCCAACTCAAAAGATTATTCGGTGATTTAGTTAAGAAAGTGGAACATAAACTGCCAATCTAGGATTAATACAAAGTTTTGGGGGAGAGCTAATAGATTATGTAGTGATCAAATCTTCAAAAATGTTTTGTTATGCTGAAATTGATCCAGATAAAATGCTAAGAAGAAAAAATGTGAAGACCTACATTTAAGTTTCAAAAATATCATTTATACAAAGGATACATGAATTTAATATTTTAACTCTTTGAAAAAGATATCATTTTTTCCACAAAATCCTTGATCTTCAGCCCCCTTAAGAAACTATCATACTTTAATTTCTTCTCATTTTACTAAAGTATTTCTATTTCTCAGACGTATTAAATTAGCTTATGCAGCATTCTGTATATACCTTGAACTCCTAAAGTAAAAATACGTCTGACTTCTCACTTCTTAGGAACCAAGACAAATGATTATGCATTATAGGTGAGTGGGAACACATCTGAATTAAGTTCCTTTTATAAAGTTATACCATGTAATTTATCTCGCATATCTAGTGATGAAGGATTTTAGAAGGCCCAAACGCTGTCACTTCAGTATGTCTACTGTCATAGTGAAAATTGTGTAAATTAATTTCAAAGATTATGTAACTCAGAACAGTTTGTGTAGAGTAATACACGGTGAAAACATACATATACATACATATACATAAAATATGTTTTGGAATTCATGCAAAACTATTAGAAAAATGATAACAAGGTCTTCATAGAGGTGTACAAAGTAAAAAGGTCATCGATTAGGTTTCTCACCTGCCTGATACCCAACCGATATGCAACAATCCGATCCACTGCATCAGGATTCATCTGTGTCCACTGTAGACTGTAAGAATAAACACGGTGTCTGTTCTGCCATACAGGATTGTAGGTATCATAATAGAATTCTGGAGCATAGGCCTTTCCTGAAAACAGAAAGTGTGCTTAAATTTGAATGATGGCATATTGTAGTGTAAGCATATTTATTCCCTTTGGCCTTTTTACCATTTCTGAAATATCTTCCATTAGTAATTATTCTATGAGAAAAGTCCTATGCTTAAAATCCATTCACTTCTCTGGATACGTTTTGAGAACAGATGTGACAATTCCTGGTTGATTGAATGAGCAGTGTGAGAACAGAAGAAAGATGAACACAAAAGTATTTGGCCTAGGTGATGGGAGAAATGGAATTTTCATCAAGCAAAATGGAAATCTATGGGAGGATGAAATCTGGAGAGAGAAGATCAAAGTCATTTTTAAATAATTTGAGTGATCTAAATGGATACATCAAGTATGCAGTAGGATATAACTAGTTTGGAATATAAGAGAGATCAAAACTGGAGCTATCATCTTGCTAACCATAGGCATGCAGATAGAATTTAAATTTAAGGCTATGAGACTGATAATATCACCAAGGGAGTGTGAGGAGACAGAGAAGACGAAAGTCTAAGCACTGGGGCAATCCAAGGTTAAGAGTTATGGGAGGAGATAAAAACCACACAGAAGCCTGAGAGGGAACAACTATAAATTCTGGGAAAACTAAAAATGTGGTATCCTAAAGGTCAAAAAAGGTATTTCAGGAAGTGAGTGATCCACTGTGTGGAAAACAATTAGTGGACATGAAAATTTGTGTTTGTATTACCTGTAGCTTTCATCAATAAAGTGAACTTAATAAAACTTAAAACAATTACTTAATAACAAACAATGTGGTCAAGATTTAGCTTATATTTAGATTTTTAAACAAATGTTAATTACATATAGTATACACAGCACATACAAACCATCTCATTTTTTTTAATTGCCCAAATGAAAAGTTTACATACCATTTGGAGTATAGATCCAACTTCATAATATTCTGAAGTATATTTTTTCTATTACAAATATCATATTTATTTAATAATACAACAATATTTAATGAGAACCTATTCAATGCAAAATATTGTCCTAGGTATTAGGAACATAATGAATGAGGAGGTATGGCCTCCTCATTAGTTGAAATTAAAATTTTTTCCAGACTTTTCATGCAGCTTTGCAATTCTTAAGTTGAAAAGCTGTATTTTTATCATCACTTAACATCTTTAACATCATTTAACATCTTTTCTTTTTTAAAAGAAATTAGATTAGGCCAGCTGTAGTGGTTGACGCCTATAATCTCAGCACTTTGGGCAGCAGAGGTGCTTAGATCTCTTGAGCCCAGTTGTTAAAGACCCACCAACCTGAGCAATATAGCAAAATCCTGTCTCTACAAAAAAAAAAAAAAAAAAAAGAACCTGGCATGGTGTAGTGCACCTGTGGTCCCAGCTTCTCAGGAGGACCTACTTGCTGAGGTGGAGATTCACCTGAACCTGAGCCTGGGGAGGTGGAAGTTGCAGTGAGCCAAGATTGTGCCACGGCACTCCAACCTGAGGGACAGGGCCAGACCCTCTTTAAAAAAAAAAAAAAAAAAAAAATAGCAAAGTTCCAGATTAGAGGAAAACAACATACTCAGTGAAGGAATCAGTAATCAAAACATTCTTGATAATTTGTATTTGAAACAAAATTTTTCAAAATGAAATTGAGGTGAATTTAGTAGTAACTGAATCAGACAGCTAGAGGTTTTAACTAAATACACACATCCATGGCCGGGCACGGTGGCTCATGCCTGTAATCCCAGCACTTTGGGAGGCCAAGGTGGGTGGATCATGAGGTCAAGAGATCGAGACCATCCTGGCCAACATGGTGAAACCCCGTCTCTACTAAAAATACAAAAATTAGCTGGGTGTAGTGGCATGTGCCTGTAATCCCAGCTACTCGGGAGGCTGAGGCTGGAGAATTGCTTGAACCCGGGAGGTGGAAGTGGCAGTGAGCTGAGATTGTGCCACTGCACTCCAGCCTGGCGCCTGGTGACAGAAAAAAAAATACACATTGAATACCTACAAACTTAATAAAGAAGTAATGAGCTGCTTAGATAAGTGATATAAAACTGGAGTATTATCATTACAAAGTAGTTATCTAGATTGAACTGCAGAAGTAAAAGTCTAGTGTTTATTTTCTATGAAGACTGGGGGGATTGCTTTTGTTGTTTAACCAAGGAGGAAACCTAAGGGTGATTAGATTCAGTTCTAAGTAGCACATTCTGAATAAAATAAACAATTCATTCAAAGAGAATCAAGAAGAGATTACAGGCACAACTAAGGGTTATTTAGCATGGAAAACAAAAGGAATATCTCTCAAAAATGGGCAAATGGTTTTCTAAAAGTTGAAATCAATTACAGATAAAATCAGACTAAATGTTAACAAGTCTGAAATAAGATGAATACCAGTGATTGCCTATTAAAAGGGTACATATTTTGACTTAGAAATGTTCTACCAGTAGTCTTTCAATATGGAATGGCCTACCTCAGTAGACTATAAATTTCCCTTCACTTGAGGTATTTAGTCAACACTTGAACAGCCATGTAGCAGGGCTGAGATGGGTAGCTGCCCACCAGATGGTCATTTAAAATAATTTTCAGTCCCAAAACTGAACTGTAGGCTGCTATAAAATGTTTGCCTGTCAAACTAGATTTGATATGTTAACTAATTTTAGATTAAATCTGGCTTAAATATGGAGGAATTGGCACTTCAAAATTATCTCATAACATTTAAAAATATTCCTCTTGAAAGGCCATATATTTATTGTAAAGAATAATATCTTTCCAAATATAGTATTCATAAGGATGAATTCATCTCTAACGTGGTGACCAGGAATCCAGACATTCTCAAATACTCCAGGTTATTCTGGTGCAAGGAAATACAGACCTTACAATTTGGAATGCTTTAAAGAGGCTGAAATTTGTCTCCTGAAATTACCTCCAAATCTATATAACAAAAAATGTATCCTAAAGTTGTAAGAAACTTCTCTTTGGTCTTCTTCCTCCTCTGAGACTGGCAGCAGCATGCCTGATCCAACAGCTAGAATCTCTCTGGGGCAAGACTGGGAGACATCAGATAATGAGGATGGAGCAAAGTAGGATAGAATAATGACAGGAAATAATCAAAGCACTTCAGGAAGTAGCTATCCTAGTGTAGTTGACTTTTGTTGACTACCACAAGGATAACTGGCTGCATGCCATGAATGCAAATTGTCATTATTCTAGGAACATTATTTATCTAAATGAACACCTTAGAGGTTATTGAAATAGTTTTACCCTGAAGTTAAAAAACAGATTCTCATGATCTTGTAAGTAATATGAATTTGTTTATCATGATCTATATTCAAGGTAGTAAAAAATTAAGCTCCAATGTAACCTACTTAAATTACAAATAGATTAAATTTCACTATAAAATTCCACCATCATCTTTATATTTAACTGCAAACTATTACAAACACTTTCCAATGTATTTTGTTTAATGCTTTTTCTGCATTGGGTAAATCACAGGTAATATTTTTTCATGGAGCATTAGATTAGAAAATACTTGAGAGATTATTTCAGTGCCTCATAGATAAAGAAATTAAGGTACAGGGTGGAGATGTGAATAACATATGGAAGACTATGTAAATAATCAAATACAATAAGATCCATTACATTTTTTTTACTTTGAATCATGAGATTAAAAAAGAAATTAGAGAAAGTTTTATTTAGTTGAATAATCATATTACCTTGGAAACAAAAGTTAAAAAGCATTTTTAGATAGTGCATAAATAGTAGTCATTGGTAATAAGTAATAGCTAATCAGAAATAATTTTGAGTTGTTATGATTAAACATGGGCAGGCTTGCTTATGTCTCAGAACATAGTTTCAACTTTTTCTGGGGAAAAGCTTTAAAAAGAAAAAATGTTTCCTGATTTTATTGAAAAAGGGCATCTTAAAAATTTTTGAAACCAAACACACTTAATTTTCTCCTCTAATTTCAGAGCCAATTATACTTTATGCTTATATACTCATTTGTAAGAAAGACAGTGAAACTAAGGAAATATCCGTATAATAATCTTGGGCTTTGACATCCAAACATGACATCTACTGGTTAAACAGGGAAATAATTCATAAGTATTTTTTTCTATATTTTACCTCAGGCATTTTAATTCTTCCAGTAAGCATATCAATAAAATTTTCTTACTCTTTCACCTTCTAGTTTGATTCTTATGCAATGTTGTTCCAATCTACATTTTTTTCAGATTTACTGATGTAGAACTATATTCATTAACTGAACTGGGAGGTAATTTTTGGAATCATTAGGTATGACTCTATATAAAACTTGGATTTAAAAAAATCCCTAAAATATCTATATGGAAAAAAAATTGTTTTTGAAAATATTTTATGGATTTATATAAAGATACACATATTTTATTTTGCAAAAAAGGTTTTGAAAAATGATTATACTGAGATTGAAAAATATAATTTTATGCATAAAGTTCAAACATAAATTAAAAACAATTATTCCCATTATGAACACTTAAAATGTACTTGGATAAAGGAACTGATTTTAGTAAAGTCAATACTGTTTTTGAAATAAAAACAAAAGAAAGTATATAATAGTGATAAAGACCACATATATCTTGCTTTTGAAAATAATTCACATTTTGGAAAATAGGCTGTAGGGAGATAAACTTAAAAGAACTACACAGGTTTATAGGACATGTTTGCAAATTTAGGGATATCTATTAATTTTTCACTTTGTAAAAGAGACATTATATAGCTAATATTGCTTTCCTATGAAATGCTGACAAATCTGGGTAAATAAAATGAGCTCATTTTATATCAGATTGCACAATCTCAGAAAAAAACTCATACAAAACAAATTCTGGTACAGTTGTTGGCATAATTGACTGAAAACAACAAATTTATAGCTTTCATCTAAAAATGCCAGATGAAATTATACCAGACATCTTTTTAGATGTATGTTTGCAAGCAAGAAAAGGAAGTCTCTAGGGATCAAAAAACACTGCTGAAAACAAAACATTGAATAAGAGTTTGGGGAGAAAAATAGAGTGCTGTTAGTCTTTTCTACCCTTGGGAGATGGATTTTCAGGCCCATGGGAGATAAGGTTAATACACTACTGCTAGATGAGAGGTTGGTAATGGGCCACCACATATGACCAAAATCTATAAAAGTTATCGTTTCAGACACAGCGTATACTAGAAAAAAAATTGATTCTCACCAGTACAGGAAGATGAGAAAAAGTATTTACATTGCCATAAAAAAATGTTTCTGACTAGTATACTGCTGAAGTGCTTGAAAAGAGCCAATGCCAAACTGGTCTTGAAAGACATGCTGTCAACTTAAAGTGCATTGAATTTCTCTAAATCCCAATGATTATAAATTCATAAATATCTTGGATACGCAAATATAAGAAAACATTCCATTGTGAGAGATTAACAAGGTGAATAAATAGAAAGATTAGACTTCAGATAATAGGAAAAATAAAATAGAATTTAGGGCCGGTTGTGGTGTCTCATGCCTATAATCTCAACACTTTGGGAGGCCAACGTGGGTCGATCATCTGAGGTCAGGATTCTGAGACCAGCCTGACTGACATGCTGAAACCCCATCCCTACTGGAAAAAAAATACAAAATTAGCCAGGCATGTTGGTGCATGCCTGTAATCTCAGCTACTCAGGAGGCTGAGGCAGGAGAATCACTTGAACCCAGGAGGTAGAGGTTGCAGTGAGCTGAGATCATGACAAAAAAAAGAAAAAAAAAATGGAATTTAGGCTGGGCTCAGTGGCTTACTCCTGTAATCCCAGAACTTTGGGAGGCCAAGGTGGGAGGATCACATGTGGTTAGGTGTTTAAGACCTGCCAAGCCAACATGGTGAAACCCTGTCTATACTAAAAATACAAAAATCAACTGGGAGTGGTGGCTGGTACCCTTAATCCCAGCTACTCTGGAGGCTGAGGCAGGGGAATCGCTTGAATATGGGAGGCAAAGGTTGCAGTGAGCCAAGATTGCCCACTGCACTCCAGCCTGGGTGACAAGGCAAGACTGCCTAAAAAAAAAAAAAAAAAAAAGAAGAAAAAGAGAATTTATGAGTATAATTCATGATACTGAAACCATACAATAGAAAAATATAAACAAACACCATGGAACATTCCATGAAAGAATAATTGATAACCTCTATTGGGACTAATGAAAGGCTTTGTCTGGCATTTTAATTGATTTTAAAGAAGAAAAACATCAAATACCTCAGACAAGGTTGGTTCATGAAGGAATAATAAAGAAAAGAAATAAAGCATGACCTTAGATGGAGAAAAATGAATATATTAGCAATACTTTAGAAACGACTATAGGATATGGTATTGTTACCACATGCAGTGTGCCCTTTCTTTCCTACCAAACTCTGCACTTCTGAAGAACAAGGATGATATCAGCTCTTACCAAAATGGCTGACATAATTCATGTGCTTGCATAATAAGACAGGAAAAATATGTCAGTGCTAACTTATGAAACATCTTAGTGATATATTAAGATGTTGAGTATTTTCTTTAAAGTCCAATTATTCTGAAATGATTTTAACCAGTCCCCATGTAAATAGGAGAAAAGATTTTATAGTGAATTCACTGATAATCATTTTTTAGTATGAAAAGAATTCAGTGATGGCAAAGAATTGAATAGAAGCCAAATAATCAAAATGGTGGTAAGGAAAGAATTTAACAAAAAACACACTTGTAAAGTATCAGAAATAATAAAACCTAATTTAAAACTTCTCAAATGTATACCCAAGGTAAACTTAAACACCGATAATACACTGATTTGAAAAAAAAAAAAAGCCTTCTAAAAATTATATATATCACAGCTCTGAAAGCTAATCAGTATAGTCAAATGATTTGAGCATCAAAGTCATATTGTGTTTACATACACAGACTGGCTAAGGCAGTGAGTTATATATTAAAATGTTAGGAATAATATATGATAAAAATATACGCAGCTCTCTGTCATTCCTCCATAGGGCAAAACACAGAACATGCAATTATTGGAACCAGAATTACACTCTCTTCAAATTAATGAATCTTGAGTCATATTAATTAGAAAAGAAAAGATAAAACTGAAAATGTTTCTACAGAAGTAGTGATTTTTCTAAATTTTTAATCAGGGAAATGATACGCATTTATATTTTACAACAGTAACTGCTGGGAAAGAAGCTAATGGATTGAATGAATGAGAAACTGGAGGCAGGAAACTAGTAAAAAAAAAAATACTGCCTACAAAAAAGAGATACGTGATTTGAGAAATGAAGAAAAGCTGATTAATTCAAAAGTGATTGCACATAAACTACTGATCAACATGTGTCTTCTGACGGGATCCTGGGCATAGATTCCTAAATTTTCGATCTTGAGGGGCTGAATGGGCACTAGCATCTCTAACTGAGATGGAAAATGACTGTGAGCATCTCATCCTGGAAAAGGGAGTGAAAAATTTCATTATGTCTTGAAATTCTGTCCTTCTGAAGGCTTATTGTTTAGATTCAAAGCCATATAAAAGTATGTCATGAAATTGAGAGCATAAAGAGTAATTGAGGACAGTAAGATTTAATTCTGTCAAGTCAAAGTAAAATTTTTAAAAACAGCAGTATATTCATCTCTTATCTATATTTGGCATTTAGTTGTATTTAATATTAGGTCTTACCATCTTAAAATTAAGCAATGCAGGAATTATTACTCATTTGATGGTTTCTACCTATTTCTTTGACTTGAAAGATACTAAGTTAATAAGAAGGAATTTTAAAATGTTAAACATGCCAGTAGTGTTTAATAAAATAATTGTATCTGATTTTAAAACAATATCTTGGAATTAAGATCAATGTCACAGCAGCAATAAAACTGAATGTCATTAATAGTCTGTTCAACAGTGATAACTTGTCAATATGTGTGCAGGAAATAAAAACATAACTAATACAACTGAAGTCAATGATAACATCTCTCAGTTAAAGATTCATTTTTAAATGAATTCATTTTATTCAATTTAAATTCATTTTAAAATGAATGCAAGATGTGTGTAACAATTTATAATTCAACTAAATCATTTACATCAAGTGTTTTTTTACTTGAGACAGAGATGTGTTTATCAATACTGTGTCTTCCTATTTAGGAACAGCGAATATATTTTTCAATGATGAGTCATTATCATGACATTATTTTTAAATTGGAGTATAGCTGGTTTCTTTATCCCTTACTTGAAGTTATTTTCTTCTGCTGGAACAGAGCTGTACCTATCACACTAAGGCAGACTACAATGTGACTACACTTTACCACTCAAGAACTTCCTAAGAATATATAGCCATGGAAATCAGGTTTACTGATTAGTTAAATAATAAAACTATTGATTATAGTGTCAGTCTTTACAAATCACTGAGATCTTTATAGAAAGCCTTTAAATCTTCTCAGGCATAAGGTACAATTGCTTTAGTTACAATATTATGATGTCTCCTATAGGTCGTGTCTCTTCAAATTAAAACTGCTGAAAAAACTTAATTTCTCATTTCCCAGAAATGATTTTATTTAAAACACTCTGTGTCAAGTTAGTATTCCTATTAATCTGGACAACTTGTTTATAAAAATCAGTTTTAGCATAATTTAAAAAATTCATTCACAAAAACAATAATTTTAGCCAATATATGAAGTTATGAACTGATAAATTCATAATAATATGTCTAGAGCATTGTTATGAAGAACATATACCAGGGGAAAGTGGGAACAAGCTTTATGGAATTTATGGATAAATTCACTTATAAAAGGAATTCTGTTTCCTCTCTTGCATTTACAGATTGATCTTTTAGATTATGTCTTCTTTGTAACTATTAGAGTTTACTAACATTGAATCTCACTCTTATCACTTCATAGCAACAAAAGCTTTGTAACTCAGTATTTTATTGAATAAATCAATCAGCAAACTTTCCACATGATTTCACTTCTTCTACTCACTTTCTAGTGACTCAGCATGCCAATAACCGAATGTTTCTAAAGCCCCAGTTTTTAGCTTCACACACTTTGATCCCATAAACCAAAATACGTTCCTCCTGCAGTTTGTCTCTGCTTTTCAATTATCTATCTTTAAATACCAAAATCATGACTATGCTTCCTTCCTTGAGTTAACTCTTTTTTCTACGATAATTATCTACATCATAGTACTTAGAATTTACTTAGGAAAACATGTTATTCCAAAACATAAGAATTCCAGAAAATGTTTTCTATAAAATTATTTTTATCTTTTTGAGGCCCTTTCCCAGATTTAGACATAATATAATTGAGGCCAGTAATGTGTACTGAACAATGCAAAGCAACCACACCATTTCACATGTAAACATAATTCTTAGTTCATGGGACATATAAAAACAGTTGGCTGGCTGAATTTGGCTCTGGGGTCACATCTGTGACCCACAGTTTCTAAGCTCTGTTCTAAATCATTTCAGGATGTGACGTTTGCAATTTATTAACTACTAAGTTCTTATCTGAGAGTTTAGAATATACTACGTTTGCATCTTAAAAAATGTCTTTCTCGGGCTTGACCTGTCTGCCAAATTGCTTATTTTAAACAAATATGCCATTTATGTATGTAGGAATCATAGTTTTGGTGAAGAGTGAAAGTTATCCACATAGAATCTCTAACTATATAGCTAGCAAACTATAAAAACTGAAAGACTCCAAGCCTAGATTCCCAGTGCTAATTTGAATGATGTATACTTAATATTACATCAAATCCCTAAAAAGGGAAAATGAACCTCCTAGATTTGGGACCTCCTAGATATGAATGCTGGGTCTTTGGAATTACTTGCTTGGAAACTTTGCTAATTACTCCTCAAGGTAAAGGTTACAAAAGATGTATGATTTATGTTATCTAATTTTGACAATATAGTTTTCTTGGTAGGGCAAATGTCTAATTGAATTATAGAATGTCTGAGAATACACAAATGACATTTTAATTTAGCAAGCTAACTTGGTAATTGAGTATAATAAAGGCAATGCTACAAGTATTTTTAGCTTTCAATCAATATATATTTTAAATAATATAAATATATAAATAGTATTTGACCTGATACATGCTTAAGACACATATTTTTTTATAAATTCATATAGTCCATGATTCATATAGTCCATGATATAATTTTTTTTTAAGGGAGTCTCACTCTATCTCCCAGGCTGGAGTATAATGATGCCATCTCGGCTCACTGTAACTTCCACCTCCCGGGTTCAAGTGATTCTCCTACCTCAGCCTCCCAAGTAGCTAGGATTACACACCCAGCTAATTTTTGTATCTTTATAGAGAGGGGGTTTTGCCATGTTGGCTAGGCTGGTCTAGAATTCCTGAATTGAGGAGATTTGTCCACCTCAGACTCCCAAAATGTTAGGATTACAGACATGAGCCATTATACCTGGCCTGAGATTATATAATTTGAGAGGATGACAAATGCAAAATTCAGCTAATTACGCAATGAGTTGACAGGTTATTTGTGCTCCTATTTTTATTTTCAGAATTGGCCATGTCATTCCAATTCTGAATGTTCATTTACAACTGAAAACTACTTCATGACTATACAAAACCCAAAGAAGAAGAAAAAAAAAAGACTGAAAGGTTCAATATTTCTAACATGTAATACTCAAATGTTAACAAAGCCATAAAGTCTAACAGAATTTGTCTCCCACAGATAATTAAAACTTAGTATCAATTGCACTTTGTAGATGCAGTACAAGCAATACTTTTTAAAAGTTCTCTAGAACAAATTGAAAGAGATTTAACATGTCATCAGTGTATTTATTATTATTATACTTTAAGTTCTGGGGTACATGTTCAGAATGTGAAGGTTTATTACATAGGTATACATGTGCCATGGTGGTTAGCTGCATATATCACCCCATCATCTACGTTAGGAAATTAGTTATTTCTCCTAATACTATCCTTCCCTTAGTCCCCCAGACCCCTACTATCCCTTCCCTAGACCCACGCACAACAGGACCCTGTGTGTGATGTTCCCCTCCCTGTATCCATGTGTTCTTGTTGTTGAAAACCCACTTATGAGTGATAACATGCGGTGTTTGGTTTTCTGTTCTGTGCCAGTTCGCTGAGAATGATGGTTTCTGGCTTCATTCGTGTCCCTGAAAAGGACATGAACTCATACTTTTTGATGGCTGCATAGTATTCCATGGTGTATGTGTGCCACATTTTCATTATCTGGTCTGTCATTGATGGGCATTTGGGTTGGTTCCAGGTCTTTGCTATTGTGAACAGTGCTGCAATAAATATATGTGTGTAGGTGTCTTTATAACAGAATGATTTATAATCCTTTGGGTATATATCCAGTAATGGGATTGCTGAAACAAATGGAATTTCTAGTTCTACATCCTTGAGGAATCACTACACTGTTTTCCACAATGGTTGAACTGACTTACACTCCCACAAACAGTATAAAAGCATTCCTATTTCTCCACGTCCTCTCCAGTATCTGTTGTCCCCTGATTTTTTAATGATCGCCATTCTAACTGGTGTGAGATGGTATCTCAATGTGATTTTGATTTGCATTTCTGTCACGACCAGTGATGATGAGCTTTTTTTTTCATTTGTTTGTTGGCTGCATAAATGTCTTGTATGGAGAAGTGTCTGTTCATATCCTTTGCCCACTTTTTGATGGGATTGTTTTTTTCTTGTAAATTTCTTTAAATTCATGTAGATTCTGGACAGTAGCCCTTTGTCAGATGCATAGATTGCAAAATTATTTTCCCCTTCTGTTGGTTGCTGGTTCATTCTAATGATAGTTTCTTTTCCTGTGCAGAAGCTCTTTAGTTTAATTAGATCCCATTTGTCTATTTTGGCTTTTGTTTCCATTGCTTTTGGTGTTTCAGTCATGATGTCTTTGCCCATGCCTGTGTCCTGAATGGCATTGTCTAGGTTTTCTTCTGAGGTTTTTATGGTGTTAGGTCTTATGTTTAAATCTTCAATCCATCTTGAGTTAATTTTTGTATGAGGTGTGAGGAAGGGTTCCTGTTTCAGCTTTCTGCATATGGCTAGCCAGTTTCCCAACACCATTTATTAGATAGGGAATCCTTTCCCCATTGCTTGTTATTATCAGGTTTGCCAAAGATCAGATGGTTATAGATGAGTGGCGTTACTTCTGAGACCTCTCTTCTGTTCAATTGGTCTATATTTCTGTTTTGGTACCAGTGCTGTATGGTTTTGATTACTATAGCCTCATAGTATAGTTTGATGTCATGTAGTATGATGCCTCCAGCTTTTTTTTTTTTTTTTTTTTTTTTTTCTTAGTTTTGTTTTGGCTATGTGGGCTTTTTTTTTTTTCCATTTAAATTTTAAGGTTTTTTTTTTTTTTTTTTTCAATTCTATGAAGAAAGTCAATGGTAGCTTGATGGAGATAGCATTGGATCTATAAATTACTTTGGGCAGTTAGGCCATTTTCATGATCTTGATTCTTCCTAACCATGAGCATGGAATGTTTTTCATCTATGTTGTCTCTGATTTCCTTCAGCAGTAATTTGTAGTTTTCCTTGAACAGGTCCTTCACATCCCTTCTTAGTTGTATTCGTAGGTATTTTATTGTCTTTGTAGCAATTGTGAATGGGAGTTCACTCATGATTTGGTTCTCTATTATTGGTGTATAGGAATGCTTGTGATTTTTGCACATTGATTTTGTATCTTAAGACTTTGCTGAAGTTACTTATCAGCTTAAGGAGGTTTTGGGCTGAAATGATGGGGTCTTCTAAATATACAATCATGTCATCTACAAATAGACAATTTGACTTCTCTTTTTCTGATTGAATACCCTTTATTTCTTTTTCTTGCCTGATTGCCCTGGCCAGAACTTCTAATACTATGTTGAATAGAAGTGGTGAGAGAGGGCATCCTTGTCTTGTGCCACTTTTCATAGGGAATGTTTCCAGTTTTTGCCCATTCAGTATGATATTGGCTGTGGGTTTGTCATAAATAGCTCTTATTATTTTGAGATATGTTCCATGGATACATAGTTTATTGAGAGTTTTTAGCATAAAGAGCTGTTGAATTATGTTAAAGATCTTCTCTGCATCTATTGAGATAATCATGTGTTTTTTGTCTTTGCTTCTGTTTATGTGATGGATTATGTTTATTGATTTGCCTATGTTGAACCAGCTTTGCATCCTAGGGATGAAGGTGATTTGACAGTGATGAATAAGCTTTTTGATGTGCTGTTGGATTTGGTTTGCCAGTATTTTATAGAGGATTTTCACTTTGATGTTCATCAGGGATATTGGCCTGAAATTTTCTTTTATGGTTATATCTCTGCCAGGTTTTGGTATCAGGATGATATTGGTCTCATAAAAACGAGTTAGGGAGATTCTTTTTCTGTTGTTTGGGATAATTTCAGAAGTAATGGTACCAGCTCCTCTTTGTACCTCTGGTAGAATTTGGCTATGAACCCATCTTGGACTTTTTTTTGGTTTGTAAGCTATTAATTGCTGCCTCATTTTCAGACCTTGTTATTGGTTTATTCAGGGTTTTGACTTCTTCCTGGTTTATTCTTGGGGGAGGGTGTAAGTGTCCAGGAATTTATCCATTTCTTCTAGTTTTCTAGTTTATTTTCATAGAGCTGTTTGTAGTATTATCTGATGGTAATTTGTATTTCTGTGGGATTGGTGGTGATATCCCCTTTATTATTTTTTGTTGCATCTATTTGATTCTTCTCTCTTTTCTTCTTCATTAATCTGGCTAGTGATCTATTTTGTTGATCTTTTCGAAAAAACCAGCTCTTGGATTCACTGATATTTTGGAGGTTTTTTAGTGTCTCCATCTCCTTCAGTTCTGCTCTGATCTTAGTTTTTTCTTGTCTTCTGCTAGCTTTTGAATTTATTTGATCTTGCTCCTGTAGTTCTTTTAATTGTGATGTTAGGGTATCAATTTTAGATCTTTTCTTGTTTCTCTTGTGGGTATTTAGTGCTATAAATTTCCCTCTACACACTGCTTTAAATGTGTCCTAGAGATTCTGGTACATTGTGTCTTTGTGCTCATTGGTTTCAAAGAACATCTTTGTTCCAGCCTTCATTTCATTATTTATCCATAGTCATTCAGGAGCAGGTTGTTCAGTTTCCATGTAGTTGTGAGGTTTCGTGTGAGTTTCTTAATCCTGCATTCTAAGTTGATTGTACTATGATCTGAGAGACTGTTTGTTATGTTTTTTTTTTTTTTTTTTAAGCCAAATTATGGCCAGGCATGGTGGCTCACACTTGTTATCCCAGCACATTGGGAGGCCAAAGGTAGGTGGATCACAATGTCAGGTGATTGAGACCATCCTGGCCAACAGGGTAAAACCCCGTCTCTACTAAAAATACAAAAAAATTAGCTGAGCATGTTGGCATTTGCCTGTAGTCCCAGCTACTTGGGAGGCTGAGGCAGGAGAATTGCTTTAACCCAGGCTGGAGTGCAGTGGCCCAATCTTGGCTCACTGCAATCTCCACCTTCCGGGTTAAAGGAAAACCCCCTCCTCAAAAAAAAAAAAAAAAAAAAAAAAAAAAAAAAGGCAAATTACTCTCATATTCCTTTTGGTATTCTATGCATTATTATTTATTATTTTATATGCCAACATCAATAAATAGATTTTGGTAAATAAAAACAGTGATATTTAGAATATTTAATGTACTTTTTAAAAGTCACAAACTTAAAAAGCCTTAGAAGAAAACTTCAACTAAAATAAGCACTTATTTTTCTTGCTTAAATTATTTTATATAATACCTGCTTTAATGACAAACAATGACTAAGAAGATTCTATTTATCACATATACTTGAAATGACAGAAAGTTAATCACACTGTCAAGTAATCACTCTGGCAAATCTTTTCTTTCCTTAGGATTATTTATAAAATGCCTATTCTTATAACTACCTTCATTTTGATAAAGTAATGGCTGTTGTAAATTATATTACCTCCATGCACTCCCCACATTATATTTTATCACACTATCGTTAGTTTTCTTAGTTTATCTTCTTGTTTTTTAAATAAACTATAAGCTCCCTATGGCACATATGTCTTCTTTATATATTGTCCCATTGGTGGAGGATCTGAAAGGAATCAATTGAACTTAGAATAAAACTCTTTTTAAAAATTTCAAAATATTTTTATTGAGATAGTCATTTGCAGATGGTATGGAAGAGGAAGTAATTCAGGTACTGACTACTTACAGAATTGTCATCAGAATTAGGCTAATTTAAATTTTATCAATTAAAAGGATATTTTTAAATTTGTTAATAATATTAGGAAAAATATCTCCCCTGAATAAAGCATTCAAATTTGTACACGTTCTACACGTATTTCAGTAGAAACTTGGAGAATGATCTATTTTATAATTTTCAGTTATAATTTAGAGAGAAAAAAAAACATGTTTCATTCTAATTTGTTTTAGTTTATTTTACTTTTTTTTTTTTTTTTGAGATGGAGCCTTGCTCTGTCACCCAAGCTGGAGTGCAGTGGTGCAATCTCGGCTCATTGCAACCTCCACCTCCCAGGTGAATAATATATGTCTTTTTTTTTTTTTTTTTCCAAAATAAGCTTAGTTAAGAACCTTGTCCAAAAATTCAAAAAGATTATTGAAATTTGAAGAAACAATAGTGTTTACACTTGGCATGTAAGTAAGATATTGCCGAGGACTTAAAAACGGTTGGGAAAGAAAAGCTATTATTTCATTTATGTTATAGCTAGAATCTTCAGATTCTCTACTCTATCTTCTTGTTTGTCTGTTATACAGCTTTCCAAGGGGACTCCATTCATGACTACCTAGCAAGTATTTAAGACACATAGCAGAATTATGGTCCTGCACTGCTGTTTATAAGTTATTCTTTTATAATTTACCACACTAAAAACATGGACTTATGAAGCAAGAAAAACCTTGATAAATGAAAATGGTATCTCAAATTTATATAGGAATTCACAGTTCACAAAGAACTTTCACAAATATTAACTTAGTTCAGTCTTCGCAGAGCTGAGGAAGGTCAGATACACTGAGGCATATTTCTTGGATTGAACTGCAAATCTTAAAAGTTAATAAGAGCATCATAATTACTGAACTGACACGTAATACTGTCCTGGTCTGCTCTGCAGATCGTATCTCAAAAAGATGCAAATGGATTTTTTTTCAGAAGGAAGAGAAGTTGCTTAATTCACCTAAACAAAGAAAGTTGGCATTCAAACTGAGAGGTTCTGAGTCCTACCTTCCTTAAAGTATATCAGGAATGTTATGGTAAAATGAGATTATCAGAAATCCCTCCTTATGGAAATATTACATCAAATGCTGTAAGAATGCAGAAAGAATACAAATCTACTTTTGCTTAATTTTGTATTTAAAAAAATCATTAATACACGGTGTCCGTCAATTGTCATTACTATTTTGTTGTCAGTGGGTTAGGAAAGCACAAGGTCAGAATAGCTATGGCATGTTGCATTTGGCTTTTGTCATAGTTATGGCGCTGGGTCAATTTTGTGATTCTCTTTTGCTTGTACATAATGCTCTGCAAACTACTGATTTAGGAGTTATGCCACTTTATCTCCAGCTGGATAGTGTCAGAATTAAAAAAAACAAAAAACAAAAAATGACTTATGCCACTTCTTTCACATATCACAACCATATGTTTTACTGAACCCGCTGTAGAGTATATATATGAATTGGTGACATGGAGAGCACAGACATTATCAGGATTGCAGAAGAAATTAAGAAATTCCACAGATGTTAATTTCACAAGATGGAAGCAGAAATGGAAGAGTAGAAAATGATTAATGTGCATTGTGTCCAATTCCTGAAATCAGCACAAATCATCCATTTTGTAATGACTGCACTCTTGTTACAGATCTCACACGTTAGAGTCACCATGAGCACACTTTTGTTCTCTTACCAATCTAGCTCACCCTGTATATCCCACACCTAAGAAATACTACTTGATTCTCTGCTGAAGACTCAAATCCCTAAAGTATCTAGCAACCATACAGAAACTCAATTGCTTATTTACATGTGGGCCATAAAAGAAACATAAACATTATTTGTACGCCTCTTAAATATGCAAGATAGACAAGAGCATTTATAAGCCAATATGTAAAACAAGCCGAAAGTCTGTTTATTTAGTAGAACCCATATTCATAGAAGCCCCAAACCTTTTCCTGGCTCTCTGGGAATCCCCAAGAGATTTTTCACATGTAATCACAAAGCCACTTACATCAGGCTTTCCTGCCCTTCCTTTCTTGCTCCATCTTCTACCAGTCCATGGTAAATGCCCACAGAACCAGCTAGACAAAGCTAACCACTGTCTTCACCTTTACCATCACCATCATTACCAAGTATTTTATGTCCAGAGGTTTCCAACACTTCCTTGAGTGTAGAACGGGGGGAGGGGCTTGGCAGAAAGTATCTGGGTTGATATGGAGAGTTGAGAGAAATTGTGACACTTCCCTTTTACTTGACAGAACTGATTTATTCATTAGGCACAGGAATCACTGCGCCTAGGACCTATGATAATTTAGAGGTCCAAGAAAATGTTTTAAATTTAATTTATTTTAAAATTGGAAGAAAAATGAGCAAAATAATAACAACTGGGATTGTAGATCCTATTTATATAAATGCAGTCATAAATATATAATTTTAAATTTTGGTGTATTATTAGTTTATTTTTTAATGAAGGAAGTGGTCCACAAAGACGAAAGTGCCTATAGTTAAAAGTCATAATTTGGCCCTGCCAGTTAGTCACTTGAGCTCCTCCTGTTCACGTCTACAATTTTTTTCTTGAAAAGTTGTGTAAACTTCTGACACAAGCCCATAAGATAGGGGCAAATCAGAAGCAAAGGGACAATGAAAGAGCAGATATACACCTTACCCTTACATCATCCTTTCTCTTCTGCTCGGCCTTCTCTCCTTTGAACAGGAGCTGTTATTTTTCACCTCCCATTATTATTGTTATTATTGTTTTATGACATATACACATACACACGGAATTAACATCGACTTTTAAAAAATAAAAATTATTATAATAGCTAGCATGGTGGAAACGTGTAGAAGTAAAACATGGAAATACTTGTGAGAAGGGCAGTAGGGTGACAAACGGATTCAGTGAGTGAAGATTCCGGTTCGCTTCTCAAAGCTACACTAGAGGTGGGACTATTGTTTAAGCGAAAGTACTAAGTCAAGGATAAATGCTGAATCTGCAGGGCAACCACCTATCAAATTAAAATAATTATGTATATCTACGTACACATTATGAAAATAAATGAATAAATGTTTATACACATAACTAAAAGAGTGAAAAGTGGAATTCTGAAAGGAAAAAAAATCCAAAAGAGAGGAAGCGGATCTCAAGTATCGTGTCATTACCAAACAATAATTACATGACCATCAGAGAGATGTGATATATTGAAAAGGGTAGCAGAAGAGAAAATGGAACGATTTAGTCATCTGGGGAACAGGCTTGGCCCGCGAATCCCGGCCAGAGCCGCTGGGGGGCGCCGTGCAGGTGGCGGAGGAGGGCGTCCCGCGCAGCCTAGGTTCGAGGCAGCGCCGCTGCCTCCCGCTCCTTGCCCGCGGCGACCGTGACATTCGCGTGGACTCTGCCTTTAACACCTGCGACTCCCCCCGGGACCGGCCCGGGTCGGCGGAGGCCGCGGAGCTGCAGGGGCGGCGAGGAGGCCCCACAGGCCTGATTTTGAACTGGACAGTCAGTCTTGGATTTGACATTCTGTCTGGTATAAACTAGGCAGAACTATAAATGTTATTTTTATGTACATTAGATTTTTTTTTTAAGAGAAAAAATTTAGGCCGGGCGCGGTGGCTCAAGCCTGTAATCCCAGCACTTTGGGAGGCCGAGGCGGGTGGATCACGAGGTCAAGAGATCGAGACCATCCTGGTCAACATGGTGAAACCCCGTCTCTACTAAAAATACAAAAAATTAGCTGGGCATGGTGGCGCGTGCCTGTAATCCCAGCTACTCAGGAGGCTGAGGCAGGAGAATTGCCTGAACCTAGGAGGCGGAGGTTGCGGTGAGCTGAGATCGTGCCATCGCACTCCAGCCTGGGTAACAAGAGGGAAACAAAGACAAAAATTCTACCAAAAAAAAAAAAAAAAAAAAAAAAAAAAGAAAAAAAAAAGAATAAAGGAAAGGAAGAAAGAGGAAGAGAGAGAGAGAACAGGGGTGTTGCTTTATTGCCCGGGCTAGAATGCAGTCTAAAAATGGGTATGCCTGTAATTGTGTTTAATAATAGAGACATTAAAAAAAAAAAGAGGGTAGAAAATAATTAACAAGCAGCCAACCAATATTTCATTTAAACCTGTAAATACGTGTGATGTAGTACTGATAAGGGTGTATATTTTGTGTATTTAAAGTGGAGAGTTCTATGAATGTTAATTAAGTCTACTTGTTCCGGATCTGAGTTCAAGTCCTGAATATCGATGTTAACTTTCTGTCTCATTGATCTGTCTGATATTGATGTTGAAGTCTCCCACTATTATTGTGTGGGAGTCCAAGTCTCTTTATAAGTCTTATATATCTGGGTATTTCTGTATTGGGTGCATATACATTTAGGATCTTTAGCTCTTCTTGTTCCTTTTATCTTTATGTAATACCCTTCTTTGCTTCTTTTGATCTTTGTTGCTTTGAAGGCTATTTTATCAGCAAAAATTGCAACTCCTGCTTTCTATTTATTTATTTTTGCTCTCCATTTGGTTGGTAAATTTTTCTCCATCCCTTTGTTTTGAGTCTTTGTGTATCCTTGCATGTGAGATGGATCTGGATGTAGCATACCATTGGGTCTTGGCTTTTTTTGTGTACCTGTGTCTTTGGATTGGGGGATTTAGTCGATTTAAATTTAGAATTAATAACAATATATGTGAGTTTGATACTGTCATTTAATGTTAGCTGGCTGTTTTGCCCATTAGTTGATGCAATTTCTTAATTATGTTGTTGTTCTTTATTTTTTGGTATTTTTTAGAAAGGCTGATACTGGTTGTTCCTTTCTATTTGCAGTGGTTCTTTCAGAAGCTCTTGTAAAGCAGGCCTGGTGGTGATGAAATCTCTGAGTGCTTGCTTGTTCACAAAAGATTTTATTTTTCCTTCGCTTATGAAGCTTAGTTTGGCTGGATGTAAAATTCTGGGTTGAAATTTCTTTTCTTTAAGGATGTTGAATATTGGCCCCCACTCTCTTCTGGCTTGTAGGGTTTCTGCTGAGAGATCTGCTGTGAGTCTGACGGGCTTCCCTTTATGGGTAACCTGACCTTTCTCTCTGGCTGCCCTCAATATTTTCTCTTTCATTTCAACCCTGGTGAATCTGGCGATTATGTGCCTTGAGGTTGGTCTTCTTGAGGAATATCTTTGTGGTGTTCTCTGTATTACCTGGAGTTGAATATTGTCCTGCCTTGCTAGGTTGGGAAAGTTTTCCTGAATAATATCCTGAAGCGTATTTTCCAGCTTGGATTGATTCTCTTCGTCACATTCAGGTACACCTATCAAACGTAGATTAGGTCTTTTCACATAGTCCCATATTTCTTGGAGACTTTGCTCGTTCTTTTTTATCCTTTTTTCTCTATTCTTGTCTTTTTGTTTTATTTCATGAAGTTGGTCTTCGACCTCTGATATCTTTTCTTCTGCTTGATCAATTCGGCTGTTAAAACTTGTACATAGTTTGCGCAGTTCTTGTGTTGTATTTTTCAGCTCCATTAATTCACTTATATTCCTCTCTAAATTGTGTGTTATTTTTAACATTTCGTCAAACCTTTTTTCAAAGTTCTTAGTTTCTTTGCATTGGGTTAGAACAAGTTCTTTTAATTCTCAGAAGTTTCTTATCCACTTTTTAAAGCCTGCTTCTGCTAATGGAACACAGTCTTTCTCCATCAGGCCTTGTTCTGTTGCTGATGAGGAACTGTGATCCCCTGTAGAGGGAGAGGCGTTCTGATTTTGGGTATTCTCAGCCTTTTTAGGCTGGCTTCTTCCCTTCGTTATAAATTTATCCATCTGTGGTCTTTATAATTACCGTCTTTATAGTTGGGTTTCTGAATGGACATCCAACTTGTTGATTTCCCGGCGCTAAAATCTGAGCAACCCACTGCGCCGGCCAAAACAGCGGCTTTAAGATTGATGGTTCTCAAAAAAAAAAAAAAAAAGATTGATGGTGGTTTTCTGACTCTGCACCGAGAACCGCTGCACCAAGGCAGCGGCAAAACAGCCTCACCAGCCTCAAGAGTCGCACTGGCGACACGTGGGGCTCCTCCGCTGGGAATCTCCTGGTGCGTGAGCAACAAAAATTGATCTGAAAGTGTGGCATCCTCTCGTTCTCTGCTCTTTCAGTGGGAGCTACAATCCCGAGCTGCTAGTGATCAGCCATCTTAGATCTCTCTCACCTCCCATTATTAAAGAAAAAATCTTGATTGATGGGAATGGAGGCTCATGTATATTGGTACATGTAGGGAAACATTATATGAATCTGAATTATGTAACTAAAATAGTATGTGAAAAATACCAACATACAGAATTTGAAGTAGAGTTTATATCCAAACAAGGGGAAAATCTCACAGATAATATATTAGAAATTTATTTTGTTCATCTTTGTAATATCAGATATTGAAGGACTTTTATCTCTCCTTCATATACTGTGGTATGAATAACTTCTCATACATCACATTAACAGGATAAAGGACAAAAAACATATGATTACCTCAAAAGACACAGAACCAGCATTTGATTAAATTGAACAGTCCTTCATGGAAAAAAAAAAAAAAAACTCATTAAATTAGGTATAGAAGGCACACAATACAAAGAGCCGCAACACAATAATGTCTATATATGACAAACCCACAGCTAACATCATACTGAATGGAGAAAAGCTAAAAATATTTTTTTTGAAGAAGAAGAAGTGGAACAAGACAAGGATGCTCAATCTCACCATTCTTACTCAACGCTGTACTAGATTTCCTAACCAGAGCAATTAGGCAAGAGAAAGAAATAAAAGGCATCCAAATTGGAAAAGAAGAAGTCAAATTGTCTCCGTTTCCAGAAGACATACTTTTATATGCAGAAAAACCTCAAGATTCTACCAAAAATCTCTTATAAATGAATTCAATAAAGTTGGAGGACACAATATTAGCATACAAAAATTAGTAGCATTGACATATGCCAGCAGTGAATAGTCTGAAAAAGAATTCAAGCAAGCAATGCCATTTACAACACACACAAACACACACACACACACACACACACACACACACACACACACACACACCTGAAACAAATGTAACCAAGGAGGTAAAAGATTTTTATAGGGAAAACTATAAAATACTTATTAAAAACTTAAAGAAGACACCAAAAAAATGGAAATACGTCCCATGTTAATGTGCTGTAAGCATACTGTTACAATGACCATACACAAAGCAATCTATAGATTCAATACAATTACTAATCAAAGTACATTCTTCACTGAAATAGAAAAAAATCCTAAAATTTGTATGGAGCCATGAAAGACTCTAAATAGCCAAAACAATCTTGAGCAAAAGAAACAAAGCTGAATGCATTACACTACCAGATTTCAAAATATACTATAAAGTTGTAATAACAAAAGCAGTATGGTGCTGGCACATAAACAAATTGAAAACAACAGAGAACCCTGAAATTAACTGATATGTCTACAGCCAACTGATTTTTGACAAAGGTGCCAGAATATTCTTTTGGGAAAGGACAGTCTGTTCAATAATGATACTAGGAAAACTAGATATCCATATGCAGAAGAATGAAATTAAACCTCTATTTCTCACTCTATCTAAAATTAATTCCAAACATATTAAAGAGTTAAATGTAATATCTGGAACTATAAAACTACTAGAAGACAACATAGAGGAAATGCTTCAAAACATTGGATTGAGAAAAGATTTTATGAATGACTTCAAAAACACAGGCAACAAAAGCAAAAATAAACAAATGGGATTACATTAAACTAAAAAGCTTGTGCACATCAAAAGAAGCAATCAAGAAACTGAAAAGACAATGGAAAATGGCAGAAAATATTTGTAAACTATTCATAATGCAGGGAATTACTATCCAGAACACACAATAATCTCAAACATCCCTAGCACAAAAATAATCTGATTTTAAAAATGGGCTAATGATCTGAATAGACATTTCTCAAAAGAAGACATATAAATGGCCAAAAAATATATGAAAAAATGCTCAACATGGCTAATCATCAGGGAAATGGAAAGCAAAACCACAATAAGATGTCGTCCGGCTGGGCATGGTGGCTGGTGTCTGTAATCCCAGCACTTTGGGAAGCCAAGGTGGGCGGAATCACCTGAGGTCAGGAGTTCGAGACCAGCCTGGCCAACATGGTGAAACCCCATCTCTACTAAAAATACACAAATTAGCTGAGTGTGGTAGCGGGAGCCTTAACCTCAGCTACTTGGGAAGCTGAGATTGGAGAATCACCTAAAGCTGGGAAATGGAAGTTGCTGTGAACTGAGGTCATGCCATTGGACTCCAGCCTGGGCGACAAGAGTGAAACTCTATCTCAAAAAGGAAAAAAAAAAAAAACCCAAAAGATATCATCCCACACCAGTTAGAACAGCTATTATGAAAAAGCCAAAAATGACAAATGCTGGTGATGATGGGAAGAAAGGGGAACTTATACATTGTTGGAAGGAATATATATTAGTATAGCCACTACAGAGAACAGTATGGAGGTTCCTCAAAAAAACTACAAATAAAAGCACTATATGATTCAATAATCCCTCTTCTGATACTTATCCAAAGGGAAGGAACTCAATACAGTACAGAGATATTTGCACTCCCATATTTATTGCAGCGCTGTTTACAATAGTCAGGATATGAAATCAACCTTAGTATCCATTAAGAGATGAATCAAAAGATAAAATGTAGTATATATACACAATGAAATACTATTTGGCCATTTAAAAAAAATGAAATCCTGTCATTTGCAGCAACATGGATGAGCCTGGAGGGCATTATGTTAAGTGAAATAAGCAGGGTGCAGGAAGTTAAACATTTCATGATCTCATGCATTTATGAAAGCTAAAAAGGTTGATCTCATGAATGTAAAGGGTAGAACAGAGGTTACTAGAGCCCGGGAGGGTTGAGAATAGGGAGAGATTTGTGAGAGAATACAAAATTACAGATAGGAGGAATAAATTGTAGTGTTCTACAGCACTATAGTTTATAATATATATTTTCTAATAGCTAGTAGAGGGGATATTGAATGTTCCCAAGACAAATAATAAATGTTTGAAATGGCATATATGCTAATTACTGTGATCTGATCACTACATATTGTATGTATCAAAACATTGCTTTGTACCCCATAAATATGTAAAATTATTTTATGTCACTTAAAAAATTGATAACAAGGTTCACATGAAATGCTTTCTACTGAGCTCTTTCTATTCATGACTTTGTAAACCTGCTTCCAGTGTTCTACCACAGAACACTGTTCACAGAAAATACTAAAAATAGCAGTTTCTAAGGCATTACTTGGAAGCTTAATCTTGGATAAAACAATTATTTCTAGGCCTAAGGAAGAATTGGTGCTTCATGTCTCCCAGGCAGAAAAGATGTTTAAGGCACCTTTGTTGTTCGTTGCTGTATTTGTCAGGCACCATGCTAATCAACTTGCATACATATGTTTTTGTAAATATTCATAGTCTCATGCAAGATGGCAATATTGTTATTTTGTCCTTTCAAAAGACGAAAGTGAAGATTAGAGATCTTAAGCCACTTGTCCTATAGTAAGCAGCCATTGAGTAACAAAGCTACATTTTGAACTCAGGCTGTCCAAAGTCTGTTTTACACTAAACTCCAATACGTTAAGGTATAGTTACTCACAACCAAGTCCATTCCTGGCTGAAAGCATGAGTGAGGCTGAAATCCAGGCTGTATTATTCTTGTTACCACTTGTGCCCTGGGATAGGAAAGAAAGGAGATTGTTCTCTCCTCCTAATTTACACAGTCACTGTATAGGCTAGTGGATTTTCTGATAGGGTGGAGCACTTATTGCAAAAAGATCTCCACTTGGCTTCTGTGAGTATAGAAACTTACAAGTTATATCTAGGACTCATGCATATTTGCCATGTTATATCATTATTTTAGAGTATTGTCGACTCAGGAATTTATAAAGATAAGGATTGACTAAATCTCTAGAATAAGAACTACAAGTACTTTGTTAAATATTTAACTCAGAATAATAGAGTACAAGCTGCAAATAAATGTATTTATTCTTCACTATATATTTCCTTTAAACTTAATAGCTCCGGCAGGATGCAGTAGCTCCCACCTGTAATCCCAGAACTTTGGGAGGCCAAAGCGGGTAGATCACCTGAGGTCAGGAGTTCAAGATTAGCCTAGCCAACATGGTAAAACTCTATCTCTACAAAACTTACAAAAATTAGCCAGTCGTGATGGGAGGTTCTGGCAATCCCAGCTCTTTGGGAGGCTGAGGCAGGAGAATGGCTTGAGCCCGGGAGGTGGAGGTTGCAGTGAGTCAAGATTGGGCTATTACACTCCAGGGACAGAGCAGGACTCCGTCTCAAAAAAAAAAAAAAAATAGTTCCAAAAATATCTAAAAGCCTTGTATTCATTTAAAGGACCATTGGCTGAGTGTGTGCGTGGAGGGAAACAGATGGATGAACTGACCCAGCGACTCTGGGGCTGAAAGAACTGAATGTTCAGTGGTGTACTTATAGACCACATTAACTTCTTGGCAAGCGCTGCCGCTGCACTTGTGGGTGGTCCATCACTGAATATGAATGTGCTGAATATCATTTGGGAAGGGAGCAAGAGGTGTTCAAGTCAGTTGGAAGGAAGCCCAGAAGGTATGCTGTTTATCTTCTAGGAACATTTATTTTCTCCAAAACATATAACTTGAGTTAATAAAGTAGATTTAGATGTGAATAAAGGAAACTGGCTATTGAACCTGCATCACTGTGACTCTGTAGGAATAACTAAGTCTTGAATATGAATCCTAGAACAAGAAAAAGATTAGACCACAAATAACTGTTCTTATCACCTTGCAAGGAAGCACTGACTGGATCTGACTGCAAAGCAGGTATCTATCTGCCTGTAGTTGGATCCCGAGGAACTGTCATTGTGATACATTCTTTTAAAATAGACAAAGTAATTTGAATGATAAGAGAAGGAGATTTCTTAAGTAAGGCGCACTTAAGTAATGTGAAATTACAAGACTTTGGTCATATCCCCTGGTCTGAACCCTTGAAAGAATTTATAAAAAGTAAACTTCTATTGACTTTCTCAACTTAGAGCCCTGTCACAAAATCTTTCTTGAGAAAAGATGCCAGATCAGACTGTGGGCTATCATCTGTGGAATCTCTCCTGGCCACTTTCAGTCTGGTTTCTGGCATGCCCTTGGAACACACTCTGCACTGTTCTCATCCATTCATCATTCCTTTAGGGTGATGGACAGAGGCCAGGTGTTTAAACAGACACCGGGACGTTTAAGAGATGGCTTTGATTCCACTGAACTAAACAGTTCTGTGATTCTTTCACAGATTGGTTTTATTACCATTCAATATCTACTGAAAAATCCAAATGTGCTAAGAGCTAAATAGGCCCTTAAGAATAACAGTACTAAACATAGGATACTAATATACATATTTGTCCTTTTCTATATTCAGTTTTGTTTTATTCTTCTCTAGTGTAAATAAATATTATAAAGTTTCTTTTCTCTCAAAGAAAACTGTTTGAAACTTTAGACTGTTTCTTATTCTTTACAAATTAGATCTAGTGCAGACTCCAAAATAATGTGAGGCAGCTGTAAGATACAGTTTTGCAACCTTATACCCTAGCTTGTTTGATATTGATATGTCTGTCTTTCCATTGTTTTACCCAGTAGTGACCGTCTCTGCTTACAAAATGGTAATATTCTAAAACCTGATTGATATCTTTCTGATTTAATGGTTATATAAAACTTTGCTACCAACAAATTGGATCATTCTATATTTTTGATGTAACATTCACTGTCTTTTAATGCAAGAAATATAATAGAGAAACAATGATATGCAGAGGGGAAATACTGTGAATAATAACCATTTTAGCTTCCCCAACTAAAAGAAGTTTGAAAGCTAGTGGAGAAGAAAAAGGAACAAATCATTCTTGAGGAAAAGCTAATTTTGCTCAATTACTTAGCATATGCTAATACAATATACATTAGAAAAATTACAGACATTATACCATATGGAACAAATGCCATTCACATTATGAAATACTTCCTATTCCCAAGCCTACCTTAGCTGGCAGATATTTTATCCATTTGCACAATAGTACCTTATTAAGATATAATTTACATTTAATAAAATTCATACGTCTTAAGTGTGACTATTGATGAGTTTGGAAAAATATATATTGCTATGTAATCACACTATAATCAAGATATGGAATCCCATCTCTGCAAAAAGTTACCTCCTGACCCTTCATAATTAATCACCTCCACCCTTGGCTCAGGCAAACAAAAATCCGCTTTTTATTACTGAAGATTAGTTTGCCTATTCGGGAAACTCGTAAAAATGAAATCATAAAGTATGCACTTTCTGTGTTTGGTTCTTTTCACTCTACATTGTTTTTGGAATCCATCCATTTGCATGTATCAATAGTTCTTTCCATTTGTAACACTGAGTAAAATTCCATTTCATGAATAGATGACAAGTTGTTTACCTGTTATGGATGTTTGGATGGTTTCTAGACTGAGGCTATTACAATTGAAGCTGATTTAAAGTCTGTGCATAAGTCTTGTGTATATGTATGCTTTCATTTCTGTTGGGTAAATTAATTTACTTATTAGTAGGCTTAAAATCTTCTAAAGCATAAGTGATTTTTTGTATCCATATTTTTTCAATCACTGATAAATGGGTATTAAAATCTTGAACTATAATTATGGAGTAATGTGTTACTCCTGGTATTATTTTTTATTTAAGAATTTTGAAGCTCTATTCATAGATGTTCACATAGTTCAAACCATAATGTCTTTCCTAAAAATTCCTGTTATTATTGTGTCCATCTTTAACTCTTGTAATTATTCTGTTTTGAAGTCTACTTTTACTGATAATAGTATAGCCATGCCAACTTTTTTATGTCTTCTATTTGAATGCTGTGTATCCCCCCATATCCTTGCAGTCTTTTTGTGTCTTTGTATTTGAAGTGCTTTTCTGGTAGAAAGCAATGTGTCTTGCAGCTAGTTTGCATTTTTTTTTTCAATCCACTCCTACTATTTCTGACAGCTAACTGGAATCCTAAATTCATTTGCATTTAATATAATTATTAACATGACTGAGTTAAAGTCTACCATCTTGCCCTTTGTCTCTTCAATATTTCATTCATCTGTTGCTCATTTCCTGAGGTATTTTGACTAAATTCAAATATATTTTAGGTCTTTTGATGCACCACTTAAAAACTTTGTAAAAGTTTTTATATGGCTTATAGTATGCAACATTCACTTATTGATTCTACTTAGAGCCAATATTGTACTACCAGTGAAAATATACTTTAAAATGTCTATTTTAAAATGTGTATGAAGTGTGATACTTTCATTTCATACTTCATGTTTCTCTGAGGTCCCTATTTACTTCTCAGTTCCCTTATCACAAATGTTATACATTTACAACAGTATGATTCAAATTAATCCCATCACTTGTGCTATTGGCATGTTTTAGCTCTAAATATGCTGTGATCCCTAACTTACAATGTTATTATTTTTTCTTCAAACCAGAGATTGATTTGCAGACTTGTTTGTAAAGGGTCAGACAGTAAATATTGTAGGCTCGAGCCATTTGGTCATTGTTGCAACTACTCACCTCTGTGGTGGTACTGTGAAAGCAGCCATAGACAATACATAAACAGATCAGGAAGACTGTGTTCCAATTAAACTTTATTTACAAAAATAGTTTGCTGGCCTCAGGCTGCTATTTGTTGACCATCATTTATATAGATGTTCATTAGGGAAACTGAAAGATAAAAGAAACATAGTCTTTTATCTTTACTCATGTGTTTACTATATTTAATCCTCTTCATTAATTTTTATAGATCCTGGTTTTCACTGATAGCCTTTCCCTTAAAAATAAAGGTTACTCTTTAGCATATTTTTGTACTGCAGTTTTGCAGACTACCAATTCTCTAGATTTTATTTTTCAGGAAAAAAAATGTGTGTGTGTGTGTGTGTATGTGTGTGTGTGTGTGTGTATTTGACCCTGTTTTAAAGTCTATTTTCACTAGACATGAAATACAAATTGACAGTATTTTCAAAAGATATTTAAACATTTAAAGATGTTCCATTGTCTTCTAGGCTGTATTGTTTCTATTGAGAAGGTAGTTGTCATGTATATAATCAGAATATCATTTTTTTTTCTGACTGCTTTGAAATGTTCTGTTTATGACTAGTTTTCCACAATTGGACTATGGTGTACTTACATGTGGTTTTCTTGTATTTTTCTTGCTTTGTGTACCATGATATGCTTGCATCTATGGGTTTTCTTCACACATTTGTAGAAAATTTCAGCCATTTTTTCCTTCCCCATTCTCACTCTGTTTTAGAACTTCAAGTGCAGTTGTTTTCAGCTATTTTATATTGCCCCCCCCCACTGCCTTAGGTCTCTTCAGTCCCTCTAGTTTTTAATCTATCAGGTCATACCAGCTCTTTCAATTTGTTTTCAGTATACCATTCCTCTTGCCTTTTCAATATACTATTAAGCCCATCCATAGAATTTTTCATTTCAATTATTGTGCAGTTTTCATTGTTCAATTTGCATTTAGTTCTCTTTCAGTGTTTTTTGTATGCTAAAATTTCTTATTCATTTGCTCATAAAATCTGCCTTTTTCTTTAATTCTTTGAGCATATTTTCTTGTAATACTGTGAAAATAGCTATATAAGCTTTTTGCCAAATCCAGTATCTGGGCTACCTTAAGGTGGGTTTTTAATACGCTACTCTTATTCTTGACCATAACATTTTCCTATTGTCTTTGGATGTCAAGTAATTTTTTGGTGTTTAATGAACATCATGAATAATATAAACAACTGAACTGTGCTCTCTTTCACCCTGTAAAGAGTGTCGAGTTTTATTTTAGTAGACAATTAAATTATCTGCTGTCCCTTTTGAACTTTTGTTTGCCAGCTTTTTATATTCGATTAAATGTAAACAGTGGTAAATCTGTGGAAATCCAAGGATGTTCCTAAACTCTTCTAAGTTGGTGGGACTCACCGTGAAATTCTGCCTTCCTCTAAATTTTAGCAGAGCTTTGTGTTAGTCTTTGTTAAGGAGTACCTAGAATAGGTCTTTACTCTGACATCATTTTTATTCCTATGACTTAATCCTTTTGGAGTCTCATCGGGATGTTTAGAAGTTGAGGTATAATCTATCCTGATGAGCTGAAATTCTGGCTTCCTTCAGCATTGCTTGAACTCTATTATCAATGTTCTGCTTGCAAAAATCCCATAGAGAAGAAAATGGTAAATCATAAGTAGTTTCACCTCATCCTTGCAGAGTCTGATCTTTAGGGAAGGATCCACACTAGCTTCCATAACCCTTCTTCCACAGAGTTCTTTGCTATACAGTATTTTGTCCTGCAGATAGATGCTTTTGCTGCTTTGAATTTTAATATACGTTTTTTCAGCTCAGCCATAAATCCATGCTCTGCTTGGACTCTACCTTGCTATGGTCATATATGGCAAATTCCCCAAAAAGGAGAGCTGGACTAATCATGGGGCTCACTTCATGAGTTTCCCTCTCACAGGAAATGTGGTCTTGCACTGTCTGTTTTTATTCCTTAAAATTTTAACCTCATATAGTTTGCCCAATTTAATGGTTTTTTGTAATAGAAAGGCTGGCTCCATGAGCATTTGCCAGATATCTTTCCAGATTTTAGCAAAGCTATAACACAATATTCAAAGGCTTTTAAGGAAGACATGAGTTATATAATGCATGTATCTTTTTTTTTTTTTTTTTTTGGAGACAGAGTCTTGCTCTGTTGCCAGGCCCCAGGCTGGAGTGCAGTGACACAATCTCGGCTCACTGCAACCTCTGCCTCCCAGGTTCAAGCAATTCCCCTGCCTCAGCCTCCCAAGTAGCTGGGACTACAGGCACGCGCCACCATGCCCAGCTAGTGTTTGTCTTTTTCGTAGAGACAGGGTTTCACCATGTTGGCCAACATGGTCTCGATTTCTTGACCTCGTGATCCACCCGCCTTGGCCTCCCAAAGTGCTGGGATTACAGGAGTGAGCCACTGTGCCTGGCCAACGCATGTATCTTAAAGACATGGTTAACATATATGGTTAAATAGATAATGCAGCTTAAATTAGAAATTTAAAAAATTAGCATAAAGAAAAAATAATATGCTATAACAGATAATCTGAGTCAAAAGGTGAACAGAAATCTTTAAAACTATAAATGATGTTTCAGTTTAATTTGAATAAGAATTCAGGTATGAGATCTAAACTTCTACATTTTCTTTCTCTTCCTGTAGCTTCATTCATTGAACAAGTATTCATTAGTAGTGTTCTATGTGTGAGGAATTCCTACAGATATTGGAGGGGAGATTGTAGGCAGTGAGCTCAATATGGTATTATCTTATGGTTTGATTTTACATCTGTGCTGCCAATTTATATGATAAGTATTGAAACTTCGTACATTCTACCTTGTTTACTCACTGAAAACAATCTATTAATGTGCCTGAAAAAAAATTACTTTTTAAAAAGTTTCTATACTTTGAAATGAATTAATGTATTTTCTTGTGAATTGATATTGAATTGGAGTTGTATTGCCAATATAGCAGTAAATGAAAGGCTAATAAGCTGGCATATGTGCTTGTTAAAAGAAATCTTAATGGCCTGAAATATTCATTCAATAAATGGACTGATGTTTGCTTCCATGGAACATACATTATGATGTAGAAGTAGTCAACAGACAGTTATATAATTTCTGGGTTTGACAATATTAGGAAGACAATCTCTGAGAAATGACATAAATTAAAACTTGTATGACCACAAAGAGTTAGTCATACCAAGGCTAGAGAAGAAGTTCCAAAATTAGAATTTTCTCTTTTACCGCTGAGTTCTTCCAGCCACCTTACTTACACTGCAGGCCCAGGGATAACTCAGTACAGTGAAGCACTGATTTTTCAGTGTCAAGGACTCCCTGCCATGACTGACAGGTCATAGGAAGGATGCCAGGTCCTTCCCCTTACATCCTCATAAGACCTGTCCCCTTATGTCATATTGGCATGAATTCAAGTCTTAATACTGAATTATTATGAATAAAGTATTTTAAGCATTACTTGTTTACAAAAAACAGGCTTGATTAGGTTTTTACTCATCCTTTTTTCTTCCTCATATTCCAATATTTTCCCCCAGATTCATCTTTCTTGAATTACAACAACCAAAAATTATTTTTAAAATCATCTTTGTAAGATCAAATTTTAGAATAGGAATATTTTTACTGTGTCCTCACAATTAAATGTACATTTATTTGGATGCAAAATTCTTTGTTCTAGGTACTTTTTCTTTACTATTTTGAAGACATAACTCCATTATCTCTCTGCATGTCAGGTCACATGAAGTTTAATGTCTATATAATTCTAAATCCTGTATAAATGATCTGTTTTTATCTCTATAAGTAGCATTTTAAACATTTTTGTACTTGATATTTTAAAATTTATTTAAATTTATAAGAGCATGTAAATTGTTCCCCCAACCTATTGTTGCTGTCTTTCCATGAACCATATCACTCAGAAGTCTAGCTGATATGGTTTGGCTGTGGCCCCACCCAGATCTCATCTTGAATTCCCATGTGTTGTAGGAGGGACCAGGTGGGAGGTAATTGAATCATGAGGGCAAGTCTTTCCCATGCTGTTCTTGTGACAGTGAATAAGTCTCATGAGATCTGATGGTTTTAACAAAAGAAGACTTTCTCTGCACAAGTTCCCTCTTTCTCTTTGCCTGCTGTCATCCATCTAAGACATGACTTGCTCCTCTTTGCCCCTTGCCCCGATTGTGGGGCTTTCCAAGCCACATGGAACTGTAAATCCAGTGAAATCTCTTTCTTTTGTAAATTTCCTAGTCTCCTGTATGTTTTTATCAGCAGTGTGAAGATGGACTAATACACTAGCCTTTTTAACTTTCTAATAAAAAAAAAAAACTTATTATGTTTTCATTTAATTTTATTTCTGCATTTGGTCTTTTATTTCTTTATGGGTTTCCTGTTAAGCAGATAGTTATACTTTTGTCCTACAGATCTCTTAAGACTATTTATCTTTTTGTCCTCTACTGGGAGACATCCTCAACGATATCTTTCAAACTACTTATTCTTGCCTGTGTTTATTTCACAATTTAATTTAGTAATTTAGTATTTCAACTGTTATATTTTATATCCATTGTCATCAGTTTCTTTTCTGCAATGCTTTTTTTATTCATGTTTCTTATATCCTCCCTACTTTGAGGATGAAATTTTATGTATTTAAAAATCTTATTTTCTAATAGTCCTACCTAATGTGAAATAGATTATTCCATTTGTCTTATTTCTCTCATAATTGTTTTTCTCCTGATTGATTTTGCATATTTTATTCCTATGAGAGCCCTAAATGCCTTGTCTAGCATTGTCTGTGAGAGTAAGGATGACCTAGGCTCTTGCATGTGTTCCTTAGATAAAGAGAAGGAGTGCTTCGGGACAGAGAAATCTGGTTGCAGTATCAGTTTTATCATTCTCTCTCTTCCGTTCTCTCTACTCTTCAGTTCTCTCCCCCCAGTTGTCCAAGTTTCAAATACTCTAGCTCCAGGCACTGTTCTTACCCTAGGTTGGCCTGCCTCGTGGGTCTGGTCTAGCTTGAGGGAGTGTGGACGGAGATGTGAGGAGAGGAAGAACAGTAGGAACTCCCAGAACCAACCACCCCAGCTGCCCTCATTTCTATACACTGTCCATTCCAGCTCTGGTTCTGTTTTTCTTCAATATTTCAAGCTAGAATTGCTGCTTTCCTGCTCCTTGGTAATGTCATGCAATAAGCCACCCAGAATAACATAGAGAGGGGGAAAAGCTCACCTAAAATGCAGAGCTCTCTCTCCAACTGGCCACAGAATATTGTCACTGGCCTCAATGGCTTCGGCCTAATAATCTTACCAGGCTTGTCTTCCAACCAAAGCTCAATTGTGCACTGATTACTTACTTTATCTCTAAAATCAGTCATCCTCCGCATTTCTGCCTTTTTGGAGGGACATTTTCAATGCTGTGTTACTGAGGAAGAAAGTAGCTTACCTATGGCTAAATCTGGAAATCTTCCTGTCTTGCTTTTACATGATCATACTGCTTTGCTTTTAAAATGCTTTCACATTGATTAGCTTATTTGGTATTCCTAAAATTATGTGAGTCATGGGAAGCAGATTTATCATCTCCGATTCTACAGATAAAGGAACCAAGACCACAAATGATTAACTGGCTTGCACAGAGCTAAACTGTTAGAAGACGTTAAAATCTTTCATTCATGGGAGAACTTCCTTTATATACTGACCAAGAATAAAAAACACCCATACCCACAATACATTATCCAGAAGAGTTCCATGTGGACTACAGGAATTCATGTAATTTGCTTCATAATTTGATACTGTGACTTCTTTTTAATTTTTTAAAAGATGTTTTGGGGCCCATGTGTAGGTTTGTTACACAGGTATACTGCATAATGGTGAGGTCTGGGCTTCTAGTGTACCTATCATCCAAATAGAGAGCATTGAAATGTTTACAAATGTGTAATTGTTTAACCCCCTCGGCCTTTCTCTTCTCCAATTTTGGAATCCCTAGAGTCTATTATTTCCATCTTTATGTCCATTGTTTTGGCTCCATTTATAAATGAGAACATTAGTATTTGATTTTCTGTTTCTGAGTTATTTCACTTAGAATAATGGCCTCTAGCTCCATCCATGTTACTGCAAAGGACATGATTTCATTTTTTATGACTGTATAGAATTTCTCAAATATATACCATTTTTTTAAATGAAGTCACCTGCTAATGGATACATAGTTGGATTCCATGACTTTGCTATTGTAAATAATGCTGCGATAAACATACAAGTTCAGTTGTCTCTTTTATATAATGGTTTCTTTTCCTTTAAGTAAATACTCGGTAATGGGACTGCAGGGTTGAATGGTAGTTGCAATTTAACTTGATCTTTAACATTGCAATGGTTTAGTTTTAAAATAATCCAATAGTAGATTTTTGATAGTAACATTGCTCTGAATCTTTAATTGGAGAAATTACATGATTTTATAATGAAGAAAATGAATAATGCAAATAATTTAAGGAGCCACCAAACTGTTGTAAAAATAAAAAATTTAATTGAAGTGCTTAAGTACGATATGAAATACAGATTCCTCATTATATGTTTAGTTGAGAAAAATAAATTTAAAAAATTATATGAATTTAAGTGCAATATTAAGGTATATATTTTAGTAATAACTGATAGAACTAACTTCATTAAGTGATACTTACATTTTTATTAATTTTCAATATTTTGCATGGACTCCCCTATATTTCAACTAGCTTGATTATTCAAATACTCCTTTATCATCACTAATAAAAAAGTCACTGAGGTGTGTCAAAAACAGTTTAAACTAGGCCATTCTTGGCTTCCTGAACCTCTGTTAGTTTATCTGTCAGAGTAGGGTGATACCAGCTTTTCTGCACATGTAGTAGGGTTATTGGAGATAAGGATATGTGTGGAATCACTTTGTATACTATGGAAGGCTATACATTGAATTGTTAGGACATATTATGCGCTTTCTGCTTAAGGTTATTTTTCAGCATAACCGTAACTCATAAACTGGCTAAAATATTGGGATCAACTAGTCCATCTGCTATCATCATAATTTTAAATACAATTCTAATCAATTTAGCAAAATTCTGGTCTCGAGAAACTTGGATTTGACATTGCAACTTCTTGTCTTTTAGAGTTATCACAGGCAATTTTACTGGCAATTATTTTTCATTTGCAAAGTATGCGTAGATTGCTCCTGTTTCTGATATTAATGGGTTTTCAGCAATATTATGTTATTTTTAGACATTAAGAAAGGAGTATCTAGCTGAATAGCAAATAAATAAAATACTGCCAGAGACTAAAATATATTTTCTATCTGGTCACTATTAATTCAATCCAAAGTTACAAAAAAAGGGTAAAATACTTTATTTTGATGTAAAGTCAAATCTGCTTTAGTAGTTGTTTCTTCCTGTTTATTCTTCAGGACTAAGAAATTCTAGATTCCTTCAACATCCTATCTTAGGTGATATTAAAATCCTCAGTCGTTTTCAATTTCTTTATGTACTGAACATGGAGAAATTGGTAATTCCAGTATGTCAGTATGAATACGGTAATATGCCAAAAGGAAAATTCAGGATGTGAAATCCTAGCTCAAATATTTCCAAACTAGAGGTGAGAGTAGCAGTTACAGGCAAAATTTTGCTTTGTAAAACCCTATTTGGCAGGATTAAGGAAAGGGATTAAACTATGAAGGACTTCTTTAGTTAATATTTCCAGAGATACAGCAATTTCATTCCTACTATGTTTAAAAAGGACTCTTAGTGGCAGGAAATGCTGGTACTTGTGACAGAAAGGCCCTAAGATGACTCCCGATGAATCCTGTCTCCCGGTTTTCACATCTTTGTGTAATTCCTTCAGTGTTAGAGGAAAACTGTGACTTCTTTCTGATTAACAGAACCTAAAAAATGTGACAGAATGTCACTTCTGAGACTGTGTTATTTTACATAAGATTCCATTTAAGCAGACTGGAGCTAGAAATTCTTCTTGTGGATTTGAAATAAGCAGCCATTTTTGAGAAGCCCATGGGACAAAGTAGTGCAGGTCACTTCTGGGAGCTGCAGGCGTATTCTAGAGTGTCAGGGTAGCCCCAGCAAATAACCAGCAAATATCAAGGCCTCTATCATACAACACAAGGAAAGTAATTATTCCTATAACTTGAATAAGCTTGGAAGGGATTTTTCCTTGTGTTCGCTAGATAAGAACACAGCCCAACCAACAGTCTGATTGTAGCCATGTGAGACCCAGAACAGAGGATCTAGCTAAACCATGCTTAGAATCTTGACACATAGAAACTGTGAGACAATAAACACGTTATTTAAAGCTTTTGACTTCTTTATGCAGAAATAATAACATAGCACCATCAATTTTATTATATTTAGTATTAAAATATCTTTTCAATAATTAAATCCCATATTATCTCTATTTTGAAATTATTTTGAGACTCTAAATGTCCATGGCTCCCGAAAAAGGGGTATAATAGTAATGGTTCAAGGTTTACAGAGACAAAACCATAGTTTAAGGATTTTCCTTGGCAATCTCATTTTAATTTCATTGCAATATTTTCAATAAAGGCAATTTATATATACATGAAATAAAATACAATGTAATCTTCTTAAAATCTATACCCACAACATTTATTGACAGTGAAGCAACATGATTATTTCCAATGAAATCCAAGCAGAGAAAAATAATGTCTAAAATTACTGGGAAGTGTCCTCAAAAAGAAGAAACATGCTTTATTTTTGGATGAAATGTGGAATAGCTGAAATTTAATTAGTCAGAGTTATAAGATGTGCCTTTTATTGATGGTGGTTGAGGATTAGAATAGAAGAAGCCTGAATTCCCAAGGAGTTTGTGGAACAGAACCATTGTGTTACTTTCTGAAATGATATATCACTTAACCTGAGTGAAATAATTTTCTAGACTGTTTAAATATGGTTATTTGGAGTTTACTTACACTTTCAGACAGAAGTGGTTACAGCAGTAATCATTATTAATTTGTGAATCATAAAATATTATCACAGCCTGCACTTATCTATTTGGCTGAAGAACGATGATCAACATAACCATTACAACTGCAAGACTGCCTCTTGCAGTTGTAGGCTTGTTCCAGTTAGCTCTTCAGGTGGCAAAAACAAGCCCTTCTTACCCCTTCTTACAACTTTGCTGAGTTGTAAGACAAGTGTACCCATGTCTCCAGAGTCTAGCCTGCTTCATGTGATAAAAGTCCTCATAACTGTAGCATAGAGATACACAAAAGGCTAGTATTTCAGATTAAAGTAACGTGAAAAAAGGAAGATTCCGACAAACGTGTGATGATTTGGGAGAAGGCAGCATAATCCAATTTGATTTGAATTGGAATAACTGGTATATCTGAAGTATAGATGAGGCTATGTTTTATTTAAGATATTAATGAATGATGAATTATGACAGTGAAGAATTTGCCTATCATCCTATAGGCAATGAACAAAATCAACCTTTCTCACTTAAGATAAGCTAGGTTTTCTACAAAAATAAAGCCCAACAAGATGAAAATTTCAGAGATCAGATAAAAGACAACTGCAGTGTCCCAGAAGAGAATATAAGGCTTAACAGGAGCAGTAGAAGTAAAAACAAACATACTGCAAGATACTATGCAAATGTAAAACTGACAAGGTTTTTGAGAGAAAGTTTTTATTGTTCTCTTTCTGGTGTTTAATCTTGTACCTCATACTTAGTAAGTAGACAGTAAACAGTTGTTACATGCATTCCTGATTGTGAAAAAGAAATAATCAGAGTACATATTGGTGGTTTTATACTCAATTACAATTTATAGTTATGCAATAAAAAATTTAGTGTGTGTATGTGATACACACATACACATACATACACACACAGTTCTCATTTGGAAAAAAAAAAAAAAACTCCTTTAGTATCTTTCACTTAAAAGAATCTTAAAATGTCTCCACTGACAAAATTCCTAAATGTTATACAAGTCTAAGTATATATAACTGAGTAAATGTACTTTCTGGAACTTAGAAGGGCATTCTACTTTTATCTCCTGGATTATATAGGGAACATCAATTATTTTATTTTGCTCTTATTTTTTATATAAAACCATGTAATAATGCATATGCTTAGACTATTACATGAGAACTTTCACATTTTATGTAAGCAACTAGACGAAAAAGCTAAATAGAAAAATGATGCTTTTTTTCACATGATTTATTTCCTTGCATGACTTGTCAAGAAATCTTAGTCTCTTGACACCCATAAACATTTCAATGAAAACATAATGTCAGAAGCACGTCTATTAAAGGGAAGAAATATGAAGAAAGTGTATTTAGTGGGAACATAATTACAATAGCTTAGAACTAGCATGTTGATTGCTAAATATTTAGGAATATCAATTAGAACAATTCGAAAGACATAGATAATTTAAAACTTTATAAATGCTGCATTTTACTGCAGATTTCCTGGGTCTTCATGTTCAAAAAAAAAAAAAAAAAAAAAGAAAGTTGGATCTTTATTAATCTCTGGTACTGTCAACAGAGTTTGCCAGTAGATCTTGTCATCTGGTTTCCTGTATAATGAAGCTGCTGGAAACATCTTTTTTTTTTTGGCTATATTGTGTAATGGGCATAACATTTCAACGTTGAAGCATCCCTTGGGGTTGGTTTAAGCCAATGTGTAGCTTAAACCTACAAAGCCTACTAATGTAGGTGATGACCTGAGATCTCCCAGGTTGATTCTCCTTACTGACTGCTTCTTGCAGTTGTAAACTTGTTCCAGTTAAGTTTTTAGGTGGCAAAAACAACCCCTTCTTACAACTTTGCTGAGTTGTAAGACAGGTGCACCCTGTCTCCAGGAGCCTGCTTCATGTGATAAAACTGAGAACAGCTGACACAACAGCTCTATGCCTCTTGTATAATTTTTAAGAGGGGTTCTTTGAAATAGTGAGTTGTAATGTGTATTTGTTATCGAAGACTGTCATAACAACAACAAACTGGGTAGCTTAAACAAACAAACAGAACTATCTTCTCACAGGTCTGAAGGCCAGGAGTCTGAAACTGAGGTCTTGGAAGACCCCTAGTTTCTACTTCTGTAGAGACTCTAGGGGAGAATATATTCCTTGCCTCATACAGCTTCTGGTGGCTCCAGGGGTTCTTCAGACTGTGGATACATTACTGCATACTTACATTGCCTCCTCTTCTCTCTCAGAACTCTGCTGACTCTCTAAGAATACATGTTTTTGCATATAAGGCCCACTCAGATGATCCAGGATAAGCTCCTTCTCTCAAAATCCTTAATTACATATTTTGTCATATAAGTTAATATCCACAGGTTCCAGGGATTTGGACATAGATAGATCTTTATCAGGTGATACTAGCTAGCTTCCTAAAATATATATGATGTATTTTCAACCTAAGCCATCCTTTTTCCCTCTCTGTATTCACTATTTTTCTCATTTAAAATTATTTTCAAAAATTTTCTTTCATTGAATCATTAACTCTTTTTCATCCTCCATCTATTTAATCATTCTAGATTTACTAGGTTTCTTTTCTAGATCGAGCAATGTGATGGGACCTAATGGGATATAACAAGAATGATATTCAGTCATGTCATGAATAAAAATAAGCCTAGATATTTTGAAGTATTGAAGAATATGCATTTCCAGAGTTAAATATTGATACTTTTTAATCTCTGATAAACTGAAATGCACGCTCTAGTTAAATCCTTTTCTATATTACAGAACTATTAAAATAGAAATATATATGTCTACATATTAATATATAAATACATATAGATAATGCTTGGAATTTCAAATTTACAAATAGGTTTATTCTAATAAATCAATGTGCTACATTAACCTTTAGAACTTGTGAAAAATAACCTGTAGGAGATGAAAAATGGCATCTGGGTTCCTACTAAAGCTCATGAAGCTCATTTAAACCTCATCGAAGTGCTATGGCTTCACCATTAAAATACCAGTATAAAATATATGCAAATGCACAGTATTTTTTAGTATTAGTTAATTTATTTTATTTTTCATTATACTTTCAGTTCTGGGGTACTTGTGCAAAACGTGCAGGTTTGTTACATAGGTATACATGGGCCATGGTGGTTTGCTACATCCATAACCCTGTCATTTACATGAGGTATTTATCCTAATACTATCCCTTCCCTAATCCCACCCTGACTATCCCTGCTCCAGCCCCTCCCCACTGCCCGACAGGCCCCAGTGTGTGATGTTTCCCTCCCTGCGGCCCTGTGTTCTCATTGGTCAACACCCACTTATCAGTGAGAACATATGATGTTTGGTTTTCTGTTCTTATGTCTGTTTGTTTGCTGAATGATGGTTTCCAGTTTCATCCATGTCCCTGCAAAGGACAAAAACTCATCGTTTTTTACGGCTGCATAGTATTCCATGGTGTATATGTGCCACATTTTCTTCATTAAGTCTATCATCGATGGGCATTTGGGTTGGCTCCAGGTCTTTGCTATTGTAAACAGTGCCGCCATAAACATACATGTGCATGTGTCTTCATAATAGAATGGTTTATAATCCTTTGGGTATATATCCAGTAATGGGATTGCTGGGTCAAATGGTATTTCTAGTTCTAGATCCATGAGGAATCGCCACACTGTCTTCCACAATGGTTGAATTACTTTTCAGTCCCACCAACAGTGTAAAAGCGTTTCTATTTCTCCACATCCTCTCCAGCATCTGTTGTCTCCAAATTTTTTATGATCGCCATTCTGGCTGGTGTGAGATGGTATCTCAGTGTGCTTTTGATTTGCATTTCTCTAATGACCAGTGATGATGAGCTTTTTTTCATATGTTTGTAGACTGCAAAAATGTCTCCTTTTGACAAGTGTCTATTCATATCCTTTGCCCACTTTTTGATGGGGTTTTTTCTTGTAAATGCGTTTGAGTTCTTTATAGATTCTGGATATTGGCCATTTGTTAGATGGGTAGATTGCAAAAATTATTTCCCCAGTCTGTTGGCTGCTGGTTCCTTCTAACGGTAGTTTCTTTTACTGTGAAGAAGCTCTTAAATTTAATTAGATCCCATATGTCTATTTTGTCTTTTGTTGCCATTGCTTTTGGTGTTTCAGTCATGAAGTCTTTGCCCATGCCTATATCCTGAATGGCATTGCCTAGGTTTTCTTCTAAGGTTTTAATGTTGTTGTTAGGTCTTATGTTTAACTCATCATGAGTTAGTTAATTTTTGTGTAATGTGTAAGGAAGTGATCCAGTTTCAGCTTTCTGCATATGGCTATCCAGCTTTCCCAACACAATTTATTAAATAGAGACTCCTTTCCCCATTGCTAGTTTTTGTCAGGTTTGTTAAATATCAGATGGTTGTATATGTGTGGCATTATTTCTGAGGCCTCTGTTCTGTCCAATTGGTCTACATCTCTATTTTGGTACCAGTACCATGCTGTTTTGATTACTATAGACCTCTAGTATAGTTTGAAATCAGGTAGCATGATGCCTCTAGCTTTGTCTTTTTTTTTTTTTTCCCCCACTTAGGATTATCTTGGCTATGCAGGCTCCTTTTTCATTCCATATGAAATTTAAGGTGGTTTATTCCAATTCTGTGAAGAAAGTCAATGGTAGCTTGATGGGGATAGCATTGAATGTATAAATTAATTTGGGTAGTATGGCCATTTTCAAGATAGTGATTTTCCCTAACCATGAGTATGGAATGGTTTTCCATCTGTTTGCATCCTCTTTTATTTCCTTGAGCAGTGGTTGGTAGTTCTTCTTGAAGAGGTCCTTCACATCCTTTGTTAGTTGTATTCCTACATATTTAATCTCTTTGTAGCAATTATGAATGGCAGTTCACTCATGATTTTGCTGTTTGTCTGTCATTGGTGTATAGGAATGCTTGTGATTTTTGCACATTGATTTTGTATCCTGAGACTTCACTGACGTTGCTTATCAAATTAAGGAAATTTGGGGCTGAGACAATGGGGTCTTCTAGATATACCATCATGTCATCTGCAAATAGAGACAATCTGACTTCCTCTTTGCCTAATTGAATGCCCTTTTTTTTTTTTTCTTGCCTGATTGCACTGGTCATAACTACCAATACAATGTTGAATAGGAGTGGTGAGTGAGGGCATCTTCATCTTGTGTCAGTTTGCAAGGGAATGCTTCCAGTTTTTGCCCATTCTGTATGCTGTTTTCTATGATCTTGTAGTACATAGCTCTTACTATTTTGAGATACATTCCATTTATAGTTTATTTAGAGTTTTTAGCATAAGCGTTGAATTTTGTTGAAGGCCTTCTCAATCTATTGAGATAATCCTGTGGTTTTTGTCTTTGGTTCTCTTTATGTGATGAACCTATGTTTATTGATTTGCATATGTTGAACCAGCCTTGCCTCCTCGGATGAAACCTATTAAGATCATGATGGATAAGGTTTTTGACGTGCTGTTGGATTCAGTTTGCCAGTATTTTACAGAGGATTTTCACATCAATGTTCATCATGGATATTGGCCTGATATTTTCTTTTTTAGTTGTGTCTCTGCCAGGTTTTGGTATCACAATGATGTTGGTCTCATAAAATGAGTTAGGGAGGATTCCCTCTTTTTCTATTGTTTGGAATAGTTTCAGAGGGATGATACCAGCTCCTTTGTACTTCTGGTAGAATTTGGCTGTGATGAACTCCTCCGGTTCTGGACTTTTTTTTTGGTTGGTAGGTTAAATCTTCCTCCATCCCTTCATTTTAAGCCTATGTGTGTCTTTGCACATGCAATGGGTCTCTTGAATACAGCACACTGATGGTTCTTTACTTTTTATTCAATTTGCCATTCTGTGTCTTTTTATTGGGGCATTTAGTGCATTTACATTTAAGGTTAATACTGTTATGCATGAATTTGATCATGCCATTTTGAGGCGAGCTGGTTGTTTTGCCTGTTAGTTGATGCAGTTTCTTCATAGTCTTGATGGTCTTTACAGTTTGGTATGTTTTTGGCTGGTACCAGTTGTTCCTTTCCATGTTTAGTGCTTCCTTTAGGAGCTCTTGTAAGGCAGGTCTGGTGCTGACAAAATCTTTCAGCATTTGCTTGTCTGTAAAGGATTGTATTTCCCCCTCACTCGTGAAGCTTAGTTTACTGGCTATGAAATTCTGGGTTGAAAACTCCTTCCTTTAAGTATGTTGAATATTGACTCCTCACTCTCTTCTGGCTTGTAGGGTTTCTGCTGAGAGATCCACTGTGAGTCTGATAATGCTTCCCTTGGTTGGTAACCCAACCTTTCTCTCTGGCTGTCCTTAGCAATTTTTCCTTCATTTCAACCCTGGTCAATCTGATAATTGTGTGTCTTGGGTTTGCTCTTCTTAGGGAGTATCTTTCTGATGTTCTCTGTATTTCCTGAATTTGAAAGTTGGCCTGCCTTGCTAGATTGGTGAAGTTCTCCTGGATAATATCCTAAAGAGTGTTGTTGTTTTCCAAATTGTTTTCATTCTCCCTATCACTTTCAGGTATACCAATTAAATGTAGATTAAGCCTTTTCACAAAATCCCGTATTTCTTGGAGGCTTTGTTCATTTCTTTTCACTCTGTTTTCTCTTATCTTGCCTTTTTGCTTTACATCATTGAGTTGATCTTCAGTCGCTGATATCCTTTCTTCTGCTTGATTGATTTGGCTATTGAAACTTGTGTATCTTTCATGAAGTTCTCGTGCTGTGTGTTTTAAGTCCATTAGGTCGTTTATGGTTTTCTCTACGGTGCTTATTCTACTTAGCATTTCATCTAACCTTTTTTCAAGGTTCTTAGCTTCCTTGCATTGGGTTAGAACATGCTGCTTTAGCTTGGAGAAGTTTGTTATTACCCAACCTCTGAAGCCTGCTTCTGTTAATTCATCAAACTCATTATCCATTCAGTTTTGTGCCCTTGCTAGTGAGGAGTTGTTGTGATCCTTTGGAGGAGAAGAGGCATTCTGGTTTTTGGAATTTTCAGCCTTTTTGCACTGTTCCTTCCCATCTTCATAGATTTATCTTCCTTTGGTCTTTGACATTGGTGGTTTACATGGATGTCCTTTCTGTTAGTTTTCCTTCTAACAGTCAGGTCCCCATGCTGCAGGTACACTGGAGTTTGCTGGAGGTCCACTCCAGACCCTGCTTGCCTGGGAATCACCAGCAGGAGTTGCTGAACAGCAAAGATTGCTGCCTGTTCCTTCCTCCTGGTAGCTTCATCCCAGAAAGGTACCCACCAGATGCCAGTCAGAGCTCTCGTGTATGAGGTGTCTGTCAGCCCCTGCTGGGTCCTCCTAGTAAGGATACGCAAGGGCCAGGGAGCCACTTGAAGAGGCAGTCTGTCCCTTGAATGCTATGCTGGGAGATCTGCTTCTCCCTTTAGAGCTGCCAAGCAGGGACATTTAAGTCTGCTGAAGCTGGAACCACAACCACCCCTTTTCCCAAGTGCTCTGTCCCAGGAAGGTGGGGGCTTTATTTATAAGTCTGTGATGGGCTGCTGCCTTTCTTCAGAGATGCCCTGCCCAGCAAGGTGGGAGTCTAGTGACCCAGTCTGTTGCAGAGGCCTTGCTGAGCTGTTGTGGGCTCTTCCCAGTCTCTGTGTAAACTTCCTGTCAACTTTGTTTACACTGGCGAGGTTACAACAGCCTCCATGAGCCTTGGCAATGGCAGATTCCCCTTCCCCCACTGAGCTTGAATGTCCCAGGTGAAGCTCAGACTGTTGTGCTGGCTGGGAGAATTTCAAGCTGGTGGATCTTAGCTTGCTGGTCTTTGTGGCGGTGGTTCTGGACCACAGTGACAGAGTGCCAGGAAAAGTCCCTAATCGCTTCCCTTGGCTAAGAGAGGGAGTTCCCCGGCACCTCGTGCTTCCTGGATGAGGCAACACCCCACCCTGCTTCAGCTCCCCCTCCTTGGGCTGTATCCACTGTCTATCCACAGTCCCAGTGAGATGAACCAGGTACCTCAGTTGGAAATGTTGAGATCACCCGCCTTCTGCATTGCTCCTGCTGGGAGTTGCATGCTAGAGCTGTTGCTATTTGGCCATCTTGCAAGCAATCCAGTTAATTATCTTTAACTTGGATAATATACTATAAGCTAGGCTCATCACAGTTTCCAAAATACCTTGGCTTACTTTCTCCTTTTTCCTAGCAGGAAACTATTCTCACATGCCTTCTGATATCTAAGTAAACACAACTCCACTCTTTTAGCCCCCTTACTCTAACATACATCATAAACATATTGTTTTTTTAAAAAAGAGGAATAATTGTTTCTGTACATTTTGGTGTATAGTTAAATGAAGTATACTTTGGGGTGACTATACAAGATTTACAGTAAGTGGAAGAGTAAAATAATTGTAAAAGCTAAAATTTAAATTTTTTTAAATTAAATTTAGGTCTCAGCAGTAAACAGCGTTATTTTGAAAGATTTGTTCTGTGCATTACAAATGTATGGATCTTTGTATACTTCTGTTCCCTAGCTCTCTCCTGTTAGATTCAAATTTTCGAGTTATGTGAAATTCATACAGTAACCAACCTCCCTCACTAATTCTACTAGAATGCAGATAAACTTCTACGTAATTTTATAGGCCTATGCACTATTTTAACTATTAAACTTGCCTTGAAAATAAATGTGTAGGAGCTCAAACTCGAGGAGTCAAGCTGTTCTACGCTCCATTAATTTATAAAATGTTTTCAATCTTATATTGACATAGGTATAAAAGTTTTTGCTCTAAAAAAAACAAAATATATAAGAAGATAATATCTGGAATCCTACCTGTAACAAGAAAGCTGCATCTCCCAGCTCCAGCTTCATTTATGATGCTACAGTTATAAACCCCATAGTTTTCATTGGAAAGACTCTTCACAGGGTACTCTGTGTACTCCTGAGAGTCAAACTGACCCGTCCGTAATAATTTATTGCCCAAGCGCCACTCATAGGTCAGCACCCTTATTGGATAGGCTCTCAGTACTCTGCAGCTCATAGTGACACCTCGGTCCTGTCCTTGCCGGATTTCCAAGAATGCTGGTTCCACTGCAGGGGGATCTGTAGAAAAGATACACAAAAACAGACGAAAGATGTGACTTGCAATAAGCCAACAGCTATTCTTAGAAGAAGCCATTTTTAATAACACTTGCTGCAATAGAGGAGGAGTGTAAGAGGTGAATGAAGAACATAGTTAAGCCCAGAAATTTTAGCTTGGGTTGGGAAATGTAATTTCCAGAGGGTAGAAAGTAAATGAGCCTCATTGCTTTACAAATGTATTTGCAGGTGAAACTAGTGGAGCTGACTAATCTGTCTTACTTTTTTCAGAAAATATTGTTAAACTATCCTATTAATTCTAATATTATCAATATACTTCTTTTTTACAGTGAAGAGACAAGCTGCCAAAAAAACTGCATCATTGGTGAAAGCCTGAGCTAAGGTGAGGTCAGTAGGACCAAAAATAATGCCTTAGGCTATGAAGTGGATAATAGTGCCAGTCATGAAGACCGTGAGGGAAAGGAGAAATAGACTGGAATCTGTTGAGTGTGTCAATTTCATGCACCTTTCAATCCGTATCGAGAAGCAGTGTTTCTTCATTTCCAAACGTAGGTGTAATGTTTTATTTTCTCTTTGCTTTTGATTGTTTTTCTTAAATGAATTGTAGTCAGAGAAAATAGTCCACATGTTTTCAATCCCCTGAATTTGTTAACATTTGCTGTATGGCACAATATGTAATAGATTTCTGTCCCGGGTATACCTACTAATAAGGAATAGTCTGGACTTTTGAAGTGTGATATGTATCTATTGGATCAAGTCTAATACCTAGGAATTGTCCAAATCATCTATATAGTTGTGTATTCATTTAGTTTTGCCTAGTTATTCCAGTTGAATTAATTTAGAAGAGTATGTTAAACTCCTCTAAGAAAGTTATTAGTTTTAGATCCTAATTTAAAAAATACTCCTTATAGTCCTACCTCCTTTTTACCTTACCTATTTTGAGGCTATGCTATTCAGTACATATGAATTTACACTTCTTTTATGTTGTCCATGAATTGAATATTGAATACTTTATCACTACAATCTATCACCAGCAATGCTTTATATAATATATATATGAAATATATGTGTGTGTGTGTGTGTGTATATATATATATATATATATATATATATAGTCTAACATCATTATTATAGCTACATTGGCATTTATTTTGTTATTAGTTGTACATGATATTTTTCCCATCATTTTATTCTTAAACTTTCAGTATCTTTATATTTTACAAGCATCTCTTTTAAACATCCTGAGCTGACTTTTTATTGTTTAAGATTTTTTAAGAGTCTGTCAATAATTTTTTTTACCCAGAGCACTTAGCACTTTATTCACTGACATTTACTGTATCTACTTATTTTTTACTTTTATTTTATTAGATTTCTGCCTTAAATTTATTGTAACTTACTTTGTACTATTTGTGTTCTACTATTTGTTATTGCCTTCTTTTAGATGGATGGATTATATTATCATTCTGATCTTTTAATGCTACTAACCGAAGACTTATTTACTCTGCTTCTATCACTGATTGTCCCAAAGCTTGCAACATGCAAACTTATCTATCAATACCCTTACATATCACTGAAGAAAACAGTAATCTAAAGATAATTTGTTCCCTTTATTCTCATTTTCACATGTGTTACTGAGTCATGAATTTCAATTTTTTTTTTTTTAATAAATTGTCTATTGTACATTATATTCAGGCGTGGTGGCTCATGACTCTAATCCCAGTACTTTGGGAGGCTAAGACGGGCAGATCACAAGGTCAGGAGTTTAAGACCAGCCTGGCCAACAGAGTGAAAAGCCGTCTCTACTAAAAATAAAAAAAATGAGCCAGCATGCCTGTTGTCCCAGCTACTTGGGAGGCTGAGGCAGAAGAATCACTTAAACCTGGGAGCCAGAGGTTGTGGTAAGCCTAGATCGTGCCACTGCACTCCAGCCTGGGCAACAGAGCAAGACTCTGTGTCACAAAAAAAAGAAAAAAAAAGTACATTATATTATTATAGTATAATATTGTATATCTATAGTATTTTTAAAAATACCCAGATATTGCTAGCTTATTTGCCCTTCATTCCTTCTTTCATTATAGACTTTCCATCTGTGACCACTTTCCTTGTGTCTTATCATTTAGATCTATCATATTTTTAGTGGATTCTCTGATCATGATTTTCTAAAAATTGTATTTCAGTTTGTGGGGCTATGAAAGCAAGAGCTCTTAATGCTATGTCCGGAGACTGAAGTTCTCTATAGGACACCATACACAATAGTGCTATGTTTTCCTGAGGCGATCCAACACTTAAGCATGCGATAATAATTCATAATTAGAGATGTGGGGAAGTAAATAGAGGTCCCAGAGTATATGTATGTATATATGTGTGTATATACATGTATATGTTTATATATATACACACACATACATATGTGCATATACATGTATATGAAAAATTTTCATTTTTCATGTGTGTATATGTACATATACACATAAATGGACATATCTGTATATGCATATACATATGTGTCTATATGTGCATATACACACTAGAATTTATGTACTATACATATATAATTATAAATTTATGTATATACACATTAAAAGACATGTATATATCTTTTAATGTTTTATATACACATATGTGTCATCTACATGGATAGATATTTAATGTTTTATAAACAGATGATAAAACATTAAATTTTTCTTATGGGTTGGCGGGCTTTGTTCTTTCAGCACATCATTACATAATTCCACTATCTTCAGATGGCCATTTTTGGTGTAAAGAGATCAACTTACAGTCTCACACTTTGACGTGAACGTCTTTTTTTTCCTCCAGCTACTATTAAAACATTTTTGTCATTGCTGTTCTGCAGTTTCAATATATGGTACTTAGGGATGGGTTTCTTTTCACTTACGGGTTTGGAATTTGTTGGGCTTCTTAAATCTGTTAACTTTGGTGTCTTTCATCTAAGGAAATTTTGGAAAATTCTCATCATTAGCTGTTTAACACCTTCTTTATATCATCATTAGATGCCCCTGTTCATTTTGTTTTTGGTGTCTTTTAACACCTCTTCCAAATTTTCTACTTGTTGGTGTTTCTGCACTACATTATGAATACATTCTTCTGAGTAAAAAATTTTTTCTCCAATTCAGCTTAATCTGCAAAATATATACTGTGTTTTTAATTCAATTTCTGTGTAGTTTTTTGTATACCTCCAACACCACATTTACCTGAAAATGTAGTTAAACTTGTCATATTTCTTTAAACAAAGTAATTGTTTTATACTGCCTGATAATTTTAATTGAAGTTTTGAGGAAATTTTCCTGTTGGTTTTCATTCACAGTACTGTCTTCCTGTATGCCTTAATTTTGACAAATTCAATTCTGTAGTATTTATTGCCCTTTACAAATATTTATAGGCTATTTTGATGCCTAAAATGATGGTTTCTCTCTCCAGAGAAAATTTGTGTCCACATGCAAATATGGACATCGCTGTCTAGGAACACATTAAGTGCATGACTTGAGGCTTATTTGAATCATCAAGTTGCTTGAATTTGAGTTAAAGAGCCAAATCAGCAGTGAACTCCCATTCACTATTGCTACAAAGAGAATAAAATACCTAGGAATACAACTAACAAGGGATGTGAGGGACCTCTTCAAGGAGAACTACAAACCACTGCTCAAGGAAATAAGAGACAACACAAACAGGTGGAAAAATATTCCATGCTCATGGTTAAGAAAAATCAGTATGAAAATGGCCATACTACCCAAATTATAGATTCAATGCTATCCCAATCCCACCATTGACTTTCTTCACAAAATTGGAATAAACCACCTTAAATTTCATATGGAACCAAAAAAGAGCCTGCACAGACAAAACAATTCTAAGCCAAAAGAAAAAAAAAAAAAAGAAAGAAAGCTGGAGAGGTCATGCTACCTGACTTCAAGGCTACAGTAATCCAAACAGCATGGTACTGGTACCAAAACAGGGATATAGACCAATGTAACATAACAAAGGCCTTAGAAGTAATTCCACACATCTACAACCATCTGATCTTTGACAAGCCTGACAAAAACAAGCAATGGGGAAAGGATTCCCTAGTTAATAAATTGTGTTGGGAAATTTGGCTAGCCACATGCAAAAAGCTGAATTGGGATTCATTCCTTACAGCTTATACAAAAATTAACTCCAAATGGATTAAAGATTTAAACATAGACATAACACCACAAAAATCCTAGAAGAAAACCTAGGCAATACCATTCAGGATATAAGAATGGTCAAAAACTTCATGTCTAAAACACCAAAAGCAATGGCAACAGAAGCCAAGACAAATGGGATCTAATTAAATTTAAGAGCTTCTGCACAGCAAATCTCTATTCTTAGAGCTATTATTAGAGTGACCTGGCAACCAACAGAATAGGAAAACATTTTTGCAATCTAAGGACTAATATCCAGCAAAGAGCTTAAACAAATTTACAAGAAAAATAAAAACCCATGAGCAAAGGATATGAACATACACTACTCAATAGAGGACATTTATGCAGCCAACAAACATGAAAAAAGCTCATCATCACAGTTCATTAGAGAAATGCGAATCAAAACCTTATTGAGATACCATCTCACACCAGTTAGAATGGCAATCATTAAAAAATCAGGAGACAACAGATGGTGGAGAAATAGGAATGCTTTTCCACTGTTGGCGGGAGTGTAAATTACTTCAACCATTGTGGAAGACAGCGTGGCAATTCCTCAAGGATCTAAAACTAGAAATATCATTTGACCCAGCAATCCCATTACTGGGTATTTACCCAAAGGATTATAAATCATTATATTATAAAGACACATGCACACGTATGTTCATAGCGGCACTGTTTACAATAGTAAAGACCTTGAAACAACCCGAATGCCCATCAACTATAGACTAGGCAAAGAAAATGTGGTACATATACACCATGGAATAGTATGCAGCCATCTTCATAACAGCAAAGTCTTAGAACTAACCCAAATGCCCATCAATTATAGACTGGATAAAATGTGACACACATATACCATGGAACACTATGCAGCCATAAAAAAGAATGAGTTCATGTTCTTTGCAGGGACATGGATGAAGCTGGAAACCATCATTCTCAGCAAACTGACACAAGAACAGAAAACCAAACACGACATGTTCTCACTCATAACTGGGTGCTGAACAATGAGAACACATAGGCACAGGGAGTGGAACATCACACACCAGGGCCTGTTGGGGGCTAGGAGAGGGAAAGCATTAGGAGAAATACCTAATGTATATGACAGTGGGGATGTATGCAGCAAACCACCATGGCACATGTATACCTATGTAATAAATCTGCATATTCTGCACATGCACCCCAGGACTTTAATAAGGAAAAAAAAAATCTGTAAAAAGGTCAACTTGTGACTATAATTTCAAGAACGGATTACCACAACATCCCATCCTGTTCATTTCAAAGTCACACGTTTCTTGCACTTCCTTGGGAGTGGGAATGTGTAGGTTGGGTTTAATTCTGCTTTACTCCTACCCTACAGATATAATCATTTGGGTTCCTCATTCTTGGGAGAAAGTTCTGCCAACATATCTCTCCCCCAGTGAATACTCTGGGTTTTAAGATCTGCACCCCTTGCCTAAAGATGCCATTAGAATTGAGGCTCAAACTTGCCCTTGTTCAGCAAATGCCCTCAAGGCAAAAGTAACCTCACTGTACTTCTTTCATTAAATTTGATAAAATATTTTTCAAATAAATATTTTAAATTTTTAATATTAATTTTACAATATTGTCTAGAATTTTTACTTGTTTACATTGGATAAGTTTTACATAATATTTTGTCTATTACATGCCCAGAAACATTTGTCTGATTGTCAAGGGAAAATATGGATCTAAAACTCAGAAGAAAGGCCTGATTGCAGGTTATAGTTATTGAGCTAGCTCAGAGTGAATACAGACAAAAAATAAATAAAATACCAAATATGGACTTTACTCTTAAATATAATCACTTATGGGGTTAGAGAAAATTAAAGCTTTTAAGGAGAATAATCATAAATAATGAGATGTGGGGATCCTTTCTGGGACAAGGACACAAGTCTGGCAGTTCCATTTCCTATCTTTTGAAATGCCTACTCTAGAAGCTCTAAACCCCATGTAAAATTTCACCTACTCCTCTGCAGAAGCCATGTGAAGAGGCCCAGAGACAATATGGAGAAGGAGAAGGCAGAGTTTAGCTTAGACTTCCCATTGTCCCCTAACATGCTTCCAGACATATGAAACCATCTTGAACACTGGAGACTAGATCAGCCATCCACTAATTAGAATTACTATAATCGGATATAATAAAATATAGTTATTTTAATCTCTAAAGTATTGGAGTAGTTTGTTACACATCAAGAAGTAACTGAAACAATGCCTTATATCCCTCAAAAGTCAAGAGTCTAACACTAGGAGTAGAGTCAAAAGGACAAAGAGGAAAAACATGGAGCAGGCACAGTGTAAAGAACAGTCTAAGCTGGTTCAGGAAGAAAATAATTCAGAAGGAAACTCATGGGAGAAGACAGCCAACAGATTGATTTGCTAGGACAACTTGAAACTTGAAAAGCAAATACATTGAGAACCAAGGCATCTGGGAGCCAGAACATTGCAGTCCAATGAACAGGATATTGTTGGAATTTAATAGTTCACAGGTAGACAGGTTTGGAATGTAATCCTTAAGTGGAATGAAGATACCAAATAATACAAAAAGAGGAAATCCTTCTTAATTCATTTTAGAAGACCAACATCATCCTGATACCAAATCCAGGCAGAGACTCAGCAGAAAAAAAAAACAAAACTTCAGGCCAATATCCATGATGAACATTGATGCAAAAGTCTTCGAATGCAACAGCACATCAAAAAGCTTATCCATCACCGTCAAGTTGGCTTCATCCCTGGGATGCAAGGCTGGTTCAATGTATGCAAATCTATAAACGTAATTCACCACATCAACAGAACCAAAGACAAAAACCACATGATTATCTCAATAGATGCAGAGAAGGCCTTCAACAAAATTCAACAGCTGTTTACACTAAAACCGCTCAATAAACTAGGTATCGATGGAACGTATCTCAAAATAGTAAAAGCTATTTATGAAAAACCCACAGCCAATATCATACTGAATGGGTAAAAACTGGAAGCATTCCTTCTGAAAACTGGCATAAGACAAGGATGCCCTCTCTCACCACTCCTTTTCAACATAGTATTGGAAGTTTTGGCTAGGGCAATCAGGCAAGAAAAAGAAAGAGAGGGTATTCAATTAGGAAAAGAGGAAGTCAAATTGTCTCAATTTGCAGACGACATGATTGTATATTTATAAGACCCCATCATCTCATTCCTAAATCTCCTGAAACTGATAAGCAACTTCAGCAAAGTCTCAGGATAGAAAATCAATGTTTAGAAATCACAGGCATTCCTATACACCAATAACAGACTAACAGAGAGCCAAATCATGAGCAAACTCCCATTCACAATTGCTACAAAGAGAATAAAATACCTAGGAATACAAATAACAAGGTATGTGAAAGACCTCTTCAAGGAGAACTACAAACCATTGCTCAAGGAAATAAGAGAGGACACAAACAGATAGAAAAACATCCCATGCTCATGGTTAGGAAGAATCAATATCATGAAAATGGCCATACTGCCCAAAGTAATTTATAGATTCAATGCTATCCCCATCAAGCTACCAGTGACCTTCTTCACAGAACTGGAAAAAAACACCTTAAACTTCATATGGAACCGAAAGAGAGCCCACATAGCCAAGTCAATTCTAAGCAAAAAGAACGAAGCTGGAGGCATCACACTACCTGCTTCAAGCTAGTACTGCAAGCTACAGTACAGTAATCAAACAGCATGGTACTGGTACCAAAACAGAGATACAGACCAGTGGAACAGAACAGATGCCTTGGAAGCAACACCACACATCTACAACCATCTGATCTTTGACAAACTTGACAAAAACAAGCAATGGGAAAAGCATTCCCTGTTTAATAAATGGTGTTGGGAAAACTGCCTAGCCGTGTTCAGAAAGCTGAAGCTGGATCCTTTCCTTACACCTTAAACTAGAATTAACTCCAGATGGATAAAACATGTAAATGTAAGACCTAACACCATAAAAACCCTAGAAGAAAACCTAGGCAAAAGCATTCAGGACTTAGGCATAGGCAAGGACTTCATGACTAAACCACCAAAAGCATTGGCAACAAAAGCCAAAATAGACAAATGCGATTTAATTAGACTTAAGAGTTTTTGCAGAGCAGAAGAAACAATTACAGTGAACGAGCAAGCAATTGAATGGGAAAAAAATTTGTAATCTACCCATCTGACAAAGAGCTAATATTGAGCATCTACAAAGAACTAAAGCAGATTTACAAGAAGAAAACCTACAAAGCCATACAAAAGTGGGTGAATGATATGAACATACACTTTTCAAAAGAAGACATTTATGAGGCCAGCAAACATATGAAAAAATTCTCATCGTCACTGGTTGTTAGAGAAATGCAAATCAAAACCACATTGAGATACCATCTCACACTAGTTAGAATGGTGATCATTAAAAAACACTTTTTCACTGTTGGTGGGAGTGTAAATTACTTCAACCATTGTGGAAGACAGTGTGGCGATTCCTCAAGGACCCAGAAATAGAAATTCCATTTGACCCAGTAATCCCATTACTGGGTATATATCCAAAGGAGTATAAGTTGTTCTATTATAAAGACACATGCACACGTATGTTCATTGCGGCACTGTTTGCGATAGCAAAGACCTGGAAGCAACCCAATGCCCATCTATAATATACCGGACAAGGAAAATGTGGCACATATACACCATGGAATACTATGCAGCCATAAAAAATGATGAGTTTGTGTCCTTTGTAGGGACATGGATGAATCTGGAAACCATCATTCTCAGCAAACTGACGCAAGAACAGAAAACCAAACACCACATGTTCTCACTCATAGGAGGTGTTCAACAATGAGAACACGTGGGCACAGGGAGACGAACATCATACATCCAGGTCTATTGTGGGTTGGGGGACTAGGGGAAGGACAGCGGGGGGTGGAGAGGTTGGGGAGAGATAATACTGGGAGAAATGCCTAATATAGATGATGGGGGAAGGAGACAGCATATGTGCATACTTATGCAACAATTCTGTAAGATCTGTACATGTACCCCAGAATTTAAAGTACAATTTAAAAAATAAAAAGAAAAAAAAGATTAATGATACTGGAGTCAAATGCTAAACAGTGAAAACACGTTTGCTCTCAGGTTATATTTGTATTTTCCTAAGAAAGCTAAATGTGTTTGCAGCTACTTTTTTTCTTCCTATGAAAAAAGAAACTTCCCTTTAAGTGGAAGAGTTTATCAGTGTAATAAATTATGCCTCATGGTAAAATCTCCCAAAATATATATTTACCTTTTTATAAATGATTTTTGTGAGAATTTTTTGAAACTATTCAACTCAATGAATTTTTACCAAATATGGGGTTTTTCTAGACTCTCTATATATGAACGTCATTTGTCCACACCTGAAATATTCAGCCCATTCAATTTTCAATGGCCTGAAAGGACGAATGACAATGTTGGGTTAAAATTCTTCAAACACAGTGTATTTTCATAAAGTTTAAGAGTCTGAGTTGGAAAGCATCCCTAAATTAAAGGCTATTTAAAAGGCCTTTTGTTTAAAAGACTTCCCATACTACTTTGGTTCCAGGGTAGTTTCTTCACCTCAAAAAAGCTAAATTATTTGAAACCAAGCACACTCATTATAGTGCACTTAAGTCTGCCAGTGGAAAACTCCTGATAAGAAGGTGCAGTTTAAGCATACTAGCTATTAATAGTTTGACATTTCATTCTTTGGAATAACCAGTGAGAAGGATAGGGCTTTGCAGTTATCATTAAATGTATAGTGTGAAAACTTCAAATATGATGAAAGAAAGCTTCAGGTGTTAAAAAAAAAAAAAGTTAGAGCTCACTAGTTTGATAGAATCAGTTTTTTATGGTATAAAATTTATTCTGAATGTTAGGAAATATTTAACATGAAGAAAATGAATTACATGAGTTTTATCACTTATACTAAAATATCTGGTTCAAAAGCCTATTTATCAAACGACCACACTGCATGTATACTAAAGGAAGAAGAGTATAAAAATAAAAATAAAATTATATTTCTTGGACATTTACTAAATGCTAGATATTGTGTTAAGATATTCACACAGATTATCTTTTTATAACAACAATAACCCATTTATAGAAGAAAAAGAGGAACAGAAAAATTAAGCTAAGTCGCCCAGCTAAAAAGTAGCAGACTAAAAATTCAAATGAGACAATCTGATTCCAGAATGTATGTTCTTGAAAACAACCTATGTCACATTATTTCCAATTGCAAATACTACCAGTAGTTCATGACTAAAAGATGACTTTGAAAATCTTGCCTTACTATTTAAAGTTATCAATTAAAATAGAGGGTTGACCGACTCACGCCATCATTTACAATTCACAAACTTGCAATGGTAGTAAGTAAAAGTCATGCTTTATGGAAAGCATCGAAGTATTAGAATAAAAATAAGTAATTTAAAATGCTACAGAATTTTAAATCAAATTCCAGTTTATATGGCAATGTACTTCATGCACATTAATTTTGGTATTACCCATGTATTATTCTAATATATTTAAGTGTTAGTAGAAATAAAGCCATTAAGTAACAAATGCCCAAAATGAATTCTGATTTTGGCATTTTCTTTTTGTATCTACTGGCTCAAGATGTCCGGCAAGGTTTCCAAATACTTAGTCCTAATGTTTAAATCCATATACAGATGTCTACCTTATTTGGGAAGAATAATGCATGAAAATACAAGATTATAGGAAAATGTGTATTTGTGTATATTTCTTATTAAGAGGATCAGAGAGTAGTTCATGTATTTTTTGATAGTATGAATAAAATTTTGCCTTTATTTCATGAAAACCAATCACCAGTTTCAATGAGTTACCAAAACTGTAGGCAAAGCAACATTTTTAATTTTAAAAATAATAAAAGATGCTTAAATAATAAAACCTTCAAATGACTATAAAGGAATATTAGTATAGCCTGTTTTTAAATATTTAAGGGAGTGTGTGACCATGGACGTTAGATATGCATGGGGCTCTCTTCAATCACTTACAGTTGAAAGAGGAGTTGAAACAGTCTTGTCTATTTGTAGGACTTCATATAAGCACATTCTTAATTATTTAACCATTACAGGGGCACTGAGAAATATATACTCATTAGAGTGATTTCCTCTTGAGCCTTGTCTTCCCAAGTCAAAAGCATGCCCAACCAAATACTTGTTATCTGTTTCTTTGCTGGGATTAAAGTCATTTAAGGAAAAATTGTGCTCTTGATTATTTATAAATGCAATATTTATAAAAGAAAAGCTAGGAGTTAGAGTATCAGGTCAGTGAATCAAATTCTTCCACTGTCCATTAAAAAAGGTTAAATTGCTACACTTAGTGTATGACAACCTCTCTCTCCATGAACACATAGAAGTGTTGGCAGGGTTGTGTGCCTGAAGAGTGCGTGTAAGATCTAAACCTCACCTATGTCAGTCCTCATCCACTGCGTCTTTTCTATTTGGCTGTTCCTGAGTTGTATTCATTACTGTTGTCCCCACTTATCTATGCAGGGTACATTTCAAGACCCCAAGCAGATGACAGAACTTGCAGATAGTATTGAATACTATATTTACTATTTTTTTCTTATACATACACACCTATGATAAATTTTCATGTATTAATTAGGCATAGTAGGAGATGGACAACAATAACTAATAAAATTTAACAATTATCATATACAGTAATAAAAGTGATGTAAATGTAGTCCCTCTTCCTCTCTCAAAATACTGTAATAAAGGAAGAAGCTGCAGATGCAGGAAAAGCGTGAGTGACTGACCCCCCAGGGCTTCACAACCACACCAATGACTTCAATAATCCTAGGCATGAGAAAACCCCTTGACTCTCTAGGGGCCTTAAGACTAACACAGAAAGCTGCCTTGATATTATGTAGAGGAATTGCTCCAGAGAAGAAACTCATTCTGGGTTCCACAGCTTTCTGAGGTCTGGGCAGGTGCAACATGGTGCCATTCTGAAAGCTCAGTTCCCAAAGAACTGCAGCCTTCCCTGGGGCTAACACCACCTCTGGTACAGCTGGCCAAGGTGGGAGGCTGGGCACTTTCATACACCCTGAGGACAAATCTCCCTGCTGCTGCTGCTGCTAGTGCAGGCTATTATGGGACCGAAACAAGGGGAGATCACCTGCCCCACAGGTGCCTGCCTAAGCTCCTCCCACTGACAGTGGTTCCACCTTCCCCGGAGTCAGGCTCACAATGCAGCAGGCCAAAATCCCTGAAGGTAGATGAAAAAATCTCCAACAAAATACTACCAAATTGAATCCAGCAGTACACCAACATAGTACTGGAACTCCTAGCCAGAGCAATTAGGCAAGAAAAGGAAATAAAAGGCATCTACATTGAAAGAACAGGAAGTCAAAGTCCCTCTTTGCTGATGATATGATCTTAGGTCTAGAAAAATAGACTTCACAAAAAATTCCTAGATTTGATTAATAAATTCAGTAATGTTGCAGGAAACAAAATCAACACGTAAAAATCAGTAGTGTTTCTATATACCAATAGTGAACCAGCTGAGAAGAAATCTTAACAATCCCACATACAATAGCTACAAAAAATAGGAATAAATTTAACAAATAAGGTAAAGATCTCTGTAAGGGCAACTACAGGACTGATGAAATAAAGAGGACACAAACAATTGAAAAGACAACCTGTGTTCATGAATCAGAAGAATTATGTCATTAAAATGATTCTACTGCTCAAAGCTACCTACAGATTCACTATAATCTCTATCAAAATGTTAAAATCATCTTTCACAGAATTAGAAAAAAAAATCCTAAAATTTATATGAAACCAAAAAAGAGCCACAATAGCCAAAGCAATCCAAAGCAAAAATAACAAAGATAGAGGCATTATATTATCCAAATTCAAAATATAATACAAGGCCATGGTAACAATAACAGTATAGTATTCATATAAAAACAGATATAGACCAATGGAATGGAATAATGAGTCCAGAAATGAATCCACATATTTACAGCCAACTGACTTTCTGTATAGGTTCCAAGAACATACACTGGGGAAAAGATACTATCTTCAATAAATAGTGATGGGAAAACTAAATATCATATGCAGAAGAAGAAAACTGCACCCCTATCTCTACCCAGGTACAAACCCAAGATGGATTAAAGACTTAAATGTAAAATGTAAAACTATAAAGCCAATGAGAAAACAACATAGGAGAAACACTTTAAGACATCAGTCTAGACAAAGATTTCATGGCTGAGACATTGAAATCACTGACAACTAAAACAAAAATAGACAAATGGGACTATATTAAAGTAGAAAGCACCTGCACAGCAAGAGAAACTACAGAATGCACAGACAACCTGTTCAATGGGAGAAAATACTTTCAAACCATTAATCTGACAAAAGATAATATCTAGAACATACAAGGAACCCAAGTACCAAATTTTTAAAAATCTCATTAAAAGTAGCCTAAGGACATAAATAGACATTTCTCAAAAGAAGACATACAAATGGCCAACAGGCACCTGAGAAGCTGCTCAACATCACTAATCATTAGGGAAATGCAAATCAAAACCACAGTGAGATATCACCTTACCCTAGTTAGAACGGCTATTAAAAAGACCAAAAATAAACCAAAAAAATTAAAAAAAAACAAAACCAAAAACAAAACAAAAAAAACAGATTCTAGTGAAGATGCTGAGAAAAGGTAATTCCTACCCTACTAGAGGGAATGTAAATTAGTACACCAACTATAGAAAACATCATGGCAGTTACTCTAAAAATAGAACTATTACAATCCACAAATCCCACTGGATATTTATCCAAAGGAAAAGAAATCGATATATCAAAGTGATATGTACCTGAATTTGCACATTTATCACAGCATGATTCACAATAGCAAAGATATAGAATCAACATATGTGTCCATTAATGGATGAATGGGTAAAGAAAATGTAGCATATATACATAATGGAGTGACAGTCCGCAATAAAAGTGACTGAAATAATGTCATACAGTAACATGGATTAAACTGGAGGACTTTACCTTACTATGACATAAGACAGTCACAGAAAGACAAATACCACATGTTCTTTTTCATATGTAAGCGATAAAAATTAGACCTAATGGAAGTAGAGATAGATACCGGATATGTTAATTAGTGGGTACAGTTAGATAGAAGACATAAACCCTAATACTTGATAGCAGATTAGGGAGACTATAGTTATCAACAATGTACTATATAATAAAAATAGCTAAAAAAAAGAAGACTTGAAATGTTACCTACACATAGAAATGATAAATATTCATGGTAATGTTTACTTAACCATTACCCCTTCTATCCATGTAACATGTCCTCACATGTACCTCACAAGTATGTAAAATATATTATCAATAATTTTTTTTTAATCCTGTAGTATTTTTGGACCACTGTTGACTTTGGGTTGTTAAAGCAATGGAAAGTAAAACCAACTTAAGTTAATTAATTCAGTATGATTGTGCTATCATATTTCACATGCTTATTACTTCATTTAATCCCTACAACAAATTTGTAAAGTATTATCATTATCTACTTTTTATAGATAAGGAAATTAAATCTGAGAAGTTAAATTTTCAAGCAACCCACACATTCCAGATAACAGGTTTAGATCCAAATCTAAATCACATGACATCAAAGTCCAAAACTACACAACGCCTACAAAATCATATAGAAAAAAAGCTAGATGACCTTGCGCTTGTTGATAGCTTTTTAGATATGACACCAATGGCATAATTACTGAAATAATTTTGAAGCTGAATTTGATTGAAATTATTTTTTGTTCTGCAAAGACCACTGTCAAGAAAATAAAAACTATGGTCTGGGAGAAAATATTTGCCAAGACACATCTAATAAATGATTGTTAATGAAAATATACAAACACTCTACAAAGACAATAACAAGAAAATAAATGACCTGATTTTCAAAATGTGCCAAAAGATAACAGATACCTCACCAAAGAGGACAAACAGATGGAAATTAAGTATTTCAAGAGATGCTGTGCATCATGTCATCAAGGCAATGCAAATTAAAACAATAAAGTACCACTATACAACTATGAGAATGGCCAAAATCCAATACACTTGCACCGCCAAATGCTGGTCAGGATGCATAGCAGTGTGAATTTTCATTCATTGCTGTTGGAATGCATAACGGCATAGCGACTTTGGAAAACAGTCTGGCAGTTTCTTACAAAAGAATACATATTCTTACCATATGATACAGTAATCACAGACCTTAGTATTTACTCAAAGGAGTTGAAAACTTATATTTACAAAAAATCAGCCAACATCACAGTGAAGTTCAGCTGCTAATTTTTTTGAGAAAGACTTTTTCAATAAAGGAAGTTGTGCATCAACTTATATTTTAATAGAAACAATGTAATCCTATTGTGTAGCTTGTAAAAAAGTTTGCAGATCAGCCCCTTTCCGAAACACTGACTTGGACTCCATGCCTAAATCAAATTGGTCAATGTCTAACAGACAATGCAGGAAGCTCTATATGGAAGGCAAGCCTGTCATGACAGGACTTAGACTGCTTTGAAATAAAATAAATGAATAAAGATTTAGAATATATTCATTCAAAAATGCAGCTATCAGTGAAAGGTAGGCAGCTTATTCTAAAAGGCAAAAGATTGTTTCAGCTAAAGGTGTTTCAGGTACAATGAAACAAACCCCAAACTAATGGCATCCAAATTTTAAAGGACAAACTGAAATTACCTCTGTTTGCAGATGATAGAAAATCATGTAGAAAACTCTAAAGATCCCATGTTAAAAAGCTGATAGAACAAATAAATAAAATCAGAAAAGTAAGCAAGCAACAGAGTCAACACACTCAGTTTCTTTCTTTCTTTTCTTTTCTTTCTCACTATCTTTCTCTCTCCTCTTCCTTTCTCTCTCTCTTCCTCTTTCTCCTCCCTTGCTTCCTTCCTCCCTTCCTCCTTTTCTCTCTTTCTCTCTTTCTTTCTTCAGTTTTCTTCTGTCACCCAGGCTGGAGTACAGTGGCATGATCATAGCTCACTGCAACGTCAGATTCCTGGACTTCAGTGATCCACCTCAGTCTCCCAAAATGCTGGCATGAGAGGAATATACCACCACACCCAGCTAATCAGTTGCATTTCTATACACCAACAATGAACATTTTGAAAAAGAAATTACAAAAAAACAAATCCATTTATAATAGTATCAAAAACAATAAAATACATAAGAATTCATTTAAATACTTAGGAGCTAATTTAACCAAGGATTTAAAGGACTTGTGCAATGGAAACTATAGAACATTTCAAAGAAACAAAGAAGACATAAATAAATGAAAATACATCCTATGTTCATTAATTGGAAGACCTAATATTTTTACTACATCAAAACTAGCCAAAAACATATGCAGATTCAATGCAATCTCTATCAAAATCCCAATGGCATTTGTTTTTTTACAGAAATAGAAAACCCACTCTAAAATTCATATGTAACTCAAGGAACCCTAAATAGCCACAATAAATCTTGGGGGAAAAAAAAAAAGAACAAAGTTGGAAGACTCACACTTCTTGATTTCAAAAGTCACTACAAAGCTCTAGCAATCAAAATAGTGTGGTACTGGTAAAAAAAATAGACATATGAATCAATGGAAGAGGACAGAGAACCCAGAAATATCCCTTGCATCAAGTAAAAATATTTGGTGAAAGGAGGCAAGGCCATTCAATGGAGAATAGTCTTTTCTATTGGTGTTGCTGTGAAAACTGGATATTTTCATGAAAAGAATAAAGTTAGATCATTACCTTATACTATATACAGAAATTAATTTAAAATGGGTCAAAGACCTAAATGTAAGATTTAAAAATAGAAAACTCTTAGAAGAAAACATGGGACAAAACTTTATGTCATTGAATTTGGCAGTAATTTTTTGGGTATGAGACTAAAGGCATGGATGACAACAGAAAACAAATGGAATCATAAATTTTTTTCCAACTGTGCATTAAAATAGCAACAGTAAAACTATAACCCACAAAATGAAAGAAAATATTTGTAACTCACATTGCTGATAAGCAATCCGTATGGAGAATGTATAAAAACTCCTAAAACTCAACAAAAAAGCAATAACTCAATTCAAAAATGGGCAAAGAACTTGAATAGATATTTCTCCAAAAATATTCAAATTGCCAATAAGCACATAAAAATGCTCAACATCATGAGTCATTAGTAAAATGCTAATTAAAACTACAATGAGATAACATTTAATGCCCATTAGAAGAGCTACTACTTAAAAAAAGAAATAACAAGTGTTGGTGAGAATGTGGAGAAATTAGAACCCTTAAGCATTGTTGGAGGGAATGCAAAATGGCACAGTCACTGTGGTAAACAGTATAGTTGGTTCCTCACAATTTTAAAAGTAAAATCACTACATGATCCAGGGATTCTACTTCTGAGTGTATACCTAATTGCAGCAGAGTCTCAGATATATTTGTACATCCACATTCATATCAGCATGATTCACAACAGCTAAAATATGGGATCAAAGCAAGTATTCATCAGCAGATGAATGGATAAGCAAAATGAGGTCTATACATACAGTATAATAGAATATCAGTCAGCTTTTAAGGGGAATGAAATTCTGACATAAGCTACAACATGGATGAATTTTGAGGACATTATGCTAACTGACATAAACTAGTCACAAAAGGACAAGTACTTTATGTTTGCACTCATATAGAGTACTTAGAGAAATTAAACTTTTAGAGACAAAAATAAAATAGTGGTTGTCAGAGACTGGGGGAGGAGATTTCTTAGTCCAGTTGAGTTGCCATAACAAATACCTATAAATTGGGTGGATTTTAAACATTTATTTCTCACAGCTCTAAAAGCAAGGAAGTTCAAGATCAAGGTACCAGCAGATTCAGTGTCTGAGGAAGGCCAGTTTCTTGCTTCAGGCATCAGCTCCTGGCAATGTCCTCACAACCAGAAGGAGCAAGACAACAATCCTGAACTTCTTTTTTACAGGCGCTAATCTCATTCTTTAGAGCCCTGCCCTCATGGCCTAACCACCTCCCAAAAGGATCAACACTCTAATACCTAACCACAGGTGATTAGGTTTCAACACATAAATATTCAGGGTAAATGGAGAGTTATTTTCCAATATATTGAGAGTTTCCATTTTACAAGATGGAAACTGTTAGGAAGGCAGATGATAGTGTTGGATACACAACATTATGAATGTATTAATACCACTAACCTATATGCTTAAAAATATTTGAGATGGTAAATTTTATATTATGTATGTTTTACCGCAATAAAGAAAAATGAACTCACTGGCTTTAAACAAAAAGCATAAAAACACAGTGGCTTAAAACAAAACAGAAAAGAACAAAACAGAACATCAATGAACCACTGTTACAAAAATTGAACCAAGATTACTGCAAAGTTTAAAAAACAGAACTGAAAAAGGACAGCGACATCATTCTTTACCTCTAGAACCAATGATACCATTTGATGTGACTTCATACTTGTGAATCATAAAGTAAAAAAAACCAGCTTGGTTAGAGCTGTTTTCTCTAACAGGGGGTTAGACATTCAGGCAGAAATTCGCTTTTGTTTTATATTATGTACTATGCATAAAAACCAATCTATGAACAATTCTTTGAAAATATAAAAACGATCCCAAAACAAAGCTATCATATCAGTTATTGGTACATATAATGCTATTAATTGATATTGAATTGAGTGTGCTGTCTTCATTGTTTTACTTAATGACTGTAACGACCTTTTATTCTTTCACACATTTCTTCAGTTATTTAACATATTTTTCTCCTATTTTGCTAAAAGTAATTCTTCCAGAATTGAGTTCTCAGGAATATAACTTCACAGACAGAAACTATGCTTTTCTTATTCATCTTCTCTCAAATTATATGCACCATTATTGAAATTAATGACTAGATAATTGAAGAGTAATTGTAATTTTAGCAAGTTTATGCCTTAGAATGTAAACATACCATTTTATATTATTCAAACTTCATCATTCTCTTGGAATTTAAGACCGAAGTAAAAAAATATTGTCTATGCAAATTATGTCACTAATGACATGGAGACCAAATTCTCAATTCTTTATTTACATTTTTGTTTTATAAAATAGATATCGAATATTAGAGTATACATGACTATATGCCATATGTCCTATCATCAAGCTCCAAGAGTAAAAATAAACTCTAGGAATTTCATATCAGAAAAAAAGCCAATTTTCAAATTTCTTTTTTTTTTTTTTTAACACTTTTACTAGTCACTCTAGAATTCAAGGCCCTCACTTTTCTTAAAGGATTATATGAATGGAACTGATTGAAATAAGAACAAGTTAAATTTCTAATTCTTTTTCCTGTCACAATGGTTGACAAACATTAATGCAAAAAACAAAAAAGATGAAAACAGAGACTTCATTTTCTAGAATAAGTAATCCTAACTATATTAGTAAGTAACCATAATTAGACAATCTATCTTATTTTTGGCCATGTAACAGCCACAATTAGATAAATATTGGCCTCCCAGAAATGTAGTTAAAATGCTGCCTTTTACACCAGGAAGCCTATTATTACTAACAATTTTATAAGCTGATAGTTCTAATTAAGTCAGACTTTTACTTAAGAAGACAGATGCTTAGTGTGACAAATGCAATATAAATTGATCATCCTTTACAAACCAGCTACAGATATAATATTGATCAATAATATGGTAGTAAACTTAGTAGGTATAAAACTTTTGAGAAATAAAGGATTCTTTCACAACCACAGATGTTGGGGATATAATGTAGGGGGAGCTCAGCAAAAGAAATATCCTTGAAAATCTTGCTGGTGAAATTGTGAAGGCTCATGATAGGCCAAAAAGGTAGATAATGCATTGCTTTAGTCTCGGTAGTTAGGAACTATAAAAATAAATTTCATTACCAAAAATGTGAGTGAGTAGAGGTGGTTTGGTTTCCAGTTCTTGCTTATGGCTTACAATTTTTTTCAGAGTGTTTTTATATTTAACAAGTATGTTACTTTATTTTTCTTAAGGATTAAAAACTTTTTTTTGTGTTCTAGGTATAATAGTTTCAATAAAACAACAAACAAAACAAAGCAAGAAAATAAAACAAAAATGATTATAATTCCAGTAGCTGTAAAACTGTGTCTTAACAGCTAGGCATGGTGGCTCACACCTGTAATCCCAGCACTTTGGGAGGCTGAGGCGGGTGGATCACGAGGTCATGAATTCGAGACAAGCCTGACCAGCACGGTGAAACCTGATCTCTACTTAAAAATACAAAAATTAGCTGGGCGTGGTGGCACACTATAATCCCAGCTGCTTGGGAGGCTGAGGCAGGAGAATTGCTTGAACCCAGGAAGTGGAGGTTGCAGTGAGCTAAGAGTGTGCCATTGCACTCCAGCCTGCGTGACAGAGCAAGACTCTGTCTCAAAAAAAAAAAAAAAAATTGTGTCTTAACAAATATAATGATCGATCACATTGTCTTAATTTACTCTTTTGTCTATTATTAAAAAAAAACATTCTGATGAAAAATATGTTAGGAACCATTCATATATAGAAAATATTTTATCATATCACTGTAATTAGGTTTCAAAATTGGCTTCTTTTATAATTTAAGGAAGATATTTAACATAGATGCTAATATTGAAGTGCTACGTTAAATGAAGAAATGAAGAATATGGGCAGTAATTTAGACAGCAATGTGTTTTGCTGCTGATATTAATTACCAGGCATTATAGTGGAGGCTCTCATGATATACTTCAAAATAATAACTATAAAATATTTTTTTCACAGTATTTCACATACAGGTACTGACAGAAAAAGCAATGAACTTTTTAATGTGCCATAAATCCCTTTATATCAAGCAACTGTAAATATGAAGTTTCTGCTTTTGGAGATTATTGTTGGTAGCAGGAAAAAACTGTTATCATTGCCTCTGCCAAGTCATAGTTGCTGCATTTAGAAACATTGAGAGAATACTACAGAATCCCTATTATAAAAAATGCTAAATCTTTCCTGAATGACTCAGAGAGGCAAGATAATATTTATATCTCCATTCACATTGAGTATTTTGGTAACTACATTTTTCTTAAATACTGAGTTTGCAAAACAGGTCACTTCATAGACTTTCAACATATAGATGAATTGACTGCTCATGTAAACGCAGGTTGGTATTCAACATTGTAACTATGTAAAAATATACGTCCTTGTATTGTGCTACACTTTACTCTTTCACAATGAATTTTCTACAAATTGAAGATTTGTGCCAAACCTGCATTGAGCAAATTTACTAGTGCCATTTTTCCAACAACATATTGCTCACTTTCTGTCTCTGTGTGACATTTTGATAATTCCTAAAATATTTCAAACTTTTTCATTATTATATCCAAAATGTGAAGCTTTTCTCGTGATCTTACTATTGTTATTGCTGTAATTGTTTTGGAGTGCCAGGAACTACGCACATATGACAAACGTAGTGTGTGTGTGTGTGTGTGTGTGTGTGTGTTCTGACTGTGCCACCAACCAGCCCTTCCCCATCTCTCATCTTCTTCTCCTTAGGCCTTCCTCTTCCCTGAGATACAACGATATTAAAATTAGGCCAATTAATAACCCTACAATGGCCTTTAAGTGTTCGCATGAAAGGAAAAGTTGCATATCTCTCACTTTAAATCAAAAGCTTAAAATGATTAAACTTAGTAAGGAAAGCATAGTGAAAGCTGAGATAGGCCAAAAGTTAAGTCTTTTGCTCCAGATAGCCCACTTGTTAAAGCAAAGAAAAAGTATATGAAGAAAATTAAAAGTGCTATTCCAGTGAACACAAAAATAAGAAAGCAAAACTGCTTCATTGCTGATACAGAGAAAGTTTTAGTGGTCTGAATAAAAGATCAAACCAGAAACAACATGTCCTTAACCCAAACCATAATTTAGAGCTGGGTCCTAACTTTCTTTAATGGTATCAAAACTGAAAGAGGTGAGGATGCTGGAGAAGAAAAGTTTGAAGCTAGCGAAGGTTGATTCATGCAATTAAAGGTAAGAAGCCATCACAGTAACTTAAAAGTGCAAGATGGAGCAGCAAGTGCTGATGTAGAAGCTGCAGCAAGTTATCCAGAAGATCCAGGTAAGGTTATTGATAAAGGTGGCTACACTCAACAATAGATTTTCAATGTAGCTGAAATGGCCTACTATCGGAAGTAGATGTCATTTAAACCTTTCATAGCTAAAGAGGAGAAGTCAATGCGTGGCTTCAAACCTTCAAATTACAGATTGATTATCTTGTTAGGTGCTAATGCAGCTGCACAAGTCAATGCTCAAATACCATTCCAAAGTCTTAGAGCCCTTAAGAATTATGCTAAACCAACATTGTGAATCATGCTACAATCTACATTTGTGATTAATAGGAGGTCAAAATATCAACACTAACAGGAGTTTGGAAAAAGTTGATTCCAACATTCATGGAAGACTTTGAGAGGATCAAGACTTCAGTTGAGGAAATAACTGCAGATGTGCTGGAAACACCAAGATAACTAAAATTAGAAGTGGGGCCTGAAGATGTGACTGAATTGCTGCAATCTCACGAAGTAATTTCAGTGGATGAAGAGTTGTTTTATATGGATGAGCAAAGAAAGTGATTTCTTGAGATGGAATCTACTCCTAGTGAAGACGCTGTGAACATTGTTGAAATTACCACAAAGGATTTAGAATAGTACATAAAGTTCATTGATAAAGCAGTGGCAGGGTTTGAGAGGATTGACTCAAATTTGGAGAGAATTTTTACTGTGGATGAAATGCTGTCAAACATCATGACATGCTACAGGTAAATCTTTCACGAAATGAAATGATGAGTTAATCTATGTGGCAAAATTCATTGTTGTTTTATTTTAAGAAATTGTCACAGCCTTCAGCTACCACCACCACATTAAGTCAGCAACCATAAACATCAAGGCAAGAACCTCCACCAGCAAAAACATTATGACTCGCTAAAGGTTCAGATGATTGCACATATTTTTTAGCAATAAAGTATTTTTAGTAAAGCTATGTACACTTTTTAGACATAATGCTATTGCATACTTAATAAACAACAGTATGATGTAACTATAAATTTAGCATGTACTAGGAAACCAAAAGACTGTGTGACTTGCCTCATTCCGGTATTTGCTTTATTGTAGTAGTCTGGAACTGAACTCCAAATATCTTTGACTTATGCCTATGTTTCAACTTCTGACTTTTGGCCATCTGTGATTTTAAAGAGCCTTTATTATTTGTCTTCAGATAACAACATATATTTATGACAATAGATATCTATTGAGATTGAAGACTACCATCTAAGACATTTTTTTACCCATCAAGAGACTTTTTCAGAGTCTTTATTAGGATATAATAAATTAAAATATGAATTTATGCTCTCAATACTCCTGTAGGCAAGTAAGCGTTTCAGGCACTGTGAGAAATAATACAAGGTCCCTCTTTTCATAGGGTTTATGGTTAAGTTAAAAAAGATAGGGCATAAATATATAAACATTTTAGTGACATGATGGATAAGTTTAATAGTTTAAAAATGTCAAGTGGTAATTTTTAACAAAAAGAGCACATCACTGTAGGATGGAGTGATCTAGGTTATGGTGACTTGGTTTGTAAATAATCTTTTGATAACACAGAGAGAAGGAAGTCAAGAAAACTGGGAGAAGGTAGCATTCACAGTAAAGAGGGGCTGGGACTAAAAATCAGAACATTGTACAGTTTCTGAATCTGCATTTTTACTTAATATATTTGGGTCTCAGTTAACTAAAAGATATGGACTGACCACAGAGGTGAATGATTCTATAAACAAAATCACAGAAGTGACAAACCAAAAAGCATACTGACAAAAGTGATGGGCGGACGCCATCAGTGCGACTTAGAGCTTCAGAAGTTGAGCAATATGTGATATGCACAGAATCAGATTTTTGAGTCCAGTCATTCATTCAAAAATATTTGAGCATCACCTAAATATTAAATACTCTTTCAGACATAGTATTTCGGAGTGATGTCAGACACACGTGCTGTAACAAGAACTTTTCAGTTACCCTCAGTAGTTCAGCTGCATACATAAGTTATTGCAATAAAAGACACCGTATGATATGAGTACTAACATGAAAAGACTAGTAGGGTAACCATATAATTTATCTTCCAAACCATGTAAAGGAGGTCCCTCAATTATTAAAATGGTATTATACTATGATTAAAATGGTGTAATAGTATTAAAATGGTATATAATCATTAAAATATTTACAGATTGACAAATTTGTTTTAATATATTGGTATAACCAAAAATTAGTTCTTTTAAAAAACTAATGCAAAAATATTTTTTAAAAGTAAAATACAGCATGTATCTATGCATACTCCTAAAGAAATATTTTAAATTATATCGGTTAAAGGAGCATTACAAATAAAATTGTTTTTGGAAAATAATCACGTACCTTATTCAGTTGCTTAGCTGAATCCAATATTCTCATTAATATTTTTCTGATAAGTATATTTTCTAGTGTGGTCATATTATTTTTAATTTTTAAAGAAAATTTTCTTCACAGTTATATTTTAGGTCTTATACATTTGAAATTAACAGAATCTTGTAATTTTCTATTAAGATTATAATGTGTTTGCTCTTTCCAGCCAGTGCCGAGTGATGGGCATCTCCCGGGACAACTGGCACAAGTGCTGCAAGGCCGGGGGCAAGAGAATGCCCTACCACAAGAAGCGGAAGTACGAGTTGGGGTGCCCTGCTGCCAGCACCAAGACTGGCACCCGCCGCATCCACACAGTCCACGTGCGGGAAGGTAATGAGAAATACCATGCCCTGAGACTGAATGTGGGGAATTTCTCCTGGGGCTCAGAGTGTTGTAATCGAAAAACTAGGATCACTGATGTTGCCTACAATGTGTCTAATATAGAGCTGGTCCGCACCAAGACCGTGGTGAAGAACTGCATCGTGCTCATTGATAGCACAGCGTACCAACAGTGGCACAAGTCCCACTATGCGCTGCCCTGGGTCACAAGAAGGGAGTCAAGCTGACTCCTGAAGAAGAAGAGATTTTAAACAAAAAATGATTTAAAGATTCAGAAGAAACATGATCAAAGGAAAAAGAATGCCAAAATCAGCAGTCTCCTAGAGGAGCAGTTCCAGCAGGCAAGCTTTCTTGCATGCATTGCCTCAAGGTGGGGACAGTGTGGCCTAGTAGATGGCTACGTGCTAGAGGGCAAAGAGCTGGAGTTCTAGATTAGGAAAATCAAGGCCCAGAAAGGCATATAAATCCTCGTTTTCTGTCTTCACCCATGTAATAAAGGTGTTTATTGTTCTGTTCCCCCCACCCCCCAAAAAAGAATATAATGTCTTTGTGTATGTTTCCAGCAAAGCATTATCAAAAAATTTCTACCAAAAGTTGAGATATCCCAAGTGCCACTGGAGAATTAAAAATTAAACGTCATACATTTGAGAAGTTTAATTTGTTCAGTCTTCTTGCTCTGTAGGGATGAATTTCAATATCTTCCTGGTTGCAGGCCTGGTTTTCAGTAATATCAAGGTGCTGAAGGTGTCAAAATTTAAAGTTTTTGACACTCCACACATTAAAGGAGTATAATTTCAGTTCTCTGGTAACTTTTCACTAACATATTTCTTGTTTTTGCCATTCAAAACAGATGGGAGAGGGTGAGAATTTGGATTAATTCTCTTCCACATCCAACAAACTGCTAACCTCATAATATTTACTGGGACCCTCAATAAAATTAGTTTGAATATTAATTTATGCAAATTTATAGAATTAATATGATTAACATTAATAGAATTCGTATTAGAATTACATTTATATATTAATATGTAACAATATAGTATATGTCCTTTATATTATAAATAATGATTAATGTAAGTGCAAATATAGTGCTGTAAGTATATTAGTAATAAAACACAGTTATATTACTTAAATAAAGATATGTCAGATATTTTATATGATTCCACTGGATATCTCAGAACTCTAAATTCCAACTCCCAGGGCATATCTACTAGTCCCTACATCTGCATCATCAGTCTTATTTCTTTACTTATGTTGTTAAACACAGAAAATCATACTCAATATTTCATTTTCCTGGTATTCCAGATGAGTATCTGGTGTAAATTTCAACTTCCTCAAACTGGCCTACTTCCTCTTTCTTAATAATGTTCAGTAAAAGTATTCCTATTTGTCATGCAAATATGGAAGCATCTATTTTTATTTGTGTGTGAGCACAAAGTATTATCTAATTGGAAATATGAGTGTTTCAATTATATTTTGAATATTTCATATGATTCTATTTTTGATTGTATTTTATATAATCAAGACACCCATAATATTTCTAGTGAGAAAACAGATGCTTTCTGTTCACACATCTCTAAATGGAAAATCAATATAATTATATCAAGATCATAATAGTGGTTTCCAATGGATTCTTGTATTCAGCTGTTCCCATTAAATTTGTCAAGAATACTTACCTTGTCCATCAGTTCACCAGTTATAATCTTACATGGTAGATTTATAGTACTACTGTCTGTCCTTAACTGTTTAACTAGATGTGTTCTGGCAACCATATCAAAGTACTGATAGATTAATAGTTAGTTGCAATTGCCAATTTGCAAAAGAATTAACAATTACTTCCATGTTCTAATTTTCTGTTAAGAAAAATGCATTCCATTTTGCCCTTTCATATTTAGCATCCAGTTTTGCTAACACTGGCAAAACTTAAGCTTAGCCTAATTAATAATAGTCAATCTAAATTGTACTTAATCCTGAAATTTCTAAGCAGGCATTTGCTGAATTTCCCTTAAAATACTTTTAACTAGTAATTGTTCTTTAAATATCAGTAGTGTGCTTTTTTTCATATTCGTATTCTCCCTTAAATCATCAGAAGATAGTTATACAGCAATAAGAAAAGAGCAGAGCTACAGACATGGAAAGAGAAGTCTCTTTCAGTTCCTCAAGCTGACAGCTTCGATTGCTGGAACCAACCTACTGACTTTCCCTGTGATTTGATTTCCTAGCTTGCATTTTGTGAATATTAGATATAGATTTCTCCTGTCTTTATCAATGATTTCTTATAAAGATTAACTGAAATAACATGTGAAATTGGCTAGAAAAAATAAAAATATAAAATAATACCTTGATAAGGAATTATATAGTAGTATCAATTTTGTTTTCTACTACTAATTTGTTTGATTTATGTAAGGAATCCAGGGCAAGTACTTAAGTATAAGTGTTTCTCAGTAGAAATCTGTTGAAAAGAACTGAACCAACTCTAGAGGATTATGTATTTTTATATAATCATACATTTAAGTTTTTAAGTACCATGGGATGCTGAATTGCTTTATCCTGTTTAAACTCCTGCTAACACTTTCCTTCTTTTTAATGTTTGTGGGTATATGGTATCATGATTTATAATATGATTAGACCAAATAATTTTTGGGAGAAGAGTCAGTTTCATGGGGGCATACTTATTTCTTACCTGAGTTACTGCTACCCAAAATACTGTGCTGTCAAACAGCTATTATATACTTAAAAAGAATCCAAACAATAGTAGAAAAATCTTCTCTCAAAATTAAGCAATAGAATATGGCACTTATCCTGACAACTGAACAAACCTTTGCTTGAATGGTTTACTGTGGAGCTGATAAAGAGTCGAGCATCACTGAGTTGCACATTCGAGATGGTAACATATATTGATCATGAAAATAACACAAAGCAAAGTCAAAGAACACCTTCATGGACCGTACATAATTTCAATGAACAGGTTAATCAGCTGAAAAGAGTGTTAAGATCTCTTCTACTTATCCTATTTCATTAACAGTGCTCTTATTCATCTTACTGATAGTCACCATTAGCTAGGAACGACTGAGTCATTTTTCCCAGGAAAAAGACACAAAACTTTGAGCCTTCTAGGGTTTCAAAGGTTGCAGCATGAATATGATTCAACAAGAGGCAAACATTAGGGGTGTTACCTTTGCCTACAAAAAAAGTGTCACTGTAGTTTGTTAGCCATAACAGCCTGAAGAATCTTGCTAAAATATCAATGCTAGTAGCTAGTACACTAGAGTGCTCACAAACCACTGTTTTTTGGCTTATATTGTTGGCACTTGGCACAGACACAAAACAGATGGCACAAAGATACCCATTGTTCTCAATTCAAGAACAGTGTCACAGACAGAACTCAATTATGCACCAATGGACACAGAGGCCCTTTGTACAAAAAGGTTTATCAGCTACTTCTACATCTGTGCTTTATTATTTATACCAACAAAGCTTCTTCAGGGATTCTTTCTGAGGTAAAGCTACTCCCTTTAATTATAAAGCACCGAGGTGCTTTGCTCAACACTAATAACCACATAAAATGGGAAAACAACATTGAAGACTAACAACCTGAGCATCTGCCAGCCCTGATCCCAGAATATCCCAACCATATTCCCCCCAAATATTGATGTTAGATCTTCTTTCTGATTCTCATCTACAGGCTGATTAAATTCATAATTAACTTTGCTGGGTTCCAGATAGTCTCAAGCAGGCTATTGATGAAATTTCCAAAAGATAAACATCTTAAGGAAATTAGTTTCAACAAAAATCATCTACCCAAAAGCCACAACTAGATGCTTAGCATGCTGTCTTAGTCTTCTTAAAAACATACTGGCAAATCGTTTGTCCCAAAGCATCAAGAGTAAGCTATATTTTACTGCCTTGGACTGATTTAATTATTGAAGTCAGTTGAACTGACTTATTCTACACTTTTTAGCATAACCTTTCAAGTGTGTCTGATTTTCTATGAGAAATTACTTAGAAAGCTTGGTTAAGAATGCTTATTGATTTTCACGACCATTCTGAGAGATGGACTTTCTAACTCACGAAGGCAACTTTTCACATGTACTCGTAGTGGTCCTAGCTCAGCTTCATGTCATTACGGCGACATTCACGACCCTGTCCCAGTTTTATGCAGGGAGACATGTAGGTATGCATGTGTGTATGTATGTTTCTACATATCTGTAGTAATAATATTTCATGACAGTGACACTAAGACACCTGACATAGAAAGTACATTTACTTCAACTTATTTTAATAAACTGATTGACAGAAAGCTTGTTTTCAAATGATAGTTCTCTCAGGTAAATGATGAGCACTAATATGCCTACAGCGAATCTTCGGGCTAAGGCTGTTCAAGCAAACAGGGCAGGGATTTTCATCATTGATTTGTTAGCCCACGTGGTGAGTGAGTCCTCTTGATTACTAATGAAGCACTGTCACAGAATGTTTTTGTGATTTGCCCTCCCAATTTGACACAAAAATGTCTGATGTGCAAAATGTTGTTATTCTCTATTTATTCGATATCCACAAGTGCTACTCTATATCAGAAATCATAGAGCAGCTTAACAGATATTCTCACCTTTATGCAGTGGGGTGGAAGGCCTGTGTTTCAAGTGTTCCCAAAGTCAGATGCAGCCATGTGTCACTCATCACATTGAAAAACTGAGAAGGAATTAACCTTGGTCATATGGAAACAGGAAATCATGTTAAGGAGCAACGCTTATGCACCTGACCATTTTTGTTTAATTAAGCTCCTAAGGATGCATAAGACTAACAAAAAGTTAGAACAACACCTCCCTGATCTTGAAGAAAAGAAATGACAGTGAAAGTTACAACTATGTGAAAAGCAACTACTAAGTTGCTTCTATGTGCCAAGCAATTTAACCTGGGTTAAGTGAATTGAAAATATAGTAATATAGCACTGTTAACGGGCCTCAGAAGAGGACCCCTTCCTTACTAATAAACCATTATATCTAGTAATGTAAGGGGATTATATATGGTGACGGTGAAATAAACAATGAGTAATACTGAAATTAATATTATTAAAGTAAATAGTAATAAAAGTGGAGAACATGGCTTCTTAGGATGGCACTAGCTAGCAGTGCCATATATGAGTGTATGAGAAGGGTCGTACTTTTTTCCTCTCTGGTTTATTATTGTGTCCTCAGATTCATAACAGGAGAATCATGCTGATTATTCCATAAATTATGAAGAAGGAAACAGGAAACTAGGGTCAAATAAAAAGAAGCAGAGTTACTGAGAATTTATATTTACCTTACAGAATGCATAGAAACAAGAAGGGTTGGTGGAAAAAAATCAAGTAAGAGTAGCATAATTTTGATTCGACGACTGAGACAGCTGTTGCCATGAAATTTAATATGAACATAAGCAACTTAATAAAAACTGAAACACCAGGGAAGCAAAGATTAGATTCTGCCATGTTGGCTGATAGGAAGCTGCTGATGTGGTGCATGCTGACACCTGTGTTTCAGTTTTCAAGATTTAGTGTAGCAGCTGGACACTGGGGTAGGGGTATTATGGTCAGGAAGAAGCTAACGAGTGGCAGAAGGACTCACAGAAAACCAAATATTAATGGAGACGATAAATAAGTGCAACTGTCATATGCATCATTGATGATGCCCTTTGTGAGCTGGAAAGAGGGATGGATGGAGTAGAGCTTTAAGGAATCTTGGGGAGATGCCATTTATCTATCTCTTCTCAGGCAGAATTGAAATTCATGTTTTATAATGATTCTATGAGTAGGAATGAGACATATTTCAGAATATATTCTTTTAGAAGAGTAATTTTCAACTGTTTCTCCACCATAACACTTTAATAGTCCTGTGCACAACAGAATCCTATGTGTTCTCAGATTAGAGGCGAGGATTATAAAAACCTATGTGCTAAGCACAGTCTCTGGACTGCTAGAGAAAACTACATCCTTCATTTTAAAGAAAGCATATACATGGCATAAGCTCAAATGTGTACTAATCTCTTTTCATTTATACTTACATTAACAAACCCAGTCACAGATTTTGTACCTAACATGAATAGAAACTTACTCATTACATGCACCTATAATTTTCTGCTCAGTTATCACTGTTCTTTGTATCTGTCCACACAACTCTGAGTTCTAATGCCTTTCCAGCTTCCACTTTCTGTGTCTATGTAGTTTTTCCCAATTCCACTAGCAGTTCTTAGTGGCTTGTTCCAACTATATGGGCTAGAAATACTTGCCGTATAGTGGAGGGAAAATGGAACTTTCCCCACATATATCAGAAAAGGATAACTGCACTGGAAAAAAAAAAGTACCCTTGTAAAGACAATAAAAAAGACAGGCTTGCCTCAGGGAACATGATTTCTTATCAGAGAATGAACTCAGGGTGCATTTAAACACAAAGTGGAAAGCTCATGATTTTTCACCATGGCAGGTGACAGTATGTGACTAATCCATCTTTTTCTTCGTGGCTAGAATCACATAATCCTAGTGCTATCATAGGAAAGACTAAATATTACATCAACTTGAATCTTCTGTGGGCAATTGCTACTCAAAAAGATCCAGTAAACAACTGAGTAACTTGCCAATGGGAAAAGAAAATATATAGGTAATATGAGATAATGGATTATTTCTACTTCTGAAAAATAACTTCCATATAGATTGCATTGTTGTTTTTTTTTTTCAAATAGTTTTATTTGAAAAACTATATACAGGCACTTACATATATTCTACATGATTAGCTATCAAGGCAGGACAACAGCAGATGGCAGAGGAGACAGCTGGCAGGGACCACCAAGTAAATCATGAATATTGCATAAAATCCAAAAGAATTCTCAGGATTTGAAGGAACAATAGAGGAGGCTAGCATGTCAATAGCCCATTTAGTTGAACTGAAATTTCTGCTACTAGATCCCAGCATTCAATTTGTCCATATTACGAAATTAAAATAACAGCTCCAATTTTTATGCACATGACAAAATATTTGCTGTTGTCTTTCATAGGACAGACTGTTACCAAACAATAATCCTCTATATATCATAATGTTCCTAAGAGTTCAAAGGTTCAAATCCAGACTTTATCACTTGTTAGACATGTGGCCTTGAAATGTGTTAACTTAATTTTCCTTAGGTTTCACTTTCCACATTTTTAAAATGAAGATAACAGGGCTTAATTCCTAGGTTTGTCTTGAAAATTAAATGAGATAGCAAAGAAAGCACTTAATTACAGTCCCTTACTCCCTTCTCAGTTATTATAAAGTTTTGATGGAATATTAGTCATAAGAGACACGATAGTTTACTGGGATAGTAGGATTTGTTAAGCTTTGTTTTTATAGTTATTCAAGTACTCGTTTAATATTTCTTAAATTAGATATAAATCATGAACATTTTATGAAAACTAAAACCTTCATAATAAAATTTGTTTGAAAATACTGCTTCATTTTTTATTCTCCTCTTGAAAATCCATGATATTCTTTAACAAAAAAAAATGATCTGAGAAGTATTACAAATATATACAAGAAACAGGTAAAGAAACATGTTGACATTTGTTACACATTTTCAAAAAAAAGTTAACCACTTCTTTTATCTCCTTTTATTTTTGAGGTTCTGCTAATGTCTAGTTATACATTAGAAAATAGGATTTTTTGAAACATTGTATAATTTATAAAAAAGCAATATCAAAGATTAAAAATAACTTATGGTAAGGCTCCTAGATCTGGATAGATAATAAATACACATTTTGCTTGGATATGTCAAACTTTACTTTGTTGGTTATAGTAATATGCTTACTCATCTGATTAAGTACAAAAATATACAAACATCAAGATTCCAGTTACTGCATAATCATATATGGAATCAAACACACACATACACACATGCACACACATGCACACACACACACACACACACACACATGCACACGACAGAGCTAGAAAATACAGGAGCAAGAGATTGCATTGATTGCTCCTTGAAAGGATTATGGGCTTATAGTGCATGCGTCACTCTGAATTAGACTTTATCCTCAATGATTTTTTTTCTGGCTACCATCTGGTCCTTCAGTATGAAGTAAATAGTGGTTATACATTTAACTTGTCTTATTGGGGTCATATAGCCAGACGTTTTTTATTATTATGAATGTACTTTCTGTTCTGTCCTTTCATATTTCTATTTAAAGTTCTGTGGAAATGTCACGTAGTTTGACAGGAGCATCAAGATACAGAATAATAAGAGGGAAGACATCCTCTGCTTTAGAAAGGTCATTTCCTGAGGATTATTTAAATCTTTTATAGAATGTAAAGAAGATCTTATAGTTTTCAGAAAGAAAGAAATATTATGCTCATCTTGGGACTTAGAAAACAACTTCTATTTTTAAGTACTGACTTGTCCATTCTATTTATCAGTGAGAACACTTATTAAAAAGCAACACCAGGCCAGGCGTGGTGGATCACACCTGTAATCCCAGCACTTTGGGAAGCCGAGGCAGGCGGATCACAAGGTCAAGAGATGGAGACCATCCTGGCTAACATAGCGAAACCCCGTCTATACTAAAAATACAAAAAGTAGCTGGGCATGGTGGCGGGTGCCTGCAGTCCCAGCTACTCGGGAGGCTGAGGCAAGAGAACTGCTTGAACTTGGGAGGCGGAGGTTGTAGTGGGCCGAGATTACGCCACTGCACTCCAGCCTGGCGCCTGGTGACAGAGCGAGACTCTGTCTCAAAAAAAAAAAAAAGCAATACCAGCTGTCACTTGATAATGTGCCTTAACAGTCTCTAGTACTATCTTTTTTTTTCATTTGTGTCCTAAGAGTCAAAGGAGCAAAGTTTCATCATCTATGGCTTGGACATTAAAATTATTTGGAAATTTTTTATCCACTAAATGATACATATGAAAACTGTACTTTTTATGGAAAAAGTTAATGCTGTCTGTGAGAACATTTCCAAATGTAAAGCAATCGTTACTCAGTTTTTCTCTACTCAGACTTGAATGTTTCTATGGGAAAAATATGAAGTTTCTTCATGCCTTGAAACTAAGTTGGTCATTTTCCTTAATGTTTGCAAGAGAAACAAAATAGTTAACAAACTGTGTTTTATAATAAACTCCTAAAATTAAAAGTAAATTTTTAAATATTTTTGTTTATTCAATACACTAGCTAGCTCACCTGGCTGGAACTTGGCTAGATCACTATCTGTAATAACATAGAATTCAGGATAAGACTCTCTTTGGATCCCATCCAAAGGCTGAAATACAACAAGAGACTTGTTTATAGATTAGCATTTTGTCACAGACTCAGAAAAATTGCATAGTTATATGATCTCAACAGGAGGAGAATAATTGCTTCCAACTCATAATTTCATGATTTACTAAGAAAAGCTGGTCCTAATAATATACTTTCTGTCAAAAGATCAAAACTAGCAGATACTTTTAACAGTGGAGGTATACAACACAACAATAAAACTGCTTCCACTGACAATGCTTAAGAAATTCTCAGTTAAAATCCAACCACAATGTGAACATAAACAAAACAAAGTGTGATAATAGTCTATAGCAAATCTAATTTGGAATTTTAAATTTGGAGGTGGCCAACACTGTTAAAATGTCCACAGTAAAATTAAATCTGTATTTGTATTCAAAGGAAAAAATAAAATGCAGATTAAAATCTACCAATGTGACCAGAAGTTCAGAACTATTTCCCATTTAAGTGATAAAAGTTTTGAATAAAATTTTTAAATGTCACAGTTTTCTTCTTCCCATGAGGGGATAGTTATGGCAGCTCCGTATTTGTTATAATGAGATGCTTCAGAACAATTTACTAGTAATTTATATACTAACAGTTGGTAGAAATAATTTATGCTTAAATTTATTATGCATTGGAATAGTACAGTTTAGTGACTTTTATTTGTATAATATTTTCCATTCAAGAATAGGAGATTCTATCATATCACTCAGATCATTTGTTGTTTTTTTTTCATAGTAATTTGACAGAGACCAGGGTTCTCCGGGAAGCATATACTTATTTGCACTTTGCCAAAAGCTCCTATAAAATGAGCATAGCTATGTAAATTATTTCACTTTGATATGTAGGAAATTAAATTTTGAGCTCAGTGCTACAGAAGGAATTGTGAGCAAAAATAGCATCTATGTCTGTCCCAATGATTCCTGAGCCATGCATGAAGTGGATTAATAGCATAGCAATATGCCTTGACTAAAACTAATCACTTACATATCACTTAAGATTGACAAGCAGAAATGAGTGATGTTTTCAACCTAAAGTACTGAAATCTTTGTGTACTCCTAGCCCCAATAACTATAACTTATTCAATCTTGAGCTTTACGTGGCTTCTTAGTTATTCATTGTAAATAGTTATCCTTGGAAATTTCTTCTCATACACTAATAACCTCTGATGAAAAAATATGTTAACAGATTAGAAATAAATGAATATATTTTAGTATCCTAGCATTATGATTTGAGGCATGCTTTTAATAAAATAGCATTTTTTTATTAAGCAGATTTTATCCCAGTTATTCATAATTGAATAGGGATTGCTTGAAAACACCTGGAAACAATTTACTTTCTCTATCAACATTTTACTTCCAGAAAGTTTATTTACTTCCTAGATTGGTTTTCAAATTTAGTTTGGTTCTCAATACTTCATAATGAATAACTATTTCTAAATCATGAACATTCACCACTGATAAGAAATAATATTTATTATACATCTTACACAATTTGTCACTTTTTTCTTATGGTTTTTATTTTTTATTTATTTTTTTTGAGACAGAGTATTGCTCTGTGGCCCAGGCTGGAATGCAGTGGTGCAATCTCAGTTCACTGCAACCTCTGCCTCCTGGGTTCAGGCAATTCTCCTGCATCAGCCTGCCCAGTGTCTGGGATTACAGGTGCATGCCACCATGCTCAGTTAATTTTTGTATTTTCAGTAGAGCCAGGTTTGGCCAGAGTGTCTCAAACTCCTGGTCTCAACCAATCCACCCACCTCAGCCTCCCAAAGTGTTGGGATTACAGGTGTGAGCCACCACACCTGGCCCCTATGTTGTGCCCTCAAGCTTTGCAGTTGGACTAACTCCTGGGCAGAAGTACTTGGATGACAAATTAACTGAAAGACAAACATGCATACATACAAACACACACACACTCACACACTCAAAACACTCAAATACATAAACACAGAAACTTAGTCCACACATAAAAATGAACATCAACAGACCAAACTGTAGATTAATAAATATATTTTAATAACTTACTGTCAGTGCCACGTTACTTCCTCTCATGCCTCTTGCACTATAAATGGATTTTAATAGTCAATTCAAGTGTTGATGCAAAACAGCCTTAAATATAAGAGCAAAACACCCTTAAGTATAAAGCTTCTAAAATTGAAAATATTAAATCATCAATTGTTTGTCTTGATGAAAAGGATATAACATAGGATACTGAAAATGCAATTAAGTATAACTCCCTATAATGTATTCCTTTTTTAAACACAAAGGATAGCTCATTTAATCAGTTTTCTGAAGAGATCATCTTCAGACCTTGCTTCATTAGTTTATCCACAATTATCACTCTTGTGGATACACCCATATTGGTCAATACCTATTCAGAATTTGGAATTCTGAATTTTATCTTGTTTAGTACAGAGTAAAATCATTTCTGATCAGAGAAATGCTATTTTACTCTTATTAAGTACACAAAAAAAACTTAGTAAGAGTAAAATAGCATTTCTCTGATCAGAGACAGCAGACCATTATATGGTGATAAATATTTTATGAAAATGATTTGGGGCATCAAAAAATAATTTAAGTAAAAAACAAAAAGAAAAATTATTTCTATTTACCTTAATTTCAATTATACTATATTACTACTACTGAGTATCAAGTCAATGTCCATTAGAACCAACTAGGGAGTTTTTTGATTCTCGGATCCTAATTCATGATATCCCAAATTGACAGAATGCGCAGAATCCTGAGTGTCTCCATTTTAAGAATCTCCCAGATAGTACTGTTTCAGAACAAAGTTGAAGAACTACTGATAATATAAAAGTTTAAGGATTGGACCTAGCACACTGCTTTGCATTAAATAAATACGGCAGAATTTAAATTAATTACATTTTAGAAATTTAATGAACTATAACTTTTTAATTAATTTGAGATTTTTGTCAGGCAATCAATGTGTTTAAACTATTTCATGGTCATTGTTTTTTTACTATACATTTTGCTTAATCCATTATAAGAAATTATGCCTTGCCCATTGTTCTAAATGTTTTAATTTTCATTAGACAAAATTTAAATCAAATTGTTTTTCAGCAGAAACTCCTTCAATATACTTTTATAAATATGAAAATTCAGTTTGCATATTTAAAATAAGGAAAACATTAGTATAAGAAAATTAACAAATGTTTTAATAGAATAAACATTTATATTTCTTTAAAATTATTCCTCTAACAGAATAAAAGTATTTACAATTAAAGCGAGTTAAACAACAAATTTCTTAAATTCTGTATATTAAATAATATATTTTGTGTAAAAATGACATGTTTGATTCAGTTGGTTGAAAAAAAAATGAAGACCCCATTTCATTTTTTACATTAAAAAAAAAAAAAAACTGGTCTATATCCAGTGGTCTCTATCTGTCCAGTGTCTATTCAATTTTAAGCCTGTGCTCATAAAAGGAGGAAAACTGTTAAATTTATGCTAAGAGTTTTGTAAAGTCCTTAAGCAGCATCCTGGAAGATATGCGATAAGCATCATTATTTTCATAGGTTTTAGGAAAAGCTTCTTCTTGTCTAAGTTTGCCATTGCTTTCAAAGAGCACCAAATTTCTGCTGATAGGGAATCAAATTCTTACATACTTGAATTATCTTTCTAAATCTCTGTTGACTCAACATTATTTGTATGCAAATTTCCAAGGAAAACCAGTGAAAGGTAGACTGCTGCAGGAGCAACAGGATTCTGAAAAATCTTGAAACCCCACGAGACCTGAGCCTTCTGGGCCTCTTTCCTGAGGGAACCATAACCAAGATGTAGAACAGTGGCTCTGAAATCCACGGCTACTCCAGCTTTGGAGGAGCCAGTGGTTGTGCAGAGTCCCTGGGGCTTTGGAATGCTGATGTTGTCTCAGAAAAAAAAATCAAAAGCCCAAGCCCAGAATATTGTACTCTGTACCATATCTCAGCTGCTCATTGCCATTCTGGTTGGTGAAATATTAGAAATTTGGAATGTTGAGATTTCTCAGATCACTATTGTGGAGATTAATTAGATACTGCAGAGAGGACTGCAGCCATTATTGTTGATGAAATGGATTACACGACAGTTGTACCAATGGATGCTCACCCGTGATTTGACGCAGAGGATGTCAGTGATGAATACACTGTGTTTCCTTCAAAAACATGGGAAAGTGATGGCCATCTGAGATCTTTTCAGAACAAAAAAGAGCCTGGTAGCTCTTAACATCATGGCCCTCAAGGATATGAATGAGTTTCCACACACATTCCAGAAGTAGCCAGTGCATATGACGCTGAGCAAATCTAACAGCAAGGGAAAGAGCACTTAGCAGCAACCGGGGAATGGGTGAAGTAGGAAACTTTGGTGGGAATAGCTTCATGCCAGGAAATGGCTTCACTGTGGCTAAAAACCAGATGCTAGATTTGATTAAGTTTTGCCCAAGATTTGAAAGATTGAGCTTTCGGGGTCTTAAAGAGCTCCAACACGTCTATAGCCTCAATCAAGGAAGCTGTGAATTGTCTTGAAAACAGGGATATGTTTATTCCACTGTGAATTCTGATCATTTAAAATCTATAGACGCCCAATAACTGAATTGGGTACTAGAGATATTTTTCCAGCAGGACCTGTTTTGAGACTCTATTGGCTACAGCTGTATATATGTTTGACCAGCTGACTTCTAAGAAGTAAGTCTCATAAAAGTTTCAACTGACATCCCTTTGAAAATTCCTAGTCTTCTGTTTTTGCTTTGTTGTTGTTGATTTTTTTTAAGCTCAAAGGGAGATGGACAATTGATAGAGATGTACATACTCGGGCAGCATTTCCCAAAGAAATTACAAATAAGCTAGTTATAACATCAGGTTAGATGGAAGGAAAGTGTTACCAACAGAGGTAAGCAGTATTACTTAAGTAACACTTGGGAGCTTGAATTCTTAAAATGTTTTCTGTTGAGAGAAAATGGGTAAAACTAATGCCCGTGGTTAGAGAGCTAGCTAAGAAACCCACTAACCCCTGCCTGTGTGTGTTTCCCACTTTGATCATTTAGCATTACTGTCAGAATGGGATTTTCCTTCACTTTTTTGTTGTTACTGCTGCCAAAAATGAGTTTATTGGAACATGGGGTTCTGGAATGGTGGCCTCAAGGGGCAGAGGAAAGAAAGAAATGAGACTACATTTTGTACCAAATAAATGCATCTATATGCTCAATAAAACTGTTCTATTTTAAAAAAATGCAAAAGAGAATATGAAATGTGTGTTATATTTAAGAGGATTACTAATGAAATTCTATTAAATGGGAGGGAAGTAGAGTGAACAAGTTATGGGTGTGACAGATTTCAGAATCATAAACAATCAAATCTTCTGTAGACATTTAAAGTTTAAAGGCCCATGAATACAAGTATTTATGTATATCATGTATATTGCTGCTTTATCAGGAAAGCGGTGGTTTTATTTAGAGATTTTTGAGTAACAGGGATTCCTATTGAATATCATCAGAAAAAATAAGAACCAAGAGTCAGAAATTTAGATCAAGAAATAAATGGAAGAGAAGGAAAAAAGAGTTATTTTTGAAGAGCCCTGAAGGAGAAAAGGGAAATGAAGTGAAATATCATGGGGCTTAGATTTATGTAGACCAGGCATGGTGGCTCACACCTAAAACTCCAGAACTTTGGGAGGCCAAGGCAGGAGGCTTTCTTTAGCCCAGGAGTTTGAGACTAGCCTGGGCAACATACTGAGACCCAGTCTCTATAAAAATGAATGAAAAGAAAATACACATGTATGTTTATTGAGATACTCTTCATGATAGCAAAGACTTAAAACCAACCCAAATGCCCATCAATGATAGACTGAATAAAGAAAATGTGGCACACATACACCATGGAATAATATGCAGCCATAAAAAAGGATCTAGAACCAGAAACATCATTTGACCCAGGAATCCCATTACTGGGAATATACTCAAAGGATTATAAAGACACATGCACACGTGTTTATTGCAGCACTGTCCACAATAGCAAAGACTTGGAACCAACTCGAATGCCCATCAAAGATAGACTAGATAAACAAAATGTGGCATATATACACCATGGAATACTATGCAGCCATAAAAAAAGGATGAGTTCATGTCCTTTGCAGGGACATGGATGAAGCTAAAAACCAACATTCTCAGTAAACTGGCATAAGAACAGAAACCGAAACACCGCATGTTCTCACTCATAAGTGGGTGTTGAACAATGAGAACACATGGACACAGGGAGGGGAGCATCACACACCAGGGCCTGTCAGAGAGTGGGGGTTTAGGGGAGGGATAGCAGGGGTTGGGGAGACTGGGGAGGGTTAGCATTAGGAGAAATACCTCATGTAGATGATGAGGTGATGGATGCAACAAACCACCACGCATGTGTATACCTATGTAACAAACCTGTACATTCGGCCCATGTACCCCAGAACTTAAAGTATAATAGAGAAAAAAAAGAAAAGAAATTATCTGTCTATGAAAAATGAGGAAACCAAGCCAAATGTAAGAAGGCTGGAGCTAATGAAGCTATCTTGAGAAACCTAGGGTTATATAAACATACGTATTAGAGAAAATTTTAGAAATATATTATCTGGACATGTTTAATAAAGCAAAGTAGGCTAAATAAAGGTTACATAAACTTCTTTATTCCATCTTAAAACTCCAATATCAAGCTATTCTGCATTTCTGAATCCAATAAGAAGTTGAAAGTCAGTAAGACTAAGCTACAAAATGAGAAAAGCTCATGGAAAGTCAGATAATTGGACAAATATCTTTTTAGTTTAGCTACCCTTTGGAAAATAAAAATAATGAAAATCAAACCTCACAGATAATTTTTAAGTATATTTTGCTAATTGTGAATAAACACTAATTATTCACTACCCGTCATTATTAACTAAATATGTGTATGACATTACATAATCTTAATTAGTGGGTCAACTTTGATTTGAGGTACTTATCAATTCGACAAGGAACTTGGTGCCTTCCTTTCTAACCTTGATGTCCCTTGCTCTGTTTTTCCCATACAATGTTAAGTTGTTCAACTACAAATTATTCTGTAAAAAGAAATCTCAGGAACCTAACCTTCCCAGTAGGAAACAGTCCACTTTATACTAAATTACCTGTCAATAAAATGATGAAGTTGATAGAAATGCAGAATGGAATACCATAGATGAAAAATATTATGTCTGGCATATACTGGTTATTATTATTTTTAGTCCCCAATCAAAAGAGATTTCTTTGTCAAATTTAAAATACAGCATCTTAAGAAATGATTTAAGTATAAATTACAGAATCAGAAGGCAAACATTCTGCTGTTGTCACAGATGCAATGCAATACAGTCCTATTTTGAAATACAATGCTAATACAGGTAACTAAAGTAATAAATGTTACCTTCAGTATTTAAAAAACCCTTTTTTCCAATTATTGAGATCATAAGCATCAGTGAAAGAGCAGTGTTTGCACATACTGTTGTCTGGTTTTTAAATAAGGTCAAGTATTTGGAAAGGTTTTGCAAAACTAGATTCATCATTACTAGCCAAAATAGGCACAAAATTACTTAATTCTAAATGTAGTGCAATATCTCAAAAAGAAAATATATTTTTTGCACTGTAATTGAAGAGTAAAAAAAAATTTTGCCCTGATATTCTTCTTTGCAATTTATTGCTAGATGTATTTGCAGTGAGGTAACTCATATCCCTTAGTTTCTACAGTGAAGAAGTTACATTTCTGCCTAGCAAAGCTATTTTACACAGACTTAAATATTTAAATCTTTTATAGGATCTGACAGCATGAGTGAAAAATGGCACTGGTCTAGGACTTTGGACCCCAATTCTGTCATTAATCAGGTGTATGATTTAGTTAGGGCCCTTAACCTCTTAAGCTATCATGTCATTATCTATAAAATATCTGCCCTGGAAGTACAGATAAAATAAGGTGCTTGGAGGGGTTTTTAAAAATTAAAACACTATATAAATATAATAAATGATGATTCTATCAGATCTCACACTCCAGTACTTTATTTTTGCAATATTTATGCAATTTAAAAATAGGTAAGATCCTTATTAAAAATTCATTCAAATTTTTATTTCTCCCTGAGCACATCTTAGCTGTTCAATCATTAAATCTTACTCAGCAAATTAGTGATTATCCTTTCTATTTTAAAAATAACAGCATGGAAGTATAAGAAAATATTCCCATTGCCCAACTCATAAATAAAATAATGTGTATTTGTTCCTAGTGAATAGCACCAGGTTTACAATATTTAATTAGTCAATGTAATTTAACGTAGCTCTCATTTGATAGATAAATAAAATGGTACAGTATAGCACTCCAGATAGTTCTATAGTTTAGTTTACATTTTTCTCATAAATCAAATTGGTACTACAACCATTTTTTGCTTATATATAAATTTATTCTATTCTCTAGAATAAACATTAAAGCTATAATACATGATAGAAATATTCAAATAAAGAGATATGTTCTAAAAAAGTTAGCCAATTTAATATGCTATAGTTTCTCCTAAGATAACTATTATGAGAATAAAACATAAATACATCTGATTTCCATTTGACTACTCTTTATTAATCAGATTACCTGAACCTTTTTTCACCTCTTTACATAATTATGGAATACTGACATGCTGTCTGACCTCTATATCCCATTGGTTCCCAATTGTTAAAATCTAATCAATATCCGCTTTTCTCTAACCAAGCACATTTTAAGTTCTATGACCAATACAAACTCAATGGGGAAAAAAAGCAGACTATAGCAACTAGGATGTGAGAATTACTTATTTATGGTCAATGTGAAACAATGAATGAGCACTATGTATACAACATTAAATTGTGATTCCGTCTTCTCCCAGTGAGGCAGTGCATTTAATTTCCTCAGTTGGACATATTTACTGAATCAGGTTAGGTGTAAGAATTTTGAACTTTTAGTCTCTCAGAGAAAGAGGGCAGCAGTAGGAAGAGACAGTCAACACTTTACCATTTTGTGATTTGACCCCCACGTATCCCTTCCATCCCAGTTGTGCCTTTTCTGTCTTTAATTTTCACTCTAGAAATGCTGAGCCTATCTCTGCCATCCATATACTTCATGCTATTTCTAGCCCTCTGAATCCTCCATGCATGCTGGTTTCCCTGCCCCTTACCCACCTTTCCCAACCTATTATGTCCTAATCATCTTGCACAGCTCAGTTTAGACATCACCTTAAGGAAGAGTTCTGATTACTTCTGCTATGTAGGATTGAATCTGCCTTCACTAATGATCAAGTCCCTATGATATCTTTGCCTTTACTGACTGGCATGAAATGATCCATGGCTATTTCTGACTTCCTGGCCAGTTGGAAATTCTGTAATGATGGAAATTAGATTGGAATAATCTTTGTGTCTTCAGCACTTAGTCCAATTGCTGGCATGCAAATGGTCAATATATGCTTTTTGAACTGATCCAAATAAATCTTAGAGATAATCTAAGTGCTAGCTTAGAGATAATCAGATAAAGATTTAAGATTTTAGGAAAAAATTAAATTAGACATGATAAAATAACAAGAAATCCTAGTTTATTAAAGTTGAATGTATACACTCTGAGGAAAATTTGGGGAACTTACCTGTTAAAATATGGGTTCCTCATTCACCTTTCTGACATATCGCTATAAACAAAACATTTTGTCTTTAATGATGCCTATTATAAAACTGATTATTTCTATTCATAACCATATCTTTATTTTCCAGTTTTGTCTCCTGCCCCACTTCAAATATTTGCTGGGAACACTTAAAGGAGTCATTACACGATACAAAAACTTAAATTTTGCATTGTATTGATGACTCCCCTAAGTGTCTCCAGAAAATCTCATTAAGATTTTGCACTGTATTAATAACTCAGGTAAGTGTCCCCATGTATGTCATTAATACAATGTGCAATTTAAGTTTTCTTAGTCATTGAATATAAACAATTGCATAGAAATGTCTTCATCTAACTCACTCAATGCTTTGAATGTTTAATTTCCTTTTGTTAACCAAATAAACACTGTATTAATTAAACTTGGTACCTCATTATAATTATGTAGATATAAGTCATGGACAGATGGACATGAATTAATTAAAACAGATTTCCTATTAATATCCATCTGCAGTAAGAGAATTGAGTTTTATTTTGTTAACTCATAATTCATATTATGTTTATGTACAGAGAGTACTTGAGGTTAATGATTAGAAGTTTACTTTGGAGAATAATGAAAGTAGGTAACTTTTTAGCACCATAGGGAAAAAGTGAATTTGGAGCTGGGTAAAGATAATCAGAAGAAAGGCAGAACAACTGCAAACAAACATACAAACAGACACACTATGTTTACTTACTCTATTGTGCAATTAGAGCTCAGAGAAAATATTATTTCCCATATAAGATGAAACTACAACTATGACCTTCAAATAACATTGTTCTTGCTATAATTCATGAATATTACATAAATCTGTGCTATGCCATAAGAATGTACATACCATTCATCACATTATTTATTTTCTATGTAAATGCATGTTCTAAAGTTTAAATAACTGCCTTATAAATGAACTTTCATAAGATAATCTAATGAATTTCTTTTCTGCTCATATGTTGGGGGAAGCAAAAGTAAGAGGTTCAGTTGGGTGGTTCCACTGAACCTATAAATTCTACCCATACAATGTTTCATCAAAACATATTTCATAGTTGTACACTGGGAGTTCTAGAAATAAATATTTCATAAATTTCCCTATTTATGTAGAGTCTATTTGTTTCACACTCTAGCATATTTTTAAATTTATTTAATGTCATCTTGACAAAAAATGACACTTTGTTAAATGAATATTTGTAATAAGCTGCTTCATATATACATATATATGTGTATATATATATATATATGTGTGTGTGTGTGTGTATATATATATATATATATACAGGTTATTTTACAGCTTATTTCTGATACTGTGTAACAATTAGGACAATCTATATTAACAGATCCAAAGGAGAGTAGAGAATATTAGCATGTATATAGCTCTAATATTCACTATGGAAAACAAAACAAAAAAAAAGTCAAACTTAGATAATAATAACATTTACTAGTTTTAATTATGACAATTTCATTATAGGATAAATTACAATTAATTATAATTCAATGTTTATAGATACGGGATATAGTTTGCAGGTCGTTTAAAGGGAGAAACAATGAAATTATATACATTTTTTCTCAGGTTATTTCTCTGCTATTTTTCTCAATTTTAGTCTTCACTGGTAAAGAAGAGTTATAAAGTCAGAGTATTCATTTGAATATATGCTATTGTAATCAGTATAAATGTCTTTAAGTTTGCAGTGTCAGCCCTTTCCTGAATTGTGTTATCATTAGCTTTTAGGCATTTGTATTTTTTTCATTAAGATTTTGATGCTTTCCTTAATCTCCATGTATGCCAGGACTATCTTAATTAATAGTGTATGATAAGATCAGAGAAAAAAATGCAAAAGTAAATTAATTTAAAAACAAAAGATTGGAGGTTACAGTAATCAAAACAGCATGGTACTGGTACCAAAACAGAGATATAGACCAATTGAACAGAACAGAGATCTCAGAAATAATGTCACCCAGCCACAACCATCTGGTCTTTGAAAAGCTGACAAAAACAAGCAATGGGGAAAGGATTCCCCACTTAATAAATGGTGATGGGAAAACTGGCTAGCTATATGCAAAAAGATGAAATTGAATCCCTTCCTTACACCTTACACAAAAATTAACTCAGGATGGATTAAAGATTTAAACATAACACCTAAAACCCTAAAAATCCTAGAAGAAAACCTCAGCAATACCATTCAGGACATAGGCACGGGCAAGGACTTCATGACTAAGACACCAAAAGCAAAGGCAACAAAAGCCAAAATAGACAAATGGGATCTAATTAAACTTCAGAGCTACTGCACAGCAAAAGAAACTATCATTGGAGTGAACAGGCAACCTAAAGAATGGGAGAAACTTTTTGCAATCTACCCGTCTAACAAAGGGCTAATATCTAGAATCTGTAAAGAACTTAAACAAGTTTACCAGAAAAAAAAAAAAAAAAAAAAAAAAAAACCCACCAAAAACTGGGTGAAGTATATGAACAGACACTTCTCAAAAGGAGACATTTTTGTAGCCAACAAACACATGCAAAAAAGCTCATCATCACTGGTCATCAGAGAAATACAAATCAAAACCACATTGAGATGCCATCACATGCCAGTTAGAATGGTGATCATTACTGGAGACAATAGATGCTGGAGAGAACGTTGAGAAATAGGAACACTTTTACACTGTTGATGGGAGTGAAAATTAGTTCAACCATTGTGGAAGACAGTATGCCAATTCTTCAAGGATATAGAAATAGAAATATCATTTGACCCAGCAATCCCATTACAGGGTATATACCCAAAGGATTATAAATCATTCTATTATAAAGACACATGTACCTGTATGTTTATTAGGGCACTGTTCACAATAGTAAAGACTTGGAAACAACCCAAATGCCCATCAATGACAGACTGGATAAAGAAAATGTGGCACATATACACCATGGAATACTATGCAGTCATAAAAATGAATGAGTTTGTGTCCTTTGTAGGGATGTGGATGAAGCTGGAAACCATCATTCTCAGCAAACTAACACAGGAACAGAAAACCAAACACCACATGTTCTCACTCATAAGTGGGAGCTGAACAATGAGAACACATGAACACAGGAAGGGAACGTCACACACCAGGGCCTGTCCGGGGGAGAGAGGCTAGGGGAGAGATAGCATTGGGAGCAAAACCTAATGTGGATGATGGATGCAGCAAACCACCATGGCACGTGTATACCTATGTAACAAACCTGCACGTTCTGCACATGTACCCCAGAAATTAAAGTAAAATAAATTTTTTTAAATCAAAGATTGGTATAAAGGATGGAGATTCATTCAAATGTCTCTTGAAAAATATCTTCTCTATAAGCTGAATATACTTGTTTGCATGAAACGATTTGTCTATGAAATAGTCAATTGGATCAACTTTCATGATGCAAATGATAAATGAGTTCAAACACACTTCAGGTGCTGCATTCTCAGAGTGAACATGTTCCATTGATTTATTACATCATTTAGTAATTTTATATTAATATATGATTTTCAAATACCAATTTAGTGTCAACCACTAAACTGTCTATAGCAAAAAATGCCAAGATAAATCAATCACAACTTTAGCTTTAACAAACTTAATAAGCTTAGTTCCTCAGTAAGAAAAGATAAAAAGCTTAAATAAACACAAAACCAAATAAAAGTACATGTACATTTGGAGTTACTTAAAGCTTAAACCAAATAGTCCATATAAACCATTTACTATAGTGTTTAGCATAAAGGGAGTGTTCCATAAATATTGCTTTCATTGTTACTGACATTAGGTTTGTTAACCTGGGTGTAGAGGCAGGAGGTCATATTTCAGTGGGAAGGTTCAGTACAGATATCTTGACAGAGTTGAGATGTACAAGCATACCTCAGAGATACTGCAGTTCATTTCCAGACCACTACAATAAGCAAATGTTGCAGAAGAGCAAGCCACCAAATTTTTTGGTGTCCCTGTGCATATAAAAATTATATTTACACTATAGTCTATGAAGCATGTAATAGCACTGAGTCTAAAAAAACAATGTACTTGCTTTTCAAGGCAAAAAAAAGCTAATGATCATCTAACTCTTCACTGACTTGTAGTCTTTTTGCTGACGTGTCTTGCCTGGATGCTGATGGTTGCTGACTGATCAGGGTGCTGGCTGTTCACCACCACCAGCCTACAGCGATTTCTTAAAATAAGAAAACAATGAAGTTGGCTGCACCAATGAATTCATCTTTTCATTTAAGATTCTCTGTAGCATGTCATGATGTTTGACAGCCTTTTACCCACTGTAGAACTTCATTCAAAATTGGGGTCAATCCTTTCAAACCCTACCATTGCTTAATCAACGAAGTTTGTAATATTGTAAATCTTTTGTTGTCATTTCAACAATGTTCATAGCATCTTCATTAGGAGTAGAATCCATTTCAAGAAACCACTTTCTTTGTTTATCCATGAGAAGCAACTCTTCATTCACTGAAGTTCTTTTGTGAGACTGCAGCAATTCACTCACATCCTCAGGCTCCACTTCTAATTCTAGTTTTCTTGCTATATATATCCAGCACTTCTGCAGTATTTTCTCCATTGGATCTCGATTCTTTCATCCGTAAGGGTTGAAACCAACTTCTTCCAAATACCTATTAATATTTATATTTTTACCTCCTCTTATGAATGTTCTTAATGAAATCTAGAATGGTAAATTCTTTCCAGAAGGTTTTTAATTTATTTTGCCCAGATTCATCAGAAGATTCACTGCCTATAGCAGCTATAATCTTAGAAAACGTATTACTTAAATAATAAGGCTTGAAAGTCAAAATCACTCCTGGATTCACAGGCTGCAGAATGGATGTTCTGTTATTAGGCATGAAAACATGAATCTCCTTGTATATCTTTTTTTTTTTTTTTTTTTTTTTGCTATTGAGACAGAGTTTTGCTCTTTTTTCTCAGGTTGAAGTGCAATGGTGTGATCTCAGCCCACTGCAACCTCTGCTTCCTGGATTCAAGTGATTCTCCTGTGTCAGCTGCCCAAGTAGCTGGGATTAGAGGCCCGTGCCACCACACCTATCTAATTTTGTGTTTTTACTACAGATGGGGTTTCACCATGTTGGCCAGGCTGGTCTTGACCTCCTGACCTTAGGTGATCTGCCCGCCTTGGCCTCCCAAAGTGCTGAGACTACAGGCAAGAGCCACTGCAAGCAGTCCTCCTTGTGTAGCTTTATCAGAGTTGCTGGGTGACCAGGTGCACTGTCACTCATCAATAATATTTTGAAAGGAATATTTTCCTGAGCAGTAAGTCTCATCAGTGGGCTTAAAATATTCAGTTAACTATGCTGTAAACAGATGAGCTGCCATCTAAGCTTTGTTGTTCCATTTATGGAGCACAAGCAGAGTAGGTTTAGCATGATTCTTAAAGGCCCCTGGATTTTTGAAATGGCAAATGAGCATTGGCTTCAACTTAAATCCACAAGCTGCATTAGCTCCTAACAAGAGATTCAACCTATCCTTGGAAGTTTTAAAGCCAGGCATTGATTTCTGTCCTGCTATGAAAGTCCTAATGACATTTTCTTTCAACAGAAGGCTGTTTCATCTACATTGAAAATCTATTGTTTAGGGTAGCCACTTTCATCAATGATCTTGGCTAGAGCTTCCGGATAACTTGCTGCAGCTTCGCCATCAGCACTTGCTGTTTTACCTTGCACATTTTATGTTACGGAGACAGCTTTTTACCATAAACCTCATGAACCAACATGTGTTAGCTTCAAACTTTTCTTCTGCAGTTTCCTGACCTCTCTCAGCCTTCATAGAATTGATTTAGGTTCTTGTTCTTGATTAAGCTTTGGTTTAAGGGAATGTTGTGGCAGGTTTGATCATCTATTGAGACCACTAAAACTTTCTCGATATCAGAAATAAAGCTGTTTTGCTTTCTAATCATTGTGTGTTGACTGGAGTAGGACTTTTAATTTCCTTCAAAATTTTCCTTTGCATCTCCAACTTGGCTATTTGGTGCAAGAGGCCTAGCTTTCAGCCTCTCATCTTTGACATGCTTTCTACCCTAAACTTAATCATTTTGAGTGTTTGATTTAACATGTGAGATGTGAGACTCTTCCTTTCACTTGAACACTTAAAAGACATTGTAGGGTTATTAATTGGCCTAATTTTAATATTGTTGTGTCTCAGAGAACAGGGAGACTCATGGAGGAGAGGAAGACAGACATGAGACTAGCCAGTCAGTAAAGCAGTCAGAACACAATGTTTAACAGTTAAGTTTGCTGTCTTTTATGGGTGTGGTTCATGGCACCACAAAACAATTAAAATGACATCAAAGTTCACTGATCACAGATCATCATTACAGACATAATGATAAAAAAGTTTCAAATATTGTAAGAATTACCAAAATGTGACACAGAGACATAAAGTGAGCACATGCTGTTAGTAAAATGGCATCACAGACTTGCTGGACACAAACCTTCAATGTATAAAGAATGCAGTATGGGCAAAGGGCAAAGAAGCAAAGGACAATAAAGCAAAGTATACCTATCTTCAGATTAAAAAAGCTATGGAGAAATGTAAACCAAACAGACATGAAAAAAGGGGCGGAAATATGAAAACACGGGGAAGTGAAAACTGAACTATCCAATGGGGCTGCAATGTAGAATACACGTGGAGAAGTCATGACTGGGAAGACTTGAGGCCAACTAAGTGGGGCCAATAATCCCAGGCTATAGGATTTGCAATTAATTTATAAGAGGATGAGAATCACAGAATCCCAAGAGAAGAGAATGTCAAAAAACAAAGCCAGGAATCAAGAAAGGGTGGGCAAGAGCCAAGGAGGTTCTGAACTAGGACTATGGAAGTGAAAACAAGAACGTAACTAATGCTTCCAAGATAAGGAGCCTGAGAAAGATACTGATAAAATTAGAGAAAAAATAAACCCTCAAAATGCAGAATTACAGAAAGTGAAGGAGCCCAGATATAAAAAACAAAAGCAAACAATGAAATAAATAAGATTTTGGAGCATTTTAATGCCCCTCTGCAAAGGTAAACCACTTGGAAGTAGTTTCCCGTACTAACCACTAAAGCATTAAATGATCCTGCTTGTTTATTTGGTAGAGACATAACATTTTTAGTGGAATAAACCCAAAAATACATTTTACATTTTTAAAACACATTTCTTTAATTCTATGTTTTTACTAGCTGGAAAGAGTCTGCAAAGTGTCCTTTGGATTCCATCTCTTTTAGTTGCTTCAATTGCCAACTCAGTTACAACATTTGCATGGTTTTTAATGGCTTAGCCATTTAAAGAATAGTGAGTAGGTACGTGTTTTTCCTAAGATTATGCTGAGGAATAATAGTAAGTCCTTCATAACATAAAGCCCAAATTATATGAAATCATTAATAGCACTTCAAATATTTTCCTAAATAATGTAGTATTCTTTGTTGTATTTCATCCTTAGATTTGCTAGATTTTTTAAGATTTACAAAGAAAACTACCTGAGATCATTTATCATTCACAATGTGTTCTTTATATTTCACTTTGTATAATCAACATAGTTATAACTTTATATAAAAATAATTTCTAAATATAGTGAAAAAATAAATCCACTGAAAAAGCTATGATTATATGAATTTCCATGACTCACTCTGAATAATATCTGTACATGAGGAGGGAAGAGCTCAAAACCTTAATTATCAATTTGGAGCCTATGATGATACAATTTGACCACAGCTTTTGGAACTGTGAAAATGTTTTACCCAACAAATTCAGAGTGAGTATAGCTAACAAGAGTATGTTTTAAAGCAAGATTTATTATTTATTATAAATACTTGAGGAGGACCCAAGATGGCCGTTTAGGAACAGCTCAGGATTGCAGCTCCCAGTGAAAGCGCAGAGGGTGAGTGGACGCCGCATTTTTATTGCCCACAGACTAGGAAATTCCCAGGCGGAGAAGCTCCACAGGTCACCAGCGCGGCTGTTTTGGCCGGCGTGGCTGTGCCGGCCGGCGCCGCTGCTTTGCCCGCGTGGCTGCTTTGTCTGCCCCCCGGAGCAGTGGTTCTCCGTACAAAATACACTGGTCTGGGTGCCCTTTTGGCTGGCGATTGGAGCCACGGGAAGTCGCCCATTCGTCTGTTTAAAAAGGGGACTGAGTAGGGAACCAGGACAGTAGATTCCAGGGCAAAAAAAGTGCCACAAACCTCAGTGCCGCTGTTTAAGCCAGCACAGTGAGTGGCTGCAGGGGAAAACAAACAGACCCCAGCGCCTCTTCAACAGGCGGCTGGAACACCAACTTAAAAAAGGCTCTGAGGCAGGGAGCCAGGCGATCAGGCTTGGCTGGTCCCACCACCACAAAAGAACAGCAACCAGAAACTCTGGATTGAGAGTTTCACAGCAAGCGCAGCTGAACCCGGGACGGTCCAGCTCTGTGGGGGAGGGGCGTCCGCCATTACCGAGGCAGCCCACCACGATGGAGGTAGTCCGCCAATGCTGAGGCAGCCCACCATTGCCAAGGCAACCCGCCATTGCTGAGGCAGCCCGCCGTTGCCAAGGCAACCCGCCACAGCACAGAGACTCCGCCTCAACAGAGGCGGGCCACCATTGCCAAAGCAGTTCTAACTACACCCATATAAACAGGACTGCAGGGAAGTTCCCTCAGCAGCTGGGCAGAGCCCACAGCAGCTCAGCAAAGCCTCTACAGGCCGACAGTGACTAGGCTGCCTCCTTGCTGGGCTGGGCAGGTCTGAAGGAAAAAAAAAAAAAAAGGCAGCAGCAGCATAACGGAAACTCATAAATAAAGCCCTAAATCCCTGGGACAGAGCACCTAGGAACAAAAAGCAGTTTATGAGTTCTGCTGCAGCAGACCTAAACGTACCTGCCCAGCAGCTCTGAATGAACAACAGAGCTCACAGCTCACCATTTGAGTTCCTATAAAGAAGAGACCATCTCCTCAAGCAGCTCCCTGACCCCTATATATCCAAAGAGACACCTCATAAAGGAGAGATGAGATTGACACTAGGCGAGTATCCTTCTGGGACAAAGATAGCAGAAGAAGAAAACCGGTAGCAACCCTTGCTGTTCAACAGCTGCTGCAGGTGAACCCCAGGCAAGCAGGGCCTGGAATGAACCTCAGCAGACCTACAGCAGAGGGGCCAGACTGTCAGAAGGAAAACCAAGAAACAGAAATAGCCTCATCATCAACAAAGAGAACGTTAATCTGAAAGATTTGAGACCCAATCTGAAAGCCAGCAACTACAAAGTTGACAGGTGGATAAATCCTTAAAGATGGGAAGAAGCCAGCGCAAAAAGGATGAAAACACCCGAAACCAGAACACCTCTCCTCCTACAAGGGATCACAACTCCTCACCAGCAAGGGAACAAGGTTGGAGGGAGAACGAGTGTGATGTAATGACAAAATCAGACTTCAGAAGGTGGGTAGTAGGAAACTTCTGTGAACTAAAAGAACATGTTCTAACCAAATGCAAAGAAACTAAGAACCTTGAAAAAAGATTTGACAAAATGCTAACGAGAATGGACAAAATAGAAAGGAATATAAGTGAATTGATGGAGCTGAAAAACGCAACACGACAACTTCGTGAAGCATGCACAAATATCAACAGCTGAATTGACCAAGCAGAAGAAAGGATATCAGAGGTCGTAGATCAACTCAATGAAATAAAACGGGAAGGCAAGACTGGAGAAAAAAAGGTAAAAAGGAATGAACAAAATCTCCAAGAAATGTGGGATTATTTGAAAAGACCTAATCTACGTTTGATAGGCGTACCTGAATGCGACGAAGAGAATGAATCCAAGCTGGAAAACACTCTTCAGGATATTATCCAAGAAAACTTCCCGAACCTAGCAAGGCAGGCAAACATTCAAGTCCAAGAAATACAGAGAACACCACAAAGATATTCGTCAAGAAGAGCAAACCCAAGGCATGTAATCGTCAGATTCACCAGGGTTGAAATGAAGGAGAAAATACTAAGGGCAGCCAGAGAGAAAGGTCGGGTTACCCACAAAGGGAAGCCCATCAGACTCACAGCAGATCTCTCAGCAGAAACCCTACAAGCCAGAAGAGAGTGGGTGCCAATATTCAACATCCTTAAAGAAAAGAACTTTCAACCCAGAATCTCCTATCCAGCCAAACTAAGCTTCATAACTGAAGGAAAAATAAAATCCTTTGGGAACATGCAAGTACTCAGAGATTTCATCACTACCAGGCCAGCTCTACAAGAGCTCCTGAAAGAGGCTCTACACATAAAAAGGAACAACAAGTACCAGCTCAACTAAAGGGCAAAACACCCAGCTAACACCAAAATGGCAGTATCAAATTCGCACATAACAATATTAACCCTAAATGTAAATGGACTAAATGCCCCAATCAAAAGACACAGACTGGCAAATTGGATAAAAAGCCAAAACCCATCAGTGTGCTGTATCCAGGAAATCCATCTCACATGCAAGGATCCACAAAGGCTCAAAATAAAGGGATGGAGGAAGATTTACCAAGCAAATGGAGAGCAAAAAAAAGCAGGAGTTGCAATTCTCATCTCTGATAAATTAGACTTTAAAGCAACAAAGATCATAAGAGACAAAGAGGGACATTACATAATGGTAAAAGGATCAATGCAACAAGAAGAGCTAATGATCCTAAATATACACGCACCCAATACAGGAGCACCCAGATACATAAGGGAAGTTCTTAATGACTTACAAAGAGACTTAGACTCCCACACAATAATAGTGGGAGACTTTAACACCCCATTGTCAATATTAGACAGATCAACCAGACAGAAAATTAACAAGGATATCCAGGACTTGAACTCAGACCTGAACCAAGCAAACCTGATAGACATTTACAGAACTCTCCACCCCAAATCCACAGAATATACATTCTTCTCAGCACCACATCACACCTACTCTAAAATTGACCACATAATTGGGAGTAAATCACTCCTCAGCAAATGCAAAAAAAACGGAAATAATAACAAACAGTCTCTCAGACCACAGTGCAATCAAGTTAGAACCCAGAATTCAAAAACTAACCCAGAACCGCACAGCTTCTTGGAAACTGAACAACTTGCTCTAGAATGTTGACTGGATAAACAATGAAATGAAGACAGAAATAAAGATGTTCTTCGAGACCAACGAGAATGAAGACACAACATACCAGACTCTCTGGGACACATTTAAAGCAGTCTCTAGAGGAAAATGTATAGCAATAAGTGCCCACATGAGAAGCAAGGAGAGATCAAAAATTGACACCCTATCGTCAAAACTGAAAGAGCTAGAGGAGCAAGATCAAAAAATCTCAAAGTCTAGCAGAAGACAAGAAATAGCTAAGATCAGAGCAGAATTGAAGGAGATAGAGACACAAAAAACCCTTCAAAAAATCAATAAATCCAGGAGCTGGTTTTTTGAAAAGATCAACAAAATAGACCACTAGCCAGATTAATAAAAAAGAAAAGAGAGAATAACCAAATAGATGCAATAAAAAACGATAAAGGGGATATCACCACAGATTCCACAGAAATTCAAACCATCATCAGAGATTATTACAAACAACTCTATACACACAAACTAATAAACCTGGAAGAAATGGATAAATTCCTGGACTCTTGCCTCCTGCCAAGCCTAAACCAGGAAGTAGCCGAAACCCTGAACAGACCCATAACAAGATCTGAAGTTGAGGCAGCAATTAAGAGCTTACCACCCAAAAAAAGCCCAGGTCCAGACGGGTTCACAGCCGAATTCTACCAGACACACAAAGAGGAGCTGGTACCATTCCTTCTGAAGCTATTCCAAACAATACAAACAGAGGAAATTCTTCCCAAATCATTCTATGACACCAACATCATCCTGATTCCAAAACCCGGCAGAGACTCAACAAGAAAAGAAAACTTCAGGCCAATATCCCTGATGAACATAGAGGCAAAAATCTTCAATAAAGTACTGACAAGCCGATTGCAACAGCACATCAAAACGTTTATCCACCATGATCAAGTAGGCTTCATCCCAGGGATGCAAGGCTGGTTCAACATATGCAAGTCTATAAACGTAATTCACCACATAAACAGAACCAAAGACAAAAACCACATGATTATCTCAATTGATGCGGAGAAGGCCTTTGACAAAATTCAACAGCCCTTTATGCTAAAAACCCTCAATAAGCTAGGTACCGATGGAACGTATCTCAAAATAATAAAAGCTATTTATGACAAACCCACAGCCAATATCATACTGAATGGGCAAAAACTGGAAGCATTCCCCTTGAAATGTGGCACCAGACATGGATGGCCTATCTCACCACTGCTATTCAATATGGTATTAGAAGTTCTAGCCAGAGCAATCAGGCAAGAAAAAGAAATAAAGGGCATTCAAATAGAAAAGGAGGAAGTCAAATTGTCTCTATTTGCAGATGACATGATTGTATATCTAGAAGACCCCATCGTCTCAGCCTCAAATCTCCTGAAACTGATAAGCAAGTTCAACAAAGTCTCAGGATACAAAATCAATGTGCAAAAATCACATGCATTCCTATACACCAATAACAGACTTAAAGAGAGCCAAATCAAGAACAAACTTCCATTCACAATTGCCACAAAGAGAATAAAATACCTAGGAATACAACTAACAAGGAACGTAAAGGACCTCTTCAAGGAGAGCTACAAGCCACTGCTCAACGAAATAAGAGAGGACACAAACAGATGGAGAAACATTCCATGTTCATGGTTAGGAAGAATCAATATTGTGAAAATGGCCATACTGTCCAAAGTAATTTACAGATTCAATGCTATCCCCATCAAGCTACCAATGACCTTCTTTGCAGAACTGGAAAAAATCACCTTAAACTTCATATGGAACCAAAAGAGAGCCCGCATAGCCAAGTCAATTCTAAGCAAAAAGAACAAAGCGGGAGGCATCACACTACCGGACTTCAAACTATACTACAAGGCTACAATAATCAAAACAGCATGGTACTGGTACCAAAACAGAGATATAGACCAATGGAACAGAATAGAGGTCTCGGAGGCAACACAACATATCTACAACCATCTGATCTTTGACAAACCAGACAAAAACAAGCAATGGGGAAAGGATTCCCTGTTCAATAAATGGTGTTGGGAAAGCTGGCTAGCCATGTGCAGGAAGCAGAAACTGGACCCCTTTCTGACACCTTACACTAAACTTAACCCCGGATGGATTAAAGGCTTAAACATAAGACCTAACACCATAAAAACCCTAGAAGAAAATCTAGGCAAAACCATTCAGGACATAGGTGTAGGCAAGGACTTCATGACCAAAACACCAAAAGCATTGACAACAAAAGCCAAAATAGACAAATGGGACCTAATCAAACTCCACAGCTTCTGCACAGCAAAAGAAACAGTCATTAGAGTGAATCGGCAACCAACAGAATGGGAAAAAATTTTTGCAGTTTACCCATCTGACAAAGGGCTGATATCCAGAATTTACAAAGAACTAAAACAGATTTACAAGAAAAAAACTAACAAGCCCATTCAAAAGTGGGCAAAGGATATGAACAGACACTTTACAAAAGAAGACATACATGAGGCCGACAAACATATGAAAAAATGCTCATCATCACTGGTCATCAGAGAAGTGCAAATCAAAACTACATTGAGATACCATCTCACGCCAGTTAGAATAGCGATCATTAAAAAATCTGTAGACAACAGATGCTGGAGAGGATGTGGAGAAATAGGAACACTTTTGCACTGTTGGTGGGAGTGTACATTAGTTCAACCATTGTGGAAGACAGTGTGGCGATTCCTCAAGGACCTAGAAATAGAAATTCCATTTGACCCAGCAATCCCATTACTGGGTATATATCCAAAGGATTACAAATCGTTCTACTATAAGGACACGTGCACACGAATGTTCATTGCAGCACTGTTTACGATAGCAAAGACCTGGAACCAACCCAAATGCCCATCGATGATAGACTGGACAAGAAAAATGTGGCACATATACACCATGGAATATTATGCAGCCATCAAAAACAATGAGTTTGGGTCCTTTGTAGGGACATGGATGAACCTGGAAACCATCATTCTCAGCAAATTGACAGAAGAGCAGAAGATCAAACACCGCATGTTCTCACTCATAGGCGGGTGTTGAACAATGATAACACATGGACACAGGGAGGGAAACACTACACACCTGGGTCAGTTGGGGGGAAATAGGGGAGGGACGGTGGGTGGTGGGGAGCTGGGGAGAGATAGCAAGGGGAGAAATGCCAGATGTAGGTGATGGGGAGGAAGGCAGCAAATCACACTGCCACATGTGTACCTATGCAACAATTTCACATGTTCTTCACATGTACCCCAAAACCTAAAATGCAATAAAATAAATGGGGAAAAAATAAAAAATAAAAATACCCAAATAAAAAAATAAATACTTATTCATAATCAAAAAATTAAAGGAATAAAATATTCTAAACTATTTTCTTTGTTAATCCACCTCATATAGATCCAAGTTAATAGGAAATTACTGAGAGTTTATACAACTCACCTGCAAAAGCATCTAAAGTATTTGCTCAAAATATTTCTGTATCTCTTATTCATAGTCATTTTTATTATTTTCTTCCACATTCTATCTTATTTTCTGTTTTGTTGTTGAGTTTTCAGCTTGCAAAATACTTGCATTTTATGTGTAACCTCTTTTCCTATTTAGGAAAAGTATATGATATTGCGTATCTATTTATGTCTCTATTTCTCCTGGTTTCCACTTCTGTTTATCTGGCCTGACTGACTTTTATCAAGGTGCTCTATCCTTGAAATTGACTTCTCAAGCTTATCAAAGGAAAGCATTTTCCTGACTTCATGTTCCTTTGCTGTCCAGAGAGACAGGTTTTATTTTAGATCTAGAAAGGGAAGCTTTGCTCCATAAGAATCTCTGGCCCAGAGGATCAAAAACAATTCATCAAGGGCCACATTAAAAAAAAAAAAAAAGAAAATTTAAAATTAGTTTTATTTTCGTATTGTCTTTGGTGAGAGGTATAAAACATTCCACCGATTGACATTTAAACTGCATAATACATATAATAAGAAATAAAATATATTCCAATTCTATATTATATTCAGTTACAAAGAGATAGAGCCATAAAAAGGGAAATGAGAAGTCCAGAGGAAAAAAACTTATATATATGACATAGTCTCAGGATTTAACCAACGTTAAAATCAGAGCAGGAACATTTATATAAATATATGCAATCTTCACCATTCGGGGGAAAAAATAAAAGAAAATATTTGCATAATTTCTTAAGAAAATTGCTTTAAAATTCCACATAGGCCAGGCACCGTAGTTCAGGCCTGTAATCCCAGCACTTTAGGAGACTAAGGCTGGTGGATCAGGAGGTCAAGAGATCGAGGTCAGCCTGACCAACATGGAGAAACCCCGTCTCTACTAAAAATACAAAATTAGCCGGGCATGGTGGTACACATCTGTGATCCTAGCTACTTGGGAGGCTGAGACAGGAGAATTGCTTGAACCCAGGAGGTGGAGGTTGCAGTGAGCTGAGATTGTGCCACTGCACTCCAGCTTGAGCAACAAGAGTGAAACTCAATCTCAAAAAAAAAAAAAAAAAATTCCACATAAAACTGAAAAATACCAATTAAAAAATTTTTGCCCTCATTTACTAGAGAAATCAGCCCTGTCTTCCTGCTCTAGTGGGTGATATGTTCTAAAATTTCAGAGTTCCCATATAAATGGATCTATGCTACCATCTTATGTTTTGAATATTGCCCAATGATCTAAAACACATTGCATAAAATGAGACTTAAATGATGTCAAACTCTTAAGAGGACTCCATGCACAATGTCTGTTTGCTTAGGTATTTTTCTTTCATCACTATGCTGAATTTTAGACTCAGTATTTATGGTATTTACTGCTCTCTGTTCTTTGTCCCAGTGCATTCTGCCTGTTTTATCTTTGATATTCCTTCCTACAGATGCAAGAGCACTAGTACATGCAGAGACATGTATATTCACACACTATACAGAGAAGTAAAAAGTGTACTTTTTTAAAGTCCAAACTGACTCTGTGTTGTGGAAATATCATATATATATATATATATATATATCATATATATATCATATCATATATATATATATATATATTTATTTATTTATTTATTTTGGCTGGAGTAAT